>NC_081413.1:607474208-607819208 GCF_030272615.1 Cryptomeria japonica | reverse complement strand
CATCCACCTCCTGATCTTGTTGATCACTATTTCAAGAAGGCGGGAAACACGACAGAGGAGCGACATCGAGCACAGTAGATGGAGCTATCACTAGATCCAAACAAGAACTATGCTCATGTGCTAAGTCACTTTGTTTGATTTTAGGAGCTAGGATTAAGGCTTTTGAAAATTCTACAGATAAATATTTGTCAACACCAACATATTCATATTCACTATCATAAGCATTAGGAGTTGTATTTCCATTATGAATAATATTTTCACCTATTTCTTCATCAATATTTATAGAAAGAGGAGCTCTAACATGAATAGAGTTAAAACCATCACATGTTTTCTACAACTTATGATTTGGAGATTCAGGTTCAACATCTTGTTTAGGAGAAAAGAGAATCATATCAACTGTTGGTGTTTTGGAAGATTGAATAGTTTGAGAAACAACTTCACGAGCTCTAGCACGATGTTTTCATCGACGATCTCTCACACAATGATTATGTCGAGTCTTAGCGGAATACTGAGAAGAAGGAGAAATATTTATTAAAGGATGAATATTTGTTGAAAGAGGAATATTCTCATCTTTGGTAGTTGGAGGTTTAGGTTGAGGTCTTTTAGGTTGGACAAGAGGAGAGGTATATCTCTTTTCTCTATAAGAGAAAGGAGGTGGAACTGCACCATATAAAGGAGGAATGTTTGGTGTAGGAAGGAGACCAAGTCTATCATGAGGAGGAGGTATAGGTCTAACCTTAGGAGGAATATTATTGTTATTCTCAGGAGAAGACATATTTTCATCCATAGGAATAGGTTGGGAGTCTTCCTTAGGAGGAATAGTAGTTCTATCCGTCAAGGGAAGAACTTCATCTTCAAGAAGGATGGGAATATCAAGTTTTGGAGTGCGAGGTTGGCTTAAGGATAAGATCATATATTTCTTTCATTTTTGATAATATTGAAAGAGAACATCACTTCTCGATTGAAGAGATTGAAATTGTTGAGGCCAAAAGTAATCAATAGGAACACCTGGGCTTCTTTCGACTGGTCAAAATAAGCTATGGTTAATAGTTATGATTTCTCCATTGTGGGGAAATTTCAAACACTTATGGATTGGAGAGGCAATAGCCTTCATGGAAGATAGCCAAGGGTAACCTAACTTCTCACAGAATTGTTCAGATGAATGAATGACAACAAAATTGGCATCCATAGATTTAGTGTGAACCTCAATATGGAGTGTGATAGAACAAATGGTAGGACACGAAAAGCCATCAAATAACTTAACGACCACATTAGTATCATCATAGATTAGTTTATGCAAATGAAAGTGAAAAGATACTCTTCAGTGATGACATTAACCATGCAAGAGAGATCCATCGGGTGCTCTAATGGTCTCACTAGGGTCGAATGTGATACATAGATCCTTAGGTGTTTCTTGTTTCTCTACCATATTCACCAAATTTGGAGCAGTGGTAGTAAGATCAGAGGGAGAGAAAGAGATATGTTTAGTCTCAATCACATTAGAGGTATGAGAGGGTAAAGGATCAGTAAAATCCTTAAGATTTTGATTAGGAGGAGCTACTGATTTGTTTCTCCTGCCACATATATAGTATTATTATCAATCAGGTCACAAATTTTACTTTCTAATGCAAAACATTTCTCAGTATCATGATCAAGTTGATGATGAAATTGACAAAAATATTTATTATTAAAGTAAGGTGAGGCTACCTTAGAAGGGTCAACTGGTTTTATTGGAGGAAGGTTGATAACATTTGTTTGTAGCAACTGAGACATGATGCTATGCAAAGATTCATTCAAAGGAGTAAATTGTCTTTCTCTTATGAAAAATTTAGAAATAGGAGGCACACCTGTTGTAGCATTCACATTGTTGTTTTTTATGGTGTCATTGAATTTGATGAATCCTTTATTCGGTTTGAACTTCACAAATGGTTGTTGAGCATTGTCACCCTTATCACTCAGAGCCATAGGTGTAGATTGCTCCAGTTGATTCATAGTCAATTAATAATTGTGAAGTGTTGCACACAACTACGGAAAGGAAGTAAACTTAGAAAGGAGAAGTTTGTCCCTAATGTCTTCTTGAAAATTAGAGATTAAAATTCTTTGAATATCATTATCAGGCACTGCAAAAGAAATTTGAGAATACAAATGCTTATATCTACCAATCAAATCAGTCACTTTTTCTTTAATACCTTGTTTACAATGCATAAATTAGTCATAGTGATTTTAGGACCTATGTTGTTTTTAAATTGTTGAATACAAGCATTTCCTAATTGTTGAAAAGAAGAAATAGAATAGGAAGGCAAAGAGAAATACCATTGTAAAGCTTTATCTCTTAGCGTTTGAGTAAACAGTTTGGCAATAAATCTTTGATCATAAGCAAAGTCAGTACACAAAGTTTGGAATTTCTTGACATGTGTTAAACAGTCACCTTTTCCATTATAGAGTTCCAATTGAGGGACTTCAACGTGTTTAGGAGGGACAACTCTAACAATATCAAGAGAAAGTGGGCACACTAAACTTGGATTGACTCATAGAAGTAATTATTTGTTGCAATGATGACATAGTTTGAGCAAGATTATTAATGCTTTCTTCGGTTGAAGAATTTATGTTAGACATATTTGATTGAGAAGGTGGTGTGATGTTATTGAAAGAAGGTATTTATTGATAAGAGGGTGATGGAACACTATGGTAAGTAGGCATAGGTGATGATTGAGTAGGAAATGGGACACTAAAAGGAGGGATAGAATGATTGGATGAATTGCCCCCTTATGTCACATTGATTGGTTGAGAGACAATAGGCATACTCATTGAAGGAATAGATAAAGATGGAATATTGAATGAAGAAGAGGGATTTCCCCCATGACTAATGGTTGTAGGTATAACATTTTGAGTTGATGTAGTCATGATGTTTGAAGTGAAAGTAGGAATGCTAGTCATTGAAGTGGTCAAAAGAATAGAATGATTGATTTGTGTAGGAGGTTGTGAATAACTGATGCAGAGCATATATCACAAACCATAAAGCCTTCATTCAAGATTTCAGATCATAAAATTCACCATAACATCAGAGAACAAATTCTTATTTGCCATGGAATACCCTAGTTCAGGGTTTCATCCCTTAAAAATTGTTTTCACCAAAAATATCACAAATTATTCAATTCTTAACCAAATTAAGTAAGATAAAAAGAAATGGAAAGAGGATTCAGATAAATTTCCAACACATATAGCCTTTATTCATTATTATTCCTCATGTGACCACACCAAATGATGCAACCAGACTGCTTCTGCCTTCACCAGTCTGTCTTTCACCACAAACTCTAACAAACAGTCATCAATATCTTCTTAAATATTTATCTTAAATACAATCACATTGGTCAAACTTTATATTACCTAGTTACACAAGTTATCTAAAAATTTCAGCCAGATCCAACAGTTAAATCAAAAGTTATGAGTATTTTCCCAAAACCGGGTAACCCTTGGTAGGGTTTTGACAATTATTGTAAAAACAAATATATCTTGCCAAATACTCCACAAAAATGCATAAGAAAGGATTCATCTTAAATATATTTCATTAATATATTATTTAAAAAACTCTAAGTATAAACATACACCAAATTTGATCCTCCATGGATCTATGACAGTCATAGATTCCTTAAATCCTCATGACAATTTGAGGGTTTGATGGATAATCTTTGTCAAATCCCCTCTAAACTGATCTCTCTTCTTGATTTTGACCAAACATGGTTTTATAAAACATTTTATAACTTCTTCCTAACTACTCTAACCATCTTATGACCAATGGATTGCATTTTTACATTTTTGTTGCACTTTTTGGCAATGTTGCAACTTTGCAATTTTTACAATTTTTGCATTTTTCACATAAATGACTCTAACCCTTACATGGACACTTTTAACACTTCAAGATGGACCAAATATGATATCTTTGGAAAAAATGGCTTATTTAGCCTTACATATTATGATTGAATGGACTCAAATAACCCTAATGCATTATGAATGACTCAAATACAATAAAATTGTTCGCATTATGACTTTTGACCTCCTGGTATGCTTGTGTGCTTAGGTGCCTCTGCACCATACTCCCAACCTTGAAAAGTTTCCAAGTCCCTTGGAAACGTGGGTATAATGACCTGCAAGAAAAAAAAATCAGTGAAACTTTCACCTTTGTCTTCATCTTTACCTCTTTATGCCTCTTCATGCCTCTTTATGTTGTTGCTTCCTTCTTAAAGAATCTCTTTGTGACTCCTACCAATGGAGTTTGTAGTGGCTGCCATCCAAGTGCTTTTACCAACTATAAGTCCACCTCTCCATGCCACATCACCTCACCAAAAACCTTTGTGCGTCACCTAAGAGTTATCCTCTTTGCCTTTCTCCCTAGTCTTTTGGCAATCAATGGACCATCCCTTTGGCCCTTGACATAACTTCCTTGTCTTCCTTCTTGTAGCTAGATTGATGAGCACCTTGCAACCAAAAAATCATCAGCAAAAACCAAATAACAAATCCTTCTTGGCTAGGTTCTGGTGTGGATTGCCTCCTTCGGCGCTCTACCCACACACTCGGGCTCTTCGAGCTCTGATACCAATTTGATGCAAAGCATCTATCAAAAACCATAAAACCTTCATTCAAGATGTTAGATTATAACATTCATCATAACATTAGAGAACAAATTCTTATTTGCCATGGAATACCCTAGTTCAGGGTTTCATCCCTTAAAAATTGTTTTCACCAAAAATATCACAAATTATTCAATTCTTAACCAAATTAAGTAAGACAAAAAGAACTGGAAATAGGATTCAAAGAAATTTCCAACACATATATCCTTTCTTCATTATTATTCCTCATGTGACCACACCAAATGCTGCAACCGGACTGCTACTGCCTTCACCAGTCTGCCTTTCACCATGAACTGTAACAAACAGTCATCAATATCTTCTTAAATATTGATTCTAAATACAATCGCTTTAGTAAGACTTTATATTACTAAGTTACACAAGTTCTCTCCAAAGTTCAGCTAGATCCAACGGTTAAATCAAATGTTATGAATGTTTTCAAAAAAATGGGTAACCCTTGGCAGGGTTTTGACGATTATCGTAAAAACAAATATATCTTGCCAAATACTCCACAAAAATGCATAAGAAAGGATTCATTTGAAAGATATTTCATTAATATATTATTCAAAAAACTCTAAGTATAAAAATACACCAAATTTGATCCTCCATGGATCTATGACAGCCATAGATTCCTTAAAACCTAATGACAGTTTGAGGGTTTGATGGATAATCTTTGTCAAATCCCCTCCAAACTGATCTCTCTTCTTGATTTCAACCAAACATGGTTTTATAAACCATTTATAACTCATTCCTAAATACTCTAACCACCTTATGACCAATGGATTGCATTTTTACATTTTTGTTGCACTTTTTGGCAATGTTGCAACTTTGCAATTTTTACAATTTTTGCATTTTTCACATAAATGACTCTAACTCTTACATGGACACTTTTAACACTTCAAGATGGACCAAGTATGATATGTTTGGAAAAAATGGCTCATTTATCCTTACATATTATGATTGAATGGACTCAAATAACCTTAATACATTATGAATTACTCAAATACAATAAAATTATTCATATTATGACTTTTGACCTCCTAGTATGCTTATGTGCTTAGGTGCCTCTGCACCAATAGCCTAAGTTCTCAGCACAACTCTTTATAGGCATGACATTAGAATAAAAAATGTGAGAAATGCCACACAATATATCAATTCCATTCTTATCACTTTAAATCATGCATTTTAGACCTTCAATTAATGGAAGAGCTTCACTATTAGGATATTCTTGGGACATCCATTGTTGAAAGTTGTCAAATTGATAATCCAATTTTGAAACTTGATCCATGGAAATTATAGTCAAAGATTCTTCTTCATCATTGAAATCATCAATTGGGTAGATAGGGATGTTATTAGGATGAGAAGAATTAGCATTATCCTCATTAAAGAAGTCACCCAAATTAGGCTCCATCTCTCCGGGAATTAAACCTTGAGAAGCCTTAATTCTATTGCTTCGTCTAACGGGGATAGTAGAGGTAGGACTAATAGTGGTAAAACTCATGCACTAGAGGGAAAATGTGAAATTTGAATTTGAGTTTTGAATTTGGGGAACAAAGTTCGCAAAATTGAATAATGCACAAATGATGATTATACAATTTGAACTTTGTTGAAAGAAGAAATGATACAACTTCCAAAATAGTTGTTAAGGTGAATGAAAAAGAATTGAAATTTTAAAATTAGGGCCAATGGGATACCACTTAACTTTAAAATTAAATTTGAAAAAAATTGAATTTTTAAAATCAGGGCAGATTACAATTAACCACTTAATTTTAAATTTTTTTCTTGAAAGTTGTGATGTTGAATTTTTGAAGTGTTTTTTTATTTTAGAGGGATCAAAATTCGACAAAATCAACCAATTTTTTGGATTTAAGCAATTAAATACAGTCATAACAGTCTCCTGAAATTTTAGGGAAAAAACCAGGGATTGCGTTGAAGTTGCAAACGGTCCGCCCAACATTTTTGAAAATTTTCAGGGATGAAAGCTACGTTGATTTTAGAGCTAACCTCAAAAAATTGGTTGATTTTATGAAGTTTAAATATACAAAATTAAGGTTTGAATGTGAAAATAGGACCCTATTAGGGTTTTGAAAAAGATAAAAAAATGAATTGCAAATTTGAAAAAGGTCAAACCTAATGGATAAGGCCACCTTGGATAATATTTTGAGAACTGAAATTGGTTGAAATTGATTGAATTTTACACAAAATCCAAGTGAATTTGAAAATTAGGGTTTTAGGACCTAACCACTGAATTTTTAAATTTTGAATTTTGGAAAAGGGAGGGAAGTCAAAAATTTGAATTTCAGGCAAGAAGACAAAACTGAAAATAGTTCTAAATCGGAAAATTAAATGTGAATCCAATATTTTCATAAATTCAAGTTGATTTTTGAAAATTAGGGTTTTGACAATTAACCACTTAATTTTGTAAAATTGATTTGCAAATTGAACAATACAAAGAAGAGATTGAATTGAATACAATTTTTCAGATCTAAACAATAGATAGCAACTTTTCCAAAACACAAGTTCAATTCCAATTTTAACAACTAGGGTTTTGAATGAATTAACCACTAAGTTTTGCAAGAAAATTAAACTTGTAAATGATAAATATGCAATAATGTGAAATGTCAAGCATGTAAGACGCCAGGTTCACCAAAATTTAATGGTGAAAAATGGGGTGATGAGGAGATCCAGTGGAAAACTTAACCCTCCTCAAGAAAGGAGTGAAAGTTTCACAAAGGATCCTCTTCAATCTCTTTCACACATTACATTTAAAAGAGGGGGCTGAATTCACTAGATCCAATATCAATGGAGAGAGATTGAATGCTAAGT
Source organism: Cryptomeria japonica (assembly GCF_030272615.1). Taxonomy (NCBI): domain Eukaryota; kingdom Viridiplantae; phylum Streptophyta; class Pinopsida; order Cupressales; family Cupressaceae; genus Cryptomeria; species Cryptomeria japonica. Next base: position 607,811,757 of record NC_081413.1, on the reverse strand, counting down.
GAATTGACAATGAATTTAAAAATTAAAGTAACCCCTCTTTTAGAATGGATAAGATAAATTAAGTGACTTGAGACTAATTGTAGAGATGGTAAAGAAATGATTATAACTTGAGATTGAAATGTGGGATGAGGTTGTGCACTTGGAATTAGCAGTAAGATGCCGAGATGAAGCTCCCTTGTAAATTTGAGCAAAATTTGTTGAGACCGAGTTGAAAGTGTACTTGGTCCTCTGAAAAATCTGCACGCCGAAAAGGGTTTTTCCATCTCTGAAAATGAAGCTTAAACCTGCAAATACAGCTGCGCACCTACAACCTACACACAAAAAAGAGAGGAATTGTTGTTGGGATTGGGGGTTTGTCTTTAGGTCAAACCTCGGTTTTGGAATTAGCCAAATGATGAAAAATACTTGAAAGTAAATGAAAGTAAATGACCGAAGTAGAATTCACCTCAAGAGAGGATGCAATTGAAATGCTGATAGAGTTGTTTGAAAGGATATGTGAAGTTGAATGTTTTTAATTTTGATAGGGATCTCCTCTTCAATGGTTGAATCCTTGACTTGAATGCAACACCTAGCCTTGAAAGGAGACTTGAGATGCTCAATGCTTGAAAGGAATGCTTGAATGCTTGAATGATGCTAACGCTTTTTCACCTTACTTTCGCTTATGCAAATAGGAGGGGAAAATTGTCTTATATAATTTCCAATTAGGGTTTGTAACTAATTTTCTATCTTGGGCCGACATAGAAAACCTTTTCTCACTTCACAATTGACAATCCCAATGCAGGACTAATGCAAAGGGAGCCCAAAATAGGCCAAGGATAGAGGCACCACGCCCCTGTCCTAGGGGGGACAAGGGCACCACGCCCCTGTCTCAGGTCTCCAATCAATCTTAGGGATTTGTTTCACCAATGTGAAGACCCAAATTTGGTCGAAAATTGCAGGGTCACAATTTTATGACACTAAAATATGTATATGTATATGTATACATATACGTATATGTATATGTATATATATACACACACACACATATATATATATACATAAATATGTGTATATACATATATATATGTATGTATATACATATATGTATATATATTTATGCATGTATATGTGTATATATATATACATATACATATATGTGTGTGTGTATTATATATATTATATATTTATACATATACAGACACACACATATGCATACATACATACATACATACATACATACATACATACATACATGTATGTGTGTGTGTGTGTATTAGGGAGGCTGGGTGTTTCGTCAATGAGGTTTCCTAAGTAAGAAAATTAATAGATTGAAGTGAATAGAAATCTAAGTTCAAGGCTAACATCAACCAAGGACAAGTACACAAAGATAGAGAATTGGCTACACACCACTTGCTAATTTTGATCCTAAGAGTTTTGCTATTCCCTTTGGCTTTGAGACACTAAAAGGCCAACACTTATTTATACAATAAAAAGTATCAAACGAGGTCAAAATAAAATCTAAAATAGTTGGTTGGACCAAAAGTAACTGTAATGCATGTGTTCTATTCATTTCTCACCCCTTCAAGAATGTCGGGATGATACATATACACACACATATATATATACATATACATATATAAATATACATATATACATATGTATATATATAGATATACATATATGTATATATATACATATATATATATATAGACACACACACACACACACACACACACACACACATATATATATATATATGTTTGTATGTATGTATGTATGTATGTATATGTGTGTGTGTATATATATGTATATACACACACAGACATACTTGTCTTATGTCAATGCAAAATAATATGTCTTATTGCTTCGATCAAAATTACACAAATATGGGAATGAACATGGATGTCTAGTTTAATGACATTATGATTGATGTTGTAACCAATACTATGATGATAAAATTAATACATGTGTGATCTAATTAAACTAGAGAATGTTTAATTAATTGATGATCTAATGTACCTATGCATAGTTGGATGTCTATGTGATTTAGCTAAAACATTTTCTAACTAAACACATCATGACCTAACTAATCATGACACATGAAATACTAAATAGCATGCTAAAATGAGAATGCAATTTCTCAATCAATAAAAGAAACTACAATAAGGAATCTAAGACAAAAATAAATATTTTGTCATGAACAAAGCAACGCAATCAAAGAACAAGAATTTCTAACCATCTAACATAACATGATCAAATGAAAAAAATATGCTAGCATACAATTAAATAATAGAAAGAGAGAAAGAAGGTGGTGTTATCACATAGATTTGCACCCTGCTGAGTAAACTCGACAATCTAGTGATACACGAGAACATTCTCAGGTTGTGGGTAACCTGCAGTGAGAATGTACCTCCAGAGAACACCATCTTCCTCTTGATACTTCACCTAAAGACTACTTAAAACTAATCTTTTGCAGAGGAAAGGGTAAGAAGGAGAACATGAAACTGAAACTCTTAACCTAAGGTGATGCACCAAATGATGATCTGGAATTTGCACAACTAACTAACACACATAATAACAAGTAACAAGAATTTATTCTTGCACAACTCAAAGACTCATACCATTTGCATCAATAATTTATAAGAAGGCTAAAATATTCACTGTCCTAGTAGGAGAAAGATGTTTTCTCACAACTTGAGACTGATTATATCATTGGCACAACTTATAACCTGCAAATAAGTAGAAATTATTGCATAAAGGTGCCAATGAAAACAAAATCACAAGGACAAAATTTACCACATGAAACTATATCAATCACCATGTACACAATATCAGGAAATCTGAGAAGGCAAGTTGCTTTATTACTCTTAAAAAGTTGTTAGAATGATGTCAAACTCTAAAATTGAGTTACAAACTTATTAATTTCTACAAAAAGAACTCTAAAAATTACAAGTTGCAAGAAGAATGACTAGTAAGAACTAACTCCAATAATGAAAACTTGAAGATATTTATGCTTTCCCAAAGAAGTTGTATGAAAATAGGACTCTGCCTCCTTTGATCGTGCATTCTCAAAAAGCCTATTTTTTAGGTTCCTTTTCAACTCTAAAAAGGAATGTGCCTGAGAAAAAAAGTCATGCCTCATATTCCATTATCATAAAGGCTCTTAAAATGCATTGAATGGTCCCTAAACAACTCAAACAAGGCATGTATTCCCTCCACATGTTTGCCCACCTATACAACCACCCCTATATACTTGACTCTCCCTCATAAATGTAATAATATCTCTTGACTTGTCAATAAATTTAAATAAGAAAAATATTGAATAAAGTGATTTATTAATTACCACTTTAATAAATATTTATCTTATTTCATTTATACTTAAACCCATGTTATTATTTGTTCCATAAATAATACTTATTAAGTGATTTATAATTCATCGGTTAGTAAATATTAACTAAATTTAAAGGAGATGCAAAGTAAAAACTGTTGGCATTATGTGAACCAGTATGAGGACATAATGACATTGTATGTTGTCATTGATGTCAATATGATGAAGAGGTGAGAACCGGCATATGAGAGAACTGGTATAACACTATGAACCGACATTTGTGCCAAAGTGAAGCGGTGTGCTTGTTCAAGGTGAATTGGAATATGGTTATGGGAACCGGCACATGGAAGCATTTTATGACTACCGGTTGGTAGTCTCAACTTTAGGGTTTTCGATTGAAGTGCTTCAAGCCTGTGTGGCTCAACCTGTGACTTTGTGTGATGAGTTAGCATGATAACAAAGAATAGATCGTGTTGCCACGTAAGTCTTGTGCGCATGAAGGATCTTGCATGAAGAAGATTGCTCCTATCTACCTCAGGAATGTGAGAAGTCTATAAAACGGTGATAACGTGTGATGGGTTATCAGCCACCAGAAAATCAGTGGAAATGGACGATGGAGAATGTCTTCAGATTGGATCAAGAACTGCTACATTTAATACAGTGTGCTCAACGGTCAGGATTGAACCATTTGATTCCTTAACCTAACAGGTTTAGGGTTTATGCTACCGACCTATCTATTTTCCTATAAGGTCGATGTTGTGTCTCTTTCTAAAGTGGTTGGCAAAAGTTGTGTGTGTGTATCCAAGAGAAGGGATACGTGATTCTTGCCAGACCAAAAGGAGAGAAGTGATACCTGCAGAGTGTAAGTGCAGAAGGTGAAGAGGAGCTTAAGCGGATCTACATTGGTATTGAGTGTTGTTACCAGATCATTGTAATACCTGTTGATCTCTAACCACCTCAACAGTTGGAAAATCCCTTAACAGGGTAGCCTTAACTGGCTTGCTGTAAATCCTTTAATAGGGTAATTCAAAGCTATTGAGTTCAAAATCCTTTAGCTATTGAGTTCTTGAAATCCTCTAACAAGGTAACCTTTAACAGGGTTTAACTCTTAACCGGGTATTGTAGCCATCCCTTAACCGAGTGATGTCTAACAGGATCGGTTCCTAGCAGAACCTATTGTAATGTCTCTAACCGGACAAGGCTCCTAACAGAGTGGACTTCTAAAGAGTTCAAAAATAGCTTGTGGGTATTCATCCCCACCGTGGTTTTTCCCAATTGGGTTTCCACGGGAAAAATATGTGTGTCATGTGTGATGCTTTTATCTTGTGATGCTTTGCTATTGTCTGTCAAGTATCAATAAAACATGTTGAACTAGTTGTTATTATGATCTGATAATAGATTACCTATTTATGCATAAGGGTGTAATGGTAGTGTAGTCTTGAGTTGAGTGAAAAGCTAAGTGAGTAACCGGTTAATGTTTGTCTTGGTCATTTTTAGCTTTACCGGTTGCACTTTGTTTCAAACCGGTGTCACTGTTTGCCAGTCATTTGCAGTGTTTGTTGTCAGACCGGTTTAGGATTGTATTTTTTTCTGTACTGATTCACCCCCCCTCTCAGTACCAGGTTAGTACTATCAGTTCACCATTGAGTTATCAATTTGTATCAAAGCATCCTCCAGGTCCTCTGTGCTATAAGCTTAACCGCTTGAGGTAAAGATCCCAGTCTAATGATGAAGAGGGAAGGTCCAAAGTTTAACAGAGAAAATTTTAGCATATGGAAAGACAAAATGAAGATATACATCAAAAGCATGGGTTCTTAACATTGGAGCTATGTTGAGAATGCCTATGTTGCTCCTACCGGTACTCTCACCGATGACCAAAAGAGAGAGATACAGGAGAATGGGCACGTCATGGAAGCCCTAATTAGTAGTTTATCTAACATTGAGTTTATTGATGTCCAAGATAAGGAAAATCCCAAAGAGGTATGGGACACTCTTGAAAATATCTATGGCAGGGATGAGCATGTAAAACAGGCTAAGGAAGAAAGCCTTAGAGGGAAGTTTGAAGATATGCGGATGGTTGAAGGTGAGACCATTCAATAGTATGGAATAAGAATCAAAACCATTGTTGGAGATATCAAGAGTACAGGTGGTAAAATGGAAGATTCCACTATGGTAAGCAAAGTCCTGAGATCCCTATTGCTGGTCTATGCAATAAGGGTTGCTGCTATTCAGGAGCTAAGATCAATAGACAAGACTAAGGTATCCCTGGACTCCATCATAGCAAAGTTGACGGCCTATGAGCTAAATAGTTTCGATGGCAGTGTTCAAAAGATTGAATCAGCTTTTAAAGCTTCTCCAGTACCATCCAGAAAAGGAAAAGAAGCTAGCACTAGTGGTGAACCAAGATAGGGAAGAGAAATGGATGATGAGGAGATTTTGATGGCATTTGAAGCTCTCCTTGCCAGGAAAATTCCTAAAGGGACTGACAAATACAAAGGTAAGCTACCTTTGAAATTCTTTTCTTGTAACTGAATAGGACATATTGTTGTAAACTATCCTAATGGCGACAACAAGGACAAACCAGAAAGGTTCAAGAAATTCAAAGGAGGAAACCGGAGAAACTATTTTGTGGCAGTTGATGAAGGGGTCACAGATGAAGAATTAGAGGATGAAGAAAATGAAGATATTGTGTTTGTTGCTGTCAAAGAAGATGTGTCAGACAAGAAGGCTCTTGTCTCCTAGTTTGATAATTCCAATGAGTGGATCATTGACAGTGGCTGCTCTCACCATATGACTGGTGATCGGAGAAAGTTTCTATCCTTGGAGGAGTATGATGGTGGTGTGGTTTGCTTTGGCAATGATGCACCATGCATGGTCAAAGGAAAAGGGTCCATCTCTCTAAATGGAAAGAGTAGTACTGACAATGTGTATTGGGTTGATGGTCTTAGACACAACCTTCTGAGTGTTGCCCAACTGAATGACAATGACCTCACTCTGAAATTCAAGAACGGAGTTTGCAAAATCCAAGGAAAGAATGGTGAATTGGTGGCCACTGGCATGCAGACCAAAGGTAACCTATTTCATCTGAATGCAAATATAAGTACATGTCTTATGGCTAAATTTGATGATAGTTGGATATGGCATAGGAGACTCTGCCCTGTAAACTTTGATAATATTGTGAAGGCTAGTAAGATCAAGGTAGTTAGAGGGTTCTCGGTGCTAAGCAAACTAGATAATACCTTGTACAGAGAGTGTCAATTGGGGAAAATGTCTTCCTTAACCTTTAAAGGTAAATCTTTCACTGCTAACAATTTGCTTGATCTTGTGCATACTGATTTGTGTGGTCCTATGAAAACTAGAAGTGTGCAGGGTGATAGGTACTTCATGATTCTCATTGATGACTGCTCAAGAATGATGTGGGTCACATTCTTGAAAGACAAATCTGAAGCCTTTGTAAAGTTCAAATCTTTCAGAGCATTAGTGGAGAAGAAAAGCGATAAAAGGATCAAGTGCTTGAGAACTGATCAAGGAGGGGAATTCACTTCTAGTGAATTCAACAAGTACTGTGAAGAACATGGCATCAAGAGGCAATTGTCTGCCCCCCGGAATCCACAGTAGAATGGCCTAGCAAAGAGGAATAACCAGACTGTGGTTGAAGCAGCTAGAACCATGTTGATTCAAGGAAAGGTAGCTCACACCTTTTGGAGAGAAGCGGTGAGCACTGCAGTCTACACAATGAACTGGGTACTCATCAAGAAAGGTAAGGATAAAACTCCTTATGAGTATTGGACTGGTAAGACACCTCTGGTTAGCTACTTTAGAGTGTTTGGTAGCAAATTTTACATCAAGAGGAGTGAACACCAGAGTAAATTTGATGTGAAATGTGATGAGGGAATATTCCTGGGTATTCCACCAAGAGAAAAGCTCTCAAGTGTTTCAAAAATAGGACTCAAAGAATTATGGAAAGCATCAATGTAAGAGTTGATGAAACCTCTGAGAAAACTAAGGAAACTGGTAGTGAGCAAGTGGTAAATGAGTCGGGTGCAACCTTCTGGGAATTGGTTGTCAGTGAACCAAGTACCAGTAATAGTGTTCCTACACTAGTAGATGTAGATGAGGATGAAGAAGAAAAGCAAGAGGAATCTATCAAGACCATTCCTCGGTATGTCAAGCTGAATCATGATCCTAACTAGATCATAGGAGATAAGGATAGAGTAATCCTTACAAGAAGAAAAGTCAGAGAAAACTCATGTATGATCTCTGAATTCGAGCTTAAAACATTCAAAGAGGCACATAAGGATGAAGACTAGATCAAGGCAATGGAAGAGGAACTTGACTAGATAGAGAAAAATGGTACATGGTCCTTGGTACCTAGACTGGAGCACAAAAATGTCATTGGTACCAAATGGGTCTTCAGAAATAAACTGAATGAGGATGGCACAGTGATTAGAAACAAAGCCAGACTGGTGTGCAAAGGATATGCCCAAGAAGAAGGAGAAGACTATGGAGAAACCTTTGCTCCTGTAGCCAGATTGGAAGGAGTTCGTATGCTTCTTGCATATGCAGCCTTTAAAGGCTTCAAAGTATATCAAATGGATGTAAAATCTGCATTCCTAAATGGTGTACTTGAAGAGGAGGTGTATATAGAGCAACCAGATGGGTTTGCCCTATCTAAAGATAGTGATATGGTATGTAGGCTACATAAAGCCTTATATGGTCTAAAGAAAGCACCTAGAGCATGGTATGAACATCTGCATTCCCATCTTGTGAAGATTGGATTTGAAAGAACAAGTGAAGATAGTAATATCTACTTGAAGTCTAAAGGAGACCAGATCCTGATATGTGAGGTATTTGTTGATGACATTATCTTTGGTGGAGATGACAAGATGAGTCTTGAGTTTGCAAATGAGATGAAGAAAGAGTTTGAAATTTCACTCATAGGGGAGATTAAATTCTTCATTGGACTGTAGATCCAGCAGATGAAGGATGGAATCTTTATCACTCAGTCCAAGTATGTCAAAGAGGTGTTGAAGACCTTTGGCATGGAAGATAGCAAACCGGTTGGTACTCCGATGGTGACTGGTTGTAAACTATCTAAAGAAGATGACTCAGAATTGGTAGATGAGAAGGAATACCAATCAATGATTGGTAAGTTGCATTATGTAATGCATAGCAGACTAGATATTGCACATGCAATTGGCATTACTGCAAGATTCCAAAAAATCCCAAGAGAATCTCACTTGGTTGCAGTCAAGCGGATTCTTACGTATCTGAAGGGAACTATTGACTATGGATTGTGGTATCCATATAGCAAGGATTTCAACTTGAAAGTGTTCACAGATGTTGATTGGGCTGGTAATGTAGATGACCGGAAGAGCACAACCGGTGGTGCATTCTTCCTCGGTGGTAGACTAGTCTCATGGATGAATAAGAAGCAGAGTTGTATCTCTCAGTCTACAGTGGAAGCAGAGTATGTTGCAGCTTTCATGAACTGCACTCAGACAATTTGGATGAAGCATGTATTAAATGGCTTCAAAGTTCCTGTATCTGAACCGGTAAGTATATTTTGTGACAATACTCATGCAATTAATATCTGCAAGAATCCGGTTTTACATTCTAGAACCAAGCACTTTGAGCTTAAGTATCATTTCTTAAGGGAAAAGATTCAGAACAAAGAGATTGCACTGGAACATGTTTCCAGTAAGGAGCAGTTAGCAGACATATTCACCAAGCCTCTCCCAAAGACTACATTTATGTACTTAAGAGGTGCATTAGGGGTGTTGCCCCTTCAGGAGGTAAACTAAAAGCATATTCTCCACATCAGTTAGGTATTGCATAGTCAAATTTATTTTGGATTGATGTGTTGAAGGATGCTACTCCTCAGGGGAAGCAACATCATGGAACAGGGAAGCTGGCGCCTCCACTTTGGCATTGTTGTCAAAGGGGGAGAAGATATCTGTAGAAATTGGGGGAGAAGATGTGAAGCAGAGAGATATCTTTGTATATTTCCATCAATGCCAAAGGGGGAGATTGTTGGCATTATGTGAACCGGTATGAGGACATAATGACATTGTATGTTGTCATTGATGTCAATATGCTAAAGAGGTGAGAACAGGCATATGAGAGAACCAGTATAACACTGTGAACTGACATTTGTGCCAAAGTGAAGTTGTGTGCTTGTTCAAGGTGAACCGACATATGGTTATGGGAACCGGCACATGGAAGCATTGTATGACTACCGATTGGTAGTCTCAACTTTAGGGTTTCCGGTTGAAGTGCTTCAAGCCTGTGTGGCTCAACTGGTGACTTTGTGTGATGAGTTAGCATGATAACAAAGAATAGATCATGTTGCCACATAAGTATTGTGTGTGTAAAGGATCTTGCTTAAAGAAGATTGCTCCTATCTACCTCAAGAATGTGAGAAGTCTATAAAATGGTGATAACGTGTGATGGGTTATCATCTGCCACAAAATCGGTGGAAATGGATGATTTAGAATGTCTTCAGATTGGATCAAGAACTACTGCATTTAATACAATGTGCTCAACGGTCAGGATTGAACCATTTGAATTCCTTAACCTAACAGGTTTAGGGTTTAGGGTTTATGCTACCGACCTATCTATTTTCCTATAAGGTCGATGTTGTGTCTCTTTCTGAAGTGGTTGGCAAAAGTTGTGTGTGTGTATCCAAGAGAAGGGATACACGATTCTTGCCAGACCAAAAGGAGAAAAGTGATACCTACAGAGTGTAAGTGTAGAAGGTGAAGAGGAGCTTAAGTGGATTTGCATTGGCATTAAGTGTTGTTAGCAGATCATTGTAATACCTATTGATCTCTAACCACCTCAACAGTTGGAAAATCTCTTAATAGGGTAGCCTTAACCGACTTGCTGTAAATCCTTTAACAGGGTAATTCAAAGCTATTGAGTTCGAAATCCTTTAGCTATTGCGTTCTTGAAATCCTCTAACAAGGTAACCTTTAACAGGGTTTAACCCTTAACCAGGTATTGTAGCCATCCCTTAACTGGGTGATCTCTAACGGGATTGGTTCCTAGCAGAACCTATTGTAATGTCTCTAATTGGACAAGGCTCCTAATGGAGCAGACTTCTAAAGAGTTCAAAAATAGCTTGTGGGTATTCATCCCCACCATGGTTTTTCCCAGTTGGGTTTCCATGTGAAAAAAATGTGTCATGTGTGATGCTTTTATCTTGTGATGCTTTGCTATTGTCTATCAAGCATATGATGGTTTTGTGTTTTATGCCTATCAATAAAACATGTTGAACTAGCTGTTATTATGATCTGATAATAGATTACTTGTTTATGTATAAGGGTGTAATGGTAGTGTAGTCTTGAGTTGAGTGAAAAGCTAAGTGAGTAACCGGTTAATGTTTGTCTCAATCATTTTTAGCTTTACTAGTTGCACTCTATTTCAAACCAGTGTCACTGTTTGCCAGTCATTTGCAGTGTCTGCTGTCAGACCGGTTTAGGACTGTATTTTTGTCTGTACTGATTCACCCCCCCTCTCAATACCAGGTTAGTACTATCAGTTCATCATTGAGTTACTAAAAACATATCTTACACCCCAATGCCCACAAAGATATTAGTTGAGAAAAGAGAAATGTTAAAATAAAGGCAAACATGCCTAAGTTATTTCTAGCATATTAGGGCAACTATGAACCCTAAATCATTCATTTCATCTTTTTGCATTGGACGTTTTCCCTTTGCTCTACCACTACTCCCTGGTGTCACAACACCTGGAAGTCTACTGGGTTTTTTGGAAGAGTTTGAAGGCAATACTTAGGCCGCCATGGTGCATTTCACATTGTGCGGGTTTGAATGTATTCTTTTTGAAGAACTTGTAGGTTTTGAGCATAGGTAGGCCGAGTCTGGTAATTCTTTGCATTCCTTGTATTTAAAAAACTCATTTAGAGCTCTATCTGATTTGATTAAAGGACATATTTTATTGATTTTCTATTTGTTGTAGTTCATCAACTTCAAACTATATTTTTGTGCCATAAAGTAGGTTGTGGCTTGCAAAATCTTTGTGTATTTGCTCATTCTGAGTTTTAACAAAAATAAGGGCTTCTTTTATGGTTTTTATATCATGCAAATGTGTCATTTTCTTTTGAACAGGATACAAACAGTTAACCTCATTTGCAGGCTATGGCCTCTAATGCTCAAATCTTTGTATTTGTTGCTCTATCCTCTGAAGACTCCATTGCTTCTCTTTTAGCAAATATCACTATCTTCTTCCTATAATGATGATCTCTAGGCTACTATTGAAATTTTCCCTTTGGGGATGAATGCCCTGTGACTGCTACTTCATTATCTCAGAGTCTCTTTTTCTGAGCAATCTATGCTTATTGTTTATCATTGTTCATATCACTATTTTTCATTGGCTATAACACCATTGCATCTTTGTTGTGATTGGGGTACCCTTTGGATATGTGTATATATCTTTCCATTATTAATGATTCTTTGAAGCTTTGATCTACCTTCTTTGATGAGCATTATGACCTCTCTATCACATATTCATCATTCACTATTTTGGCACTCTGCTCTTTAGAAGCTTTGCTGCTCATAAACACATTATTCTTAACACTCAAACTTTTACAATTCTAATAGTTGTCTATTCCTCTTTGTGACTTGACAGTAGTATTGTTACTATACTTTTAAGTGACCTAGAACCCAACATTTATTCATCTTTGTGACTAGCTGCTTCTTGTCTACGTGCTATGCCTTTGACCTAAAGAGTGCATTCACTGTTCTATTTCTTTATTGTCATTGTCCTTTGTGACTATAGCAATACCCTATATTGTTGATATTTGATCCTTTTTATTGAGGGAAAATCCTATTTTTGTCACTATCACTGAGTTTTTGCTACTTGAATTTCTTATGTCAGTGTGGTTCGATTGAGCCGAAGCTTGTTATTTATAATAGTGGTCTCATTAGCTCACTGTTATGAAGAATGAGTTTCCTCTTGATTGAGCTTCCATGACATAGGAAAGACACTTAGATTTGTTAGAAACACAAGATGGCAACATGCTAGGCTCAACCCTTGTGGGAGCCTCATTTTACTCCACATGTGACAACTAACATATCAATATGAAATATAAAGTATTCCAATAATAAACATTATACATGTACCAACATAGTGAGCAATGTTAGATAAAACAATGAAGTTCATATTGTAAAGGATATTGATGATGATTTCTCTACTTTTTCTCTTTGATACATGTGATGATTGCATAACTAATTTGATGATTTATGAGAATAACTATGCATTTGATGTTGTTCCATATGAATTGATTGGGTATCCTTAGCTCTAACACCACTTTTTATCCCTTGCAGATACCTCTAGAGGAGCGAAGTAGAAGGAGCATTAAGAGAAGCAACAACTCGATCTCAAGGGTTCATCATTCAAGCAATGACGGATCCCTGCTCTTTTTATATACTCTCTTTTGTAAATGTATAGTTTGTTTTTGTATTGCATTGAATAAGTTATTCCCACGGCTTGTGTGGGACACTATACTTTTTGAATTCATGAAAAAATAAACATAAAAGTAAAACCTATTTTAAAGTGATGCGCTGAATTGATTTTAGTATACTAAGGAGCACAAAGAACTTCACATACATGTTATTATGAGGCGCATTCAACAATCAAAATGCCCATAACAATGATCAAGATATAACCAAGATTCCTTTTAACATAAAGCAATACACACCACACATCCACCAGATAACAAGTGCAAAAGCATAGTTTAATCTATAGAGTATTAAGCATATATTTCTAAAGTTATGTCAGAATTTCAAAGATGCACAAAAAACTATCAATGCACACTGAATAACAACAATCATAAAGGCCACATGCACAATTTGATTATCTATTCTTCAAAAATACAAAACATAGATCAAAGGCTAAATTCCTATAGAATATCAGTCTATATCTTCAAAAAATAAGTTCTAAACCCTTTATCAGGCAAAAATCGCCATTCTTATAGACCATGACCTAAAAACCGCGAGCTGGAGAAATAGAAAAAACATCCCCAAAGATATTGCTGACAGCTCCTTCACATTCGGCGACATACAAAACCCTATAAATGAAAACCACTTTTGGCCTCTAGTGAAACTACATATGTTACACAGTTATTCAAATCAAAAGATCTCCCAACAGTTAACTTGCAACTTAAAATACAAAACCTTTCGAGCCACCATTGTGGAGGACACGTGGTAGTAGCAGGGAGAGAGGTTTGGCTCTATCGGGAGTGTGCGGCTTAATCAACAAGGCAAAGAAAGGGCACTAATAATGAGCATCGTTCCAGCACGTGATGGATGCGAGCCAACCTCTTTAAAACATTGTGTGGACAAAATAAAGTATACATAAACTTTACCAACTCCACCTAATTGAGCTGAAAGCAAAATTAGGTAACAAAAGGAAAAGGAAGGAGAGAATTAAGTATAGTATCTACTTAAGTTCATAGAATTTATGTGGTCATTGAGAGGTGTACCTTCCATATCTGCTATCTTGTAGGCACCTGAACCATAGACTTCAATGACAATAAAAGGACCAAGCCAATTTGGACTAAACTTTTTCATTTTCTCCTGGTAAAGCATTTACACTGTGTTGATTTTCGTAAAGCACCAAATCACCCACCAAGAAAGATTTTTTGATGAATTTATCATTATAACTTCACTGAAAGTTTTTTTGATGATTGAATATTTTCAAGAAAATTAATACGTTGTTCACCAATCATCTCAAGTTGTTGAAGGCATTATTCTCTGTAAGTGTCATTGTCAATGATACCTTTAAGATAAATTCTCAATAATGGATCTTCTAACTCTAAAGGCATGATCACATTAGCACCATAAACCAAGTTATACGAAGTAGTACTTGTGGATATGTGAATACTTGTTTAATAAGCCCATAAAGCATAGGATAATTAGGTGTGCCAATCCTGTTGACAACAACAATACGGGAAAATTGAGAGGGGGGGGTGAATTAGTTTTCACCAGATCTACAAACTTAATCACAAAAACAAATTTGATAAACTACAGTAATAATAGAGATAAGCAAGATGATAACACAACACCAAGATTTTGATGTGGAAAACCCGGTTAAGGGAAAAACCACGGTGGGAACCTACCTACAATAAGATGATACTCTGCAGTAGTATGTGAAAATATTACAATGGGGAATGCACATGCATTCAGGCACACTGCCTAGAGCTCACTGCTCAAAATATAATGACCTGCAAGGCTACAATCCTCAGGGAAGTCTCACTGACTTACAACAAGATTCAGACTACAATCCAGAATGAATGAACTACAATAATAGCATCTCCAAATGGCAAGCACAATGTCTGCTCTGTAACACCAAACTCTGCTCAATGCACTATAGTGAAAGATGAATCCTTGATCGCACATACACCACTCTCTAATAATGTAGACACAACCTTGATACCTAAGTTACATGACAATAACACCTATTTATACAATTCATCAACCTTGACAACAAAGTCGGCTAAACCCTCAAATCACAATTATAAAATTACAACATACGATACAAAGATTGACCAATGGACTAATATAATGATTTACATGACATAACATGGACCTAATTCAAATCTCCAAACACGCAACACCACTGAATAGCACACCAAGATCAACCGCAACACGCTACACCACCAAGAAAACTACATAACACGAAGAACATCACTAGTGAAGTAAAATCACTAACAAGTCGTACAATGACCAATGTGGATCATCAAAACAAATAGGACATAATTAGGAAACACCATCAAGCATGTTAGAATCATCAGCAACAGCTACACCAACACCACTTATCAAATCTTCATCAATCAACATCTGAAACTCAAGAACACTCAAACAACAACTGTCACGAAGAAAGATAACTTGTGGAGCACCAAATCATGAACAATCTAAAATGAAGATTCACAAGACCATCCCAAACAATATCCCAAAATCTCAAATCAAGATATGATCACACCAGAATATACCGAAGGAAATAATGAACTCTGCAAAGCTCTAATTAGATAAACAAACTGCAAAACCGAATCATATGATATGATCAATTAAGCTTCTTGGATCACCAACACCAGTACAAAAGAATATAATGATGCTAAAGATACTCCATACACAAAACTATAATCACAATGACTCAATTTGCAATCATCGGAGTAGGAATATGTTGACATCAATGACAACAACATATCCTAGTATCAATAATGTCCAACAATCTCCCCAATGACCAACAATCTCCCCCTTTGGCATTGATGGAAACATATGAATGTGAAAAATAATCAATGCAAAGAAAGAAACATCTCCAACAAACTCCCCCTAAGATCAAGTAGATAAAACATTTTTTCACATGCATCTCTCCCCCTTTGACAACAATGCCAAAGACAAAATACAGATTATGCATCTCTCCCCCTAGTCCACCAGAGGAGCAACACCAAATCATTAATTTGGATAAAGAGATAAGACTATGAAGTCCACCAGATTGATGCAACTCAATGCATTTAGTTCTCATCAAGAGGGGTGAATACCCCTAACTTGTTTCTCAAATAGACAAATGTATATGTAGGCAAAGGCTTAGTGAAAATATTAGCAATTTGTTCCTTTGTAGACACATACTCCAACTTCACTTCTTCTTCACTGAATTTCTCCCTCAAGTAATGATATTTTATTGACACATGTTTAGTCTTTGAATGTTGCACTGGATTATTTGACATGTTGATAGCACTGGAATTATCACATTATATGACAGAAGGCTCATCATAGATAACTTTGATATCCTTCAACATATGCTTCATCCAAACCACCTGAGTGTAGCTACCACTAGCAATAATGTACTCAACTTCAACAGTAGATAAGAACATTGAATCTTGTTTCTTACTAGCCCATGAAACAAATTTCTTACCCAAGAAGAAAGCACCATCAAATGTACTATTTCGATCATCAACATAACTAACCCAATCAACATCAGTGTAAGCATATAACATGAAATAATCATTCCTCAGATACCACAAACCATAATCCACAGTTCCTTTCAGGTATCTAAATATTCTCTTAACAACAATGACATGACTCTCTTTCGGATCAGCTTGATATCTATCAGCCATGCACACAGCGTGCATAATTTCCAACCTAGTCTGAGTAAAATATAGTAGTCTACCAACTATAGACCTGTACAAACTCTGATTAGCTTTTGGAGATTCATCATTCTTAGATAATTTGAAGCCAGTGACCATAGGAGTTCCAACCGGTTTGGATTCATCTAGCCCAAACTTCTTCAACAATTCCTTCACATATTTAGTTTGGGATATAAAGATACCTTTTCAAGTCTATGAAATCTGCAATCCTAAGAAAAATTTCATCTCACCTATCATATACATCTCAAATTCTTTATGCATATCACTGACAAACTTAATGCTCAAGTCATCATCACCTCCAAAGATAATATCATCAACAAAGACTTCAACAATTAAGATGTTATCATTTTCAATCTTAAAGTACAAATTACTATCAACAGTCCCTTTAATAAAACCCAATTTCAACAAGTACTTATCCAATCTAGCACACCAGGATCTAGGGGCTTGTTTCAATCCATAAAGAGATTTCTCCAGTTTACATACCATGTCTCCATCATCTGATAATTAAAATCCATCAGGTTGCTCAATTCAGACTTGTTCCCCTAGATCACCATTAACAAAGGAAGATTTGACATCCATCTGATATACCTTGAAATCTTTATAGGCAACATATGCAAGCAATAGTCTAGCAACTTCAATTCTGGCCACTAGAGCAAAAGTCTCCTCATAATCAATTCCTTCTTTCTGTGAATATCCTTTGCATAACAGTCTTTCTTTATTTTTAACAACTTCACCGGCTTCATTCAATTTATTCATGAATACCCATCTAGTACCAATCACATTCTTATCTTTAGGTCTAGGCACTAGCTCCCATGTGTTATTCTTCTCAATTTGATATAATTCTTTTTCAATAGCTCTCATCCAATTTTCATCTTTGCAAGCTTCAACAACATCTTTAGGTTCAACTTTAGAAATCAAACATACCTCTTCAACAACTAGCCTTATTCTGGTCATCACACTTTTATTTTTTATCTCCAATAATTTGATTTTCTGAATGATTCAGTCTCACATACCTCAGAGTCTTTTGATTGTTTTGATTTTCAGGTTCTTGCACTTCTCCACTGGCAGCAACAACATTCAGATTAATAATTTCTACCGGATCAGTCTGCTTCAACTCTTCAGTCTGAATAGGATTCAGAACAATGTGTTGACCATCTCATATCCACAAGCTCTGATCTCTTTCCCAAGGTTCTCATCCATCTTCACATTTTCACTTTCTCATATCTTTCTGAGTCTCTTATTGTAGAATCAATAGGCTTTTCTCTTTGTATAATAACCCAAGAAAATTCTTTTATCACTTATTGCATCAAAATTTCCTATGTCATCATCTCTCTTGATATAACATTTGATACCAAATACTCCAAAATATCTCATAGTAGGAACATGACCAAACCATAACTCATAAGTAGTCTTACCAATATCACCTTTGATATAAACTCGATTGAATGTGTAAATAGAAATGCTAATAGCTTCTCTCCAATAAATCTTCAAAACATTTCCTTTAATTAACATAGTCCTTGCAGCATCCAAAATAGTCATGTTCTTCCTTTCAACAACTCCAATTTGCCGAGGGGTTCTAGGAGCAAATAATTGTCTTCTAATCCCATGCTTCCCATAGAATGAATCAAACTCACCAGAACAAAATTCTCCACCTATGTTAGATCTCATACATTTCACCTTCAATCTAGGTCTCAATCTTTGTTTTGAATATCTTGAACTTGTCTAATGCTTTAGATTTCTCCTTCCAAAAGATAACCCATGTCATCCTAGAATAATCATCAATTAGCAACATAAAATATCTATCTCCCTGCACACTTCAAACATTTTTAGGTCCACATAGGTCAGTATGAACAGGATCTAGCAATCCATTAGATGTATACTACTTGCTCTTGAAAGAAACTCTCGTTTGCTTACCCAATTGACATTCTTTACATACCAGATTAGCAGCTTAACAATTTTAGACAGACCTCTAATGACTTGAATAGAAATGATCTTAATAATAGAATCAAAGTTAACATGACACATTCTCCTATGCCACAACCAACTTTCACCAATCTGAGCAATCAAATAGCTTTTCTCACCAGTATTCAAATGAGAATTATTACCTTCGGTCTTAGTCGTTGATGCAATCTCTATACCGGAGGCATTTAGGATCTTACATTTACCATTCTTGAATTGTAAATCATAACCTTTGTCAACCATCTGTCCAACACTCAAAAGATTATTCTTTAAACCTTCAACATACAAGACATCATCAATATTATGCCTACCATCAAAAGAAATAGAACCTCTATCACAAATCACACAAGCTTTGTCATCTCCAAATCTCACTATTACACCACCATACCTTTCCATACTCACAAATTTTCTTTTATCATCGGTCATATGATGTGAACAACCACCCTCTATTACCCATTCATCTCTTTCTTTAACTTTAGCAGCTAAAGCTTTCTCCTCAATAGTGCAGCTAAAGCTTTCTCCTCAATAGTGGAATCGATAGGTACCGATCCATCTTCCTTAATGACAAGGAATGCAACTTCATCTCCTTCTGATTCTTCATCCGCATTACCTTCATCAACAACATAATAGCACTTCTTCTGATTCCTATACTTCTAGTTAGACTTGTAAGGCTTATCATACTTCTCATGCTTCTCATATTTATCATTTATGTCATGCTTATGAAATTTATCATGCCTATCATACTTACTCATTCTCTCTGGACACCTAGAAACAAAATGTCCTACCTTATTGAAAGAGAAAAATTTCAAAGGCAATTTTCCATCATACTTACTAGCTCCCTTTGGAAATCTCCAAGCAATCAATGCTTCAAGCTCAACAAGTTCTCTTTCTTTCTCTTCCATCTCTCTCATTTCTCTTTCATATCTGGATATTTTGCATTCTTCAGGTTCATACTTCTGCTTACCAGATAAAAATGCTCCAAATGTTTTCTTAGAATTTCCATGTGATTCATCAAATTCTCTTAGCTCAAATGCAGAAATCTTTCCAACCAACATATCTCTTGTCACTATAGTCACACTCCAGATCTCATCAATAGCAGCTACCTTATGTTTGTAAGTAGGAGGCAACGATCTCAACACCTTAGCAACAATTTCATCTTCTTCAAGGGTTCCACTGACACATCTGATACCTAGGACAAGGTCATTCACCTTAGCCATAAAGGTATTTATGTTCGCATCTTCTCTCATCTTCAACATCTCATATTTCCCTTTCAAAATCTACAACTTATCGGCTTTGATTTGTTTATCTCCTTCATACATGGTCTCAAGCTTCTCCCAAATCTCATGTGCAGTCTAAAGTCCCATTACATTTGTCATTTCTGAATCAATCAGGGCACTTAGCAATGCTTACTTCACTCTAGTGTTATGCTTAGCTTCCTTGATCTCATCAGCAGTAACCGCTCCATTCGGGGGAGTGGAATAGGCATTCTTTGTAATCTTTGAGTAATCTTATCCAAGACATCTCAAGTGCACTTCCATCTAGTTCTTCCATCCATATAGAATACTTACTACCATCAAATCTTGGACTCTCCTTCTTAAAGATAACACCTCCAGTTCCAGTTGTCATCCCGGATCTCCTCAAGCAGTTAAGCTTCTTCTAGAGGATCTAGCTCTGATACCAATTGTTAGCAACAACAATGAGGGAAAATTGAGAGGGGGGGAGGGGTGAATCGGTTTTAATTGGATCTACAAACTTAATCATAAAAATAGATTTGATAAACTGTAGCAACAACAGAGATAAGCAAGATGATAACACAATACACAACACTAATTTTGACATGGAAAACCCGGTTAAGGGAAAAACCATGGTGGGAACCTACCCACAATAAGATGATACTTTGCAGTAGTATGTGAAAATATTACAATTGGGAATGCACAAGCATTCAAGCACACTACCTAGAGCTCACTGCTCAAAAGATAATGAACCAGAAGGCTACAACACTTAGGGAAGTCTCACTGACTTACAACAAGATTCAGACTACAATCCGGAAGGAATGAACTGCAATAATAGCCTCTCCAAATGCTTGATGACAATTCTGGTCAAGCACAATGTCTGCTCTGCAACACCAAACTCTTCTCAATGCACTACATCGAAAGATGAATCCTTGTTCGCACATACACTACTCTATGATAATGCATACACAACCTTGATACCTAAGTTACATGACAATATCACCTATTTATACAATTCATCAACCTTGATAGCAAAGTCGTTTAAACCCTCGACTCAAAATTACAAAATTACAACACACGATACAAAGATCGACCACCCGACCAATATAATGATTTACATGACATAACATGGACTTAATTCAAATCTCCAAACATGCAACACCACCAAAAACTATGCCAAGATCAATCACAACACGCTACACTACGAGGAAAACCGCATAACATGAAGAACATCACCGATTCAGTAAAATCACCAACAACTCACACAATGACCAATGTGGATCATCAAAACAAATAGGAAATAATTAGGAAACACTAGCAAGCATGTTAGAATCATTAGCAACAACCGCTCCAACACCACTTATTAAATCTTCATCAATCAACATCTAAAACTCAAGAACACTCAAACAACAACAACTGCCATGAAGAAAGATAACTTGTGGAGCACCAAATTATGAACCATCTGAAATGAAGATACACAAGACCATCCCAAACAATATCCCAAAATCTTAGGTCAAGATCTTATCACATCGAAATATATTGGAGGAAATACTAAACTTTGCAAAGCACTGATCAAATAAACAAATAGCAAAACCGGATCACATGATATGATCAATTAAGATTTCTAGATCACCAACACTAGTATAGAAGAATATAATGATACTAAAGATACTCCATACACCAAACTATAATCACAATGAACCAATCTGCAATCACTGAAGCAGAAATATGTTGACATCAATGACAACAACATATCCTAGCAACAACAATGTCCAACAATCTCCCCAATGACCAACATATCCTTGCCATGTTTATTAATAGTTTAACGAAGGATTTTCTCAATGGGCTTATTAGAGGCTTCATCTTGTCCATTGGATTGAGGATAGTAAGGAGTAGAGAAACAATGTTGAATGTGATACTTCTCAAGGAAATATTTCACATCTTTATTCATAAATGAAGTACAATGGTCAAAAATCAAAGTGGAAGGCATGCCAAATTGAGACATAATGTTATCTTGAATGAATTGAAAAATTACCTCAATGATTGTGGATCAGACAGGTATGACTTTAACCCACTTTGTAAAGCAATATGTGGTTGTAATTATGAAAGCATTTCTTTGTGAACAAGGAGGGGAGATTTTACCAATAAGACCCAAACCCCACAATGAGAAAGGCCAAGAAGCCACTTGGGATCTAAGATCATGGGCAGGAGCGTAAATCAAATTGTTATGTTGTCGACACTAGTGATACTTTTTGACAAAGGAAAAAATATCTTTTTCCATAGTTTTCCAATTGCATCCCATTTAGAGTAATTTTTGAACCGAAGATTTACCACCAAAATTACCCCCGCAAGCAGTTGAATGTGCTTCTTCAAGGGCAATAGGGATCTCTAGCTTGTTGAGACAATGAAGAAGAAGACCATTATAACCTCTTATATAAATAACATCAAAGAGAATAATGTATTTAGTAGCAAGTTTTCAAATTCTGACTCTAGTGTACTTGCTTGAGAAAGTAGGAAAGGTACCATCATAGAAATAACAAAAATAATGGGAATACCACTCATCTAATTCTATGCTAAAAAAACAAGAAATGTCACTAGAATTATCAGAGAGAGTGGGAGATAAAATATTATGTATACTAAATTGATCATTCATAGAAGGATTTTTGAGGGATGTGAGGGAAATCGAGTACTTGCCATGGCATCCAAAAGTTGATTATATTTCTATGGTAAAGGATCAATGGTGTAAGAAAAAAACTTCTTAAGCAATGATAAATCCAAGCCATGGTATTGAGATAGTTTTGGCTATTTAGCTTGATAAGTTCCAATAACTTGTCTTATGATCAATTTGAGTCACCAAGGATATCCAAGTGTTGAATGTTAAGAGATAAAGTTGCTTCTAACCTAACTATAAGAGATTTATACTCAATAATATTATCGGTGCATAAAAAGTTAAAACAATAAGATAGAGGAATCAACTTCCCTGAAGGAGATACTAAGAAAATACAAGCACCAGAGCTAGTTTGGCATCTAGATCCATCAAAGAATAATTTTGTAATATAAAAAATCACACCTTATGCAATTCAACACAACAAATGGCACCTTCCTCCACATCCTCTGAGGTCATGTGCTACCATCTTTTTCCTTTTGTCCATCGAGATCGCTTTGTCAACTTCAAACTAGAGTTTCACCAACTCTGTCAACTTGTCACCTTTGGGACTCTAACGAAACGTGAAGACATCTGTGCGGTGCGCTAGCCTCTAGCAATTCTGACATTTCGTAGGTAATCATTTGAATGTTACGCATGTTCTTGGAAGGAATCGTAACACCCCTGCATGTGCCCACCGATGTTGGTTTTTCATCCAGAGCCTATATCTCTCTCAATTGACGGTATTTTTGTGATCTTTTTGGCATTTTGAGATCACTTCTTGCAGGTCGGAACTTTTGGAAATCTCCTTTGGCAACATTTGTATCTTTTCTCACAAAGACCACCATTGTTGCAGCTCTCTGGATAGCTCACAACACCATTTTCATAGCATCTCGGAAAGGGGAGTTTACTCATTCTCTTTTTCATTCAATTTATGCATTATCACTCTATTATGTTGCATTGTCTTTCAATCATCTTTATCATTTATTTTCCCATGGCTATTATTTGGGTTGTCTATGGAGGTGGAAAAACCAAAATGAGGTTATGACTTAGGCAGACTCCAAGATACAACATGTTATGCCTTGCATATCTATTTCCCCATTAGTCTCCTTGCGTCGAAATTTGGGTCCCTTTTGTTTGTTTTTTTGGTTTTTGCTTTTTCCCTTTGCTCCTCTTTGGTTTATGACCTTGGAACTCCGGAGTCCCGAGGTCCCTTTGTTCCTCTTTGGTTTTTGACCTTAGAACTCCGGAGTCCCAAGGTCCCTTTGTTCCTCTTTGGTTTTTGACCTCGGAACTCCGGAGTCCCGAGGTCCCTTTGATCCTCTTTGGTTTTTGACCTTGGAACTCCAGAGTCCCAGAGTCCCGACTTTTGTTCTTTTTGGTTTTTGCCCTCGAAACTCCGGAGTCCCAGAGCCTCGAGGTTTTGAGTCTTCTGCCTCGAAACTCTGGAGTCCCAGAGTCCCGAGGTGGAACCTCCTTTTTCTTGCTTCAGAACCCTGGACCCTCGAAGTTCTTGGGTGGGGTGTTTCTTTTCTTGTGTCGAGCTCGAAACCTCGGGACCCCAGAGTCCTGAGGTTGTGTTTAAATCCTTCGTATGAACGGGCTTGGGAAGAGGTATAAATAGGGATGATGAACTTTTAAATTTCATTTGCACATTCAGAAATCCTCCTCCCTAGCTCCAAGCCGCGAACCATTGGACTTTCGAGCTTCCCTTGGAGTTTTCAGGCATTTCGATTCACCAGGTTGGTGATTTTTCTTGCCCATTTTGGTGGTTTGTAGATTATATTTTCTTTCCTCATTGTTATTTTTGTTGGTTGTTGGTTTTTGTTTGTTTCTTATTTTCTTTTCCATGCCCTAGTTTTCCCTCCTGGAACCCCGGATTTTTGAGTGGCTCCAGTTCAAGTAACCCGGAACCCTAGACCACCAGAGTTCTGGGATTCCTTTTGCATACAACCTAACCCCGGAACCTCGGAGTTCCGAGCCTTCTTCACTTGTGTCTAGCCCGAGACCCTGGGACCTCGAAGTCCTGAAGTAAATCAACTTTTATAATTATTATCAAAGACTGAGGATTTGTTTTCTACTTGCAAGTTCGAGTGGTTAGATGGACTCATCCTCTAGCAAAAGAGGCAAATAAATTGATAGATTCCCAGCCACCATGAAATATCATTATCAAGGATAGGTCTATGTTTCAAAGTTAGATGATCAAGTCAGATGGGTCACGGATACCGAAATCGAGGATATCAAGGCTCAATTAGACAAACCTAGTTTAGAGGCCCTCCATAGGAGAATCAAGAGATCAGGCCTAGTTGAAGCTACTGCCTTTCTACAGTCATTGCAGGCACTAGAGTTCATAATGACGATTGCCCCATTTTATAACCCAGAGACTAGAAAGTGCACGGATGCACAAGGAAAAACAGTCATAGACTTGTCTCCTGACATACTTGGGTTGGTTTTTGGCATCCCAACCAAAGAGGAGATGTTTCTGTTAACCGAAGAAGAGGCCTTAAGGGCATGGAATGACAAAATATCAGCCAGTAATAGGCACATGAATAAAAAATGGTTGGAAAAATAAAGAAAGACAGGTCTCAAGGCAACGGAGATCCTCAGGGCAGATTTCAAAGAACCCCAAAGAGACTTAATCATTATGCTTAGCATGGCCTTTGGCAAGCCAGATTGTAAGCATTTTCATCCCTGGATGTTCCAATTCATGAGCACTATTTTAATAGGGAAACAATACTTTGATTGGCCACAGATCCTCTCTAACAATATCTGAAAACATATGAAAGAAGTTCAACATACCAAAAGTTCTTTTTCACATCATACGTCATCTGGGTAGCTGCTAGAGCTAGAAAGTTTCCAGGGCTATAGGTAGAAGGTCAATTGGGAGAGGAGGAAGGACAAAAGAAGGTATGGGAGTATTATTACCAACTCACTTTAGCCAATGCAAAGGCTCATTTCAAGACAGTTAATGATACCTTTGTTTTCCCAAAAATAATCAAATTAACAGGGGATGAAGGATATTAGATTAGCCTAGAGGCCATGGCTGTCATCCGAGAGTGGGCATGTTGGTTCATCCAAAACCCACACTCCACTTACATCAGGGTTAGCGGATTCACAGGGAACCCAATGTTGTTGCCCCGATATTGCAAAGATAGGATAATTTTGCTAGAGTATGTAAGGTAGCTTGTGGGCCTCCAGTCACTTTTGTCATCAAAACAAAAAGCAGGTATCGATTTCTCAGTATCTATTGGGTACTTTGCATGTTCTAAGATACAAGTAGAAAAATTAGTAGAACAAGAGCTTCAAGATTTGAACTTGAAGGAGTATGATCATGCTAGGGAGTTTTATGATCCCTATAAGAAACTCAAACAAGATATGCCTAAGGCATATGAGGGGCACAAGCCCAGCTTGGAGGAATTTTGGGCCAGCCTGCAAGACAGTTTTGAGGTTAGGGAGAAGAGCTGTAATAGGTTATCTGTGCCAAAGGTAAGAGATTTCAGAATTAAGAATAACCTTTCTAAAAACCTTAGGGATAATGGGGACTTACTTGATCCAGTTTATAGGGAATCAGGGATAGATAAAAGGCCCCTCTCCCCAATAAAGTGGTCTGCAAGTGAAGACACTATTATGGAAAAAATTTCTCAAGTGGTCATCAATAGGACCAAGCAATGGTTAAGCCAGAGGGTAAGGCCTAGTGCCTCAAAGGTGAAACAGAAGGAGTCCACTTCAGGGGTACCTCAATCAAGGGGCCATAAGGAGTACACTCAGAAGAAAAGGTCAACCTCAAGGAAAAATACGTCCACTGATCTAGATGAGGAAGAAAAACCTCAAGAAAGTACTGAGGACTTAATCAAGAAACTCCAAGAAAAGATGAGGGAGTCTGAATTGTTAAAGAAGGTAGCGGACTTGGGAGCAACCGATGGATTGGGAGCGATACCACTTGCCAAAGTTCTCCCACCAAGGATGACTATAGGGTAGATTGCAGGAGAGGGTACCCAAGAGCAAGAAGAAGATATAGAAATTATTGAGGATATACCTACTCATCCACCTTCAATAGATGCCACACATGCTTTAGGCACCAACGCCCCTATACCACCACGAGTCAATATTCCCGTAGGGCAGTCTGGAGTGCAAGGCTTTAGGTCTACCACTGAAGGAATAAAATTTAGAAACATCAAGTCGGATTTAGATCAGGAGGAAGAAGATCTTGAGCAATAACGACCACTAGAAGGCGAGCAAGAAGGGTATGAGGTAGAAGACCTATTGAATGAAAGACTAGTGCTAACCCCTCAAGATCAAGAGGACTTCCTCAAGGATATAGTAGTCGGGCAAGATGAAATAGAGGCAGGTGGGGAAGATATGGAATTTAATGAGGAGGTCAGTGGCAAACTAGGAGAGTTACATAAGCAACATGCTCTCCAAATCAATCTAGCCCATCAAATTATCCCACCTCAAGACCCCGGGAAAACAGAAACAGAAGTGAGAGATGAAGTAGAGGAGCAGGTAGAGGTCCATGATATGACTGCAGATGTAGTGTCACATCAAGGTGACAAGGATGAATATATACCACAATGGTTAGAGTTTACCTTTGGGAAGAAAAAGAGAAAAGAAGAGCTCCCTAAGGTCACTCTACAACAAGTAATCACCGAGGAGCCACCAAAGGTTAAGAAGCTGAAAACTGTTCATCATCTATTAAAAATTGGTTTCAGTGAAGTGATTACAGATGTGGTAGTTCCATCCCAAGCTGAGAGACAAGCTTCCCCCAAATATCAAATATCCCAGATAAATTTGGGCAAACAAACCAAGTGGGGGGAGCTAGATACTTTGGATTTAGCCACGAGCGTTATCAGAGGGCATGTAGAGAAGGAGCATACTTCCAACATGGAGCTCAAAGCGCAACTAGGGCAATATAAGCAACTGCTAATTGAAATGAGAAGCACCCTATACTCATGCAAAGCTTATGTCCTGCCTTCTACCTCATTGCTGCTAGAGGAAGAAGTAAAAGCATTAATGGAGGTGAGACGGGTGGTCGCTACAGCCAAGTCATGGGCCCAAGTAAATGTAGCCAAGATAAGATTATCTTTGCAAGATACTATGGAGATATATCGTAAGGTGGTATAGGCAGGCAGAGCTTTGGCTTCCTGTTCCATGCAATGGGAGTGAAAGTCTAACATTTTCAATAAACAATTCTGAATTTTGAAAAAGATATTGCAGCTAGGGGAAGAGATGGTAATGGAAGAGGACCTTTTAGGGGGTGATAGTTATGAAAACTTGCAGTCATATGTGTACACGTTGGAGCTGAAGATTGAACTTCTTTAGCAGTATATCAAGGATATGACAGAGATTTCAGACCCTCTCCTCAGGGAAATTTTTGTTAGGCCCAATATGGAAAGCTAATGTACTAAGAGGGGAGGGGTGAATCAGTACTTCAAAACATTTCTTCAACAATAACTTTACTATTATGCATAAACCGAATAGTGCAGTAACATAATATAAAGCTAAAACAAATAGATAACAATCATACATGATTCACTCCATAACACATATATTTTGGTTACGCAAAAACTCTTGGTTAGAGAGAAAAACTATGGTGGGGATGGCACCCACAACTTCACTACTGCAATAATAAAGAGTGCTCATTTAGAGCTACATTTTTAGCTATTTCTGATAGCATACCCTGCTAGGAGTAACAAGATCTGTTAGATCTACCTTGCTAAAGGATTTTACAACACTTCATCTAAATGTTGCACCTGGTTAGAGGCTTTACAATTTATAGACTTGATTAGAGTCTTTTACCCTGTTAAAGGTTTCTCTTAACACTTCAAAATATTACAATAAAATTATTACAAATATCTACAACTTTACATCTGGAATGTTATAGAAGATTCTATGTGCTCAGAATAAGATTACCTTGCTTATAGCATACCTCAGTAACCCATATAGTAACTCGGTAAACCCTTCCGTTTACTCTATTCTTTGACTGTTCTCTGAAAACCTTCTCGGTGACCTTTGTGTCTCTGTAACAGTCATAACACTTAGTGCTTTCACATGTCTTGCTTCATATATCTCTGTATCTTCCTTTTTGTCATGCTACATGTATATTTCTGATCTCAATTCATGTTGTATAAATAGATCTCTTATGACAGAGATCCAATTCATTGCTTCGATCTTACAAACATGATTTATTGAATGAATAACCATGCAAAATATTTCATTGGTTAGATGACCTCGAAATCATACACAATCTGTAAGTGCAATTTCCAATGTGATAACGGTTAGATGTGGCTCGATCTTGTAACACGTTTTCATATGCATGTCCAGGTTCAATGAATCTGGTAACACGTTTCACTCGGTGTAAATCAACTCAGTGTGTCATCTTTGTTGCTCGGTAGACATGTAAAGATACTCGGTAGACAACTCAGTGTATACTGCGTTTTGTGACTGCTTTCTTCTGTAACCGACTAGACTGTGCATACCGACTGAATATCTTGGTAATAGTAACCGACTAGAGTATATAGTATAACTTTGACATAAAACTAATGGCAATCTGATAAGTAGTAACAATTTTGTCATATGAGAGTTTTGTAAAGGATATGCAAGGACCCTTTGGCCTTGGATTAGCTAATATGGGAATAATGGAGCAGCAACAAGTTTTGGATTAGTGCGATGCATATGAGGCTTAGCACCTAGGATGCTCGGCCTAGTTTGATGTCACCCACATGGACAGGTATACACATTTGATTACTCAGTGTCAGGAGGTGGCAGGCACAGTGAAGGAGTTAGAGGAGGGGAGAATGCATGCGGATGAAGTTTTGAAGAAATATAAATTTAGAGTTAAGCACGTAGTTGATCGTCTAGTTCAAGCAGTTGCATGTATAGTTGATAATTATAGAGCTTTTGCCAAGAAATAAGGAATAAATGCATAATTGCTAAAGATGGAAAAGCTTTTTCATAAATCCTTAATCTTGTATTTTCAACTACAGCTCCTACTCAAGTTCCAATTTTGAGAGAAATTCTACATGACTAAAAAAATGTGGCTCACCCAGCATGGTCTTTGTAGTGCTCATGCAGTCCTTGTTTTGTAGTTGTTAAGTGGAGTATCAAGGAAGAAACTTGCAAGTTAACTACGACTCCTAGTTTCAGTTCTTAATTTAGGGTAGGTTTATTTCCTAGATAATAGGGCAGAGAACTTCTATAAATTGAGAAAATGGATTCATTTGTAAGGGTCCCAAATTGATGATTTGTGGCCCACTTAGAGATTTTAGAATATTTTGCAGATTGTTAAGAAGTTTGAGTTATTTTTGTTATACATTCATTGAGATTAATATGAGAAGCAGCTTGTAGATTGCCTGATCTACGTCTAGATTCTACCAAATTGTTCTATGTAATCTCGCAACGTCTATTATTTGGAGTTAGCAACATGGTTTAATCTTTTTTTGTTTATCACTTTATGAATCATATTGCGCACGTTAGTGGTGTATGAGAATTATTGTGATAGGCCATATTGTTGATGATTTTATTTCCATAAATTTGTGAAATTGATGATTTTGCGGGTTTTCTGGAGGTCCATTATTGAATGCTAACTTGGATAATATTTGATAATTTCTTGGATTGTAGGGAACTGATTGAGTAGTTCATTAAGTTGTTATTATATTGGTTTTTTTTGTTATTTTCTTGTTCCCCTTTACACTTCGCATTTTATTTCCCAGAGAATCTTAAACCATAAAAACACAAAAAGAAAGGAAGTGCAGTTATTCATAACCAGCGAGATTTAGTTCCAACCAGTAGGCCCCTTTACAGGTACAACCACATCAACCATTGGGATGCCCATCACCATCATGACTTGACTATAATGACCTTGGGGTAGTGAGTTTTCCCAAATTCATTTCTTTTCAGGAGAGGTGGTGAGTGTTCACATTGGCTACTTGATTGTTGGCAGGTCTGTGTGAAAAAAGTCGCCAATAGAAACTGGCGCTAGAAGGAGGGCCTAGACTAGTCCCCTCATTGGTTAACCACATATGGTACTTCCAGGAGATAGATTGATGCCCTTTACCCAACCTAACCTCAACAACGAGCAAGACGACATTCTTACCCATCTATACGACTTTGCTTGGGACAATACAAGAGATTATAATGATTGGTTACGAGCACGACAAGTCTTGGACAATGAGAGACAAAAGGATATATGTATAGAAGTAGAGGCACAAAGACAAATTAATCCTCAGGTGAACCCACAAGAAAATCCACAACCACCTCCTCAATCAGAGAATTGAGGTATTAAGATGGATCTTATATCATCTTTCTCTCCCGAGAGATTCCACTGAGTCCTTAGGACTGGTTCTTCACCATCTGACTTAGTAGAGTTAGGACCTTCCACTAGGAGAAATTGATGCAGAGGATGGATGATTTAGTTGCAATCTTGTAAACTAGAATGGAATATGGACCCAAACCCCAACACTCCTATGGTGTTTCAAATGCTCAAAGTGCCTCAATAGGCTCAAAACTTGTCTTCACCTTAATTAGGTGTTTCCTCCACCTCCACACACATCAAATAACTTCAAAAAACATGTCGCTAAGGTTTTCAAACCTTTAACTCTTCAACTAATATCAAAATCTAGTTTTAGCCCTTCACTAGGCCTATTTGTCCAGTAGCCCTGCCTGGACTGTTTTATGCCCTTTTCATGAAATTTTCCCAAAACACCAACAAATTTTTTGACTGTTTTAGATACCCATTATCAACCCCTATCAACACCCAAATTTGTACCTATGCTTGTTTTGGAAAAAATTCTTCAAAAAATTGTTGTCCTCATTCACCGTGAGGGCTAATTAGGTTTGTTTTGTTAAGGAACTACCCTTCAAACTCATCTTCAGGTCTAACCCTTCTGTATAGACTCTAATTATGATGCCAAACCAAGGATTTTCAAGGTATTAAGGTTCAGTTACATTCCTAAATACCCAAACTCCAAAACCCTCATTAAATCACCCACAAACCAAGGGCTTGCTCAAAATCACTTCAAAACTCACTTCCAGAATCAAAAAAAGGTTGATTCACCCAAAATTTAACATTTCTTTATTGATTCCATCATAAAAGTATGACCTCCTTAAGGCCAATCCTCTGTTGCTACACCTATGGCATCAAAACCATGTGTTTTCAGTCATCTATCTCGGTGCACACCTGCAAACGCCAACTTCTTATCATCAAAATGTTAGGAATATCTATTTTACATGTTAGAATTGAATCCACCCTATGAGAATTAGAATAGGAATTCAAAGGATGGATCCAAACATCCTTAAAAACTCTCAAAACCAAAAAAACTTCACAGTCTGTTCTGGGACAGCCAACAGTAAAATGGAAATAATATTATTTAAGAACTTCACAATGTCTCCAGATTGCAAGGATCAATCAAATAAAACACTCAGAGCATGGTAGACATGATTCCAAAGAAAATTAAAAACATACAGTACTTAGAAAATGCAGGAAATAAATGTCTTTTATTGCTGTTCCAAAATTACAAACTGCCCAACAGACTTCTCCAGACTTCCTTACAGACTTCCTCCAGACTTCTTCCAGACTTCTTCATGTACACTAATGCTTGCATAGACTTTATAGGCATCTAAAAAACCACCATAACCAATCCAAATCAGTTAGAAGGCACTAACAACGCCTAAAAGCATGATTTGCACATTCCCACCATTTTACATACTAACCGTTGTAATTCAAATATTTGAATTCACAACTTATTGATTGTGTAATCTATGACACTTTTAATTTATCTAAATCATAATTTGACACTCCTAGAGATAATTAAACAAATCTAGAACCTCATCAAACCAAACTTGTTCTCATGGACACTATTGGCCCTTATTACAATAATTTTATGCATAGGAGCATCATTAGGACACTTAAGGTCTTTACACAAACACATCATTTTTAGCATAAGAAACCATAATGGGCTTCAAAAACTCCAAGTTGATCTTTCTTGATGTCATGATCCTTCCTTCACTCCTTGGTAACATGAAACAACTTCTTTCCTTCTGGGATGCTCCTGCATCATACTCCCCACCAATAAGAAAATTCTTGTCCCAAGAATGATGTTGTTGCTTCCAAACATCAAATTGCTTTTGCCTCCTTACAAATCTTGATTAAGGGATGAAATAATCCCAAAAAGTCACCTTCTTTCTGCTTCTTAAACCTGTAGTCACATCACACATTAGATTAGAAACAAAACATGTATTTTGCTACTCTTGTTTAGGACATTGCTGCTCATAACCAGTCTGTCTATCTGCTCTTCTCTAATCCACTTGTTGTACCTACAACTTCTCTTTCACACCCACATATCCCTGCTCAACAATAGGACATTTGACTGAACCAACCTGCACAAAAGATAAATCCCATAAATCATCATGAAGAGGACTATTCTTCCTCATAGTCTGCTGCAAATTAACATCTTCCTTCCAACCAGTATCTTCTTGTTTTTCAACCTACCTTATCATTGGTAAATGCTCCCCAAAACATATTATAGGATGCTCTTTCAAGAACCCCAAAGGTAAAGGACTCAATTTATATTTCTGACCATCTTTATGAACCAAATATGTGTTATCAAAACCATCATGTATTGTTCTTCTACTATGTTGCCAAGGTCTTCCTAATATCAAATGTCACAAGTCATAAGAACCACATCACATAACACCCTATCTTGATATGGACCAATAGAAAAATTCACATAAGCCTTCAAACCAACCTCTACATGCTGCTATTGGGTAACCCAAGTGGCCTTGTAGGGATTAGGATGGTCAAATGGTACAATTCCTAACTTGGTTATCATATCAAGAGACACAAGATTACTATGTGATCCTGAATCAATGATTACCTTACATATCTTTCCTTTACATAAACAAGTAGTTCTAAAGATTGTTACCTTTGGTTCTTGCTGAAGTTTCTCACCTTGCCTTACCATCAAGAAGTCACCTTCAAGGAAAGGGTCTACTCTCTTTGATTCTTCTTTCTTCTCATCTTCTTGTACCATATTCACTCTTCTATCTCTGCCTTGATCTAATTCAATCCACTTAGGACATCTGAATGATTGGTGCCCAATCTCATTGCAATGAAAACACTTACCTGTAAAGGTTCCACTTCCTCTTCCTCCTCCAAATCTGCCACCTCTATGGTTGTATCCTCCTCTTGGTTCTGAAAAACTTTCTTTGCCTTTCTCATTGCTGCCTTGCCCTTGATCTCTATTACCTCTTCCTCTATTATAAATGCCTCCTCTTCCACCATTACTTGATCTTTCTTGTTTTCTTTTCACCTTCTCTTTTGCTCTAATTGCTAACTGATAACATTCACCTATTGTTTTTGGTATTTGTAGACCAATCTCATCTTGCAAATTAAATCTTAAGCCATTTATATACCTGGCTACTTTCTCATCTTCTTCCTCATATCCTTCTCTGATACTAAGCTTGTGAAATTTCTCAATGTAAGCCATTACATCCATCTCTTTTTGCTTCAAATTCTATCTCATCCTCTTCACATGAATGGTATAATCAGATGGTAGGAACTGCTCTTTCATCAAACTTTTCATTCTTGACCATGTAGACACTTTTGTTAATCATCTTGCCATCCTATCATTCTGAAAACTAGTCCACCATGTCAATGTTGTACCTCTCAACTTAGTCTTTGCAAATTTCACTTTCTTCTCCTCTTCCATTTCTTCAAACTCAAAATAGTTATCTAAGGCATCAAGCCATCCCAACACCTCTTCACTATCCATCTTCCCCTGATAGATAGGCAAATCAATATGACTCTTACCTCCACTACCTTGTACTGCTTTCAACAATCTTACCAATCTCCTTTCTTCAGGATCTTCTACACCATATGCCAGTTGCTCATGCATTTCATGCATTTCTTCTCCATCATTTCCTTCTAGGTTGTCTTGCTCTTCTCTTCTTCTATTCCTCTCAAGGTTATCTATCCTTGATTGCATAGCTTCTCTCTCCCTTCTCCATTGTCTTTCTTCTCTTGCCTTAGCCTGCTCTCTTGCTGCATCTTGTTCCCTTCTTTCCCTTCTTTCCCTTTCTAGGATTTCCTTCAATTCTTCTAGTTCTCTGATACCACTTGATGCAAAGGATGGAGGATTTAGTTGCAATCTTGTAAACTAGAATGGAATATGGACCCAAACCCCAACACTCCTATGGTGTTTCGAATGCTCAAAGTGCCTCAATAGGCTCAAAACTTGTCTTCACCTTAATCAGGTGTTTCCTCCACCTCCACACACATAAAATAACTTCAACAAACATGTCCCTAAGGTTTTCAAACCTTTAACTCTTCAACTAATATCAAAATCCAGTTTTAGCCCTTCACTAGGCCTATTTGTCTAGTAGCCCTACCTGGACTGTTTTATGCCCTTTTCATGAAATTTTCCCAAAACACCAACAAATGTTTTGACTGTTTTAGATACCCATTATCAACCCCTATCAACACCCAAAGTTGTACCTATGCTTGTTTTAGAACAAAGCCTTCAAAAAACTGCTATCCTCATTCACCGTGAGGGCTAATTAGGTTTGTTTTGTTAAGGAACTGCCCTTCAAACTCATCTTCAGGTCTAACCATTCCATAAAGTCTCTAATTGTGATGCCAAACCAAGGATTTTCAAGGTATTAAGGTTTAGTTATATTCCTAAATACCCAAACTCCAAAACCCTCATTAAATCACCCACAAACCAAGGGCTTGCTCAAAATCACTTCAAAACTCACTTCCAGAATCAAACAAAGGTTGATTTACCCAAAATTTAACATGTCTTTATTGATTCCATCATAAAAGTATGACCTCCTTAAGGCCAATCCTCTGCTGCTACACCTATGGCATCAAAACCATGTGTTTTCAGTCATCTATCTCGGTGCACACCTGCAAACTCCAACTTCCTGTCATCAAAATGTTAGGAATATATATTGTACATGTTAGAAATGAATCCACCCTATGAGAATCAAAATAGGCATTCAAAGGATGGATCCAAACATCCTTAAAAACTCTCAAAACCAAAGAAACTGCACAGTCTGTTCTGGGACAGCCAACAGTAAAATGGAAATAATATTATTTCAGAACTTCACAATGTCTCCAGATTGCAAGGATCAATCAAATAAAACACTCAAAGCATGGTAGACATGATTCCAAAGAAAATTAAAAACAAACAGTACTCAGAAAATGCAGGAAATAAATGTCTTTTATTGTTGTTCCAGAATTACAAACTGCCCAACAGACTTCTCCAGACTTCCTTACAGACTTCCTCCAGACTTCTTCACATACACTAATGCTTGCAAAAAATTTATAGGCATATAAACAACCACCATAACCAATCCAAATTAGTTAGAAGGCACTAACAACGCCTAAAAGCATGATTTGCATATTCCCACCATTTTACATACTAACCGTTGTTATTCAAATATTTGAATTTACAACTTATTGATTGTGTAATCTATGACACTTTTAATTTATCTAAATCATAATTTCACACTCCTAGAGATAATTAAATGAATCTAGAAGCTCATCAAACCAAACTTGTTCTCATGGACACTATTGGGGCTTATTACAATAATTTTATGCATAGGAGCATCATTAGGACACTTAAGGTCATTACACAAACACATCATTTTTAGCATAAGAAACCATAATGGGCTTCAACACCTCCAAGTTGATCTTTCTTAATGTCATGATCCTTCCTTCACTCCTTGGTAACATGAAACAACTTCTTTCCTTCTGGGATGCTCCTCCACTAGGAGAGTTAGGACCTTCCACTAGGAGAAAGAGGGACAAATTAAGAAAAAACCCTCAACAGCCTCACCAGTACAGTCATCCATACTTAATGTAGAAGATCAACTGATTCCTATTCCTCAGCCTATCACTGCACCTTTTGTGACTCAATGTCCATCATCACCACCTTCAATGGCCTACTTTAACCAAGACACCACACCACTAGGAACCATTCTAGGGGGTATACATGACCTACCTAAAATCCCAGATAAATTTTGCAGCAAATTTTACTATTTAGGGGGACGAATGGTTGATGAACATATTGAACCATTCAAAGATGCAATCATTTGTAATCATATTGAACACCAAGATGTAGTATGTAGACTCTTCCTATATTCACTTGGGGAGAATGAATACAATTGGTACTTAACCTTACTTGCAAACTCTATCATAGGTTGGGACGTCTTGGAGAAGGCCTTCATTGATCAATTCTGAGTGTACGTAGACCCCAGGACACTATACCACTAGTTCACTTCTCTTAAGAAATCGCCAAATGAGCCATTAACAACTTTTAATACTAGCTTCCAAAGGGCATTCAAGAGGCTACAAGCTCCTTACCAGGTAGCGCCTAATGTAGCCATCGACTCATATCTAAGAGCTATCGACCCTTGGACTGCTATGTTTATTAAGAAGAGTGTTCCTCAAGACCAAAGGGACACCTTGGAAAAAGTCTTCGCACTAGCAATTAGCATGAACCATGAGTTGAATCAAACCCCAGGAGGGATCGTATATAATCTACCTATAGGGGTGAATCAAGGAAACTACAATCAACTCCCAAGCATACCCTCGTCTCTAGCTATAGGTACCCCAACGATGAACCCTGTGCCAATCTATGCACCCCAACTTTAGGTGATTTAACAGTTCATTTCCCAAGCTTTGACTTGGCAAAATAGTACCAATACTGCCCCCACTCAAACGCAATATGTTGGTCAAGCGCAAGGGGGAAGTCAACAATTTGGTAATACTAACTCAACAAACCAACCTCCAACCACGACGCCTGAGAATCAAGGATCTCATATATCTACTAAAGTAGAAGCCTTAAAGAAAATGATCTCATAG
This sequence comes from Cryptomeria japonica, assembly GCF_030272615.1. Taxonomy (NCBI): domain Eukaryota; kingdom Viridiplantae; phylum Streptophyta; class Pinopsida; order Cupressales; family Cupressaceae; genus Cryptomeria; species Cryptomeria japonica. The sequence goes on along the minus strand of NC_081413.1, from coordinate 607,774,584 downwards.
GTTACTTCAGACTTGAGCTAGCTAAAAATGAATCCTCCAGGAGGGTATAATAATTCCTAACCATATAATAATCAGCAGGACTATAATAACTAGAACCAAAATCAAAGGTACAACAACAAACCTTATAATAGGCAGTGGAATATGGGTCCGAATAACTGTGGGGTGAACCATGATCACCCCGACGCATGAGATAACCCAAACCACACATAAAGTGTTAACCTTGCGGACATGAATTTGCTAACAAATTGGTACAGGTTGCTTGACATAGTTGCGCATTCTGAGGTTAATTGTGCTCAGTTCGAGAAAATCATAAGAATTGCTCAAGCTGACTCTCAGCCAAAAGATTGTTCCAATGATGAACACGATAAGGTTAATACTACCATGGTGGTCGATACCTTCCTGTGCAAAGAATTTCAGGTTGAGGTTGAAGGTGAACCATGTGTATATGATGCTCAGGCCTTTCAGACCAGAAACAACTACAATCTTAGGAGTCAAGGCAAAGCTCCATTAATGGAGCCACCTCCCCTGACGGGTGGGTTTGTACCTCCTGATGCGAATGCAAGCAACAATCCTCACCCTCCTTAGGATTTTCAAGGAGCACACCCTAGACAAGCTAAAGGGCAAGATTATGTTCTGAAAGGATTATTTGATGTTACCAAGGAGATGGAGAGGACTACCACCACTATGTCCGTGATGGAAGTATTGAGATATTGCCCTTAATAGAAGAGGGATCTCCTTAGAAAGTTGGAATTGTTAGAGTCACAGAGAAATGAGGCTAACATAGCAGACCTTAATGAAGTCAATGCTAACATCAACAGTGATGCAATAGAAAATCCACCATTTTTATTGAGTTTGAGGATATTTGGAAAGAATTTACACAACTGTTTGGTAGATTCAGGGGCTTCAGGAAACGTAATGCCCTACTCTATATGTCAGAAGCTTGAACTTCAACTAGTATGTACAAATAGTAAGGTGGTACAACTAGACAAAACTGAGGTTAACGTAATCAGAGAATTGAAAGATGTATACATCCAATTAGGTGTTGATCCTCAAATATCTCGTTATATTGACATTCAAGTAGTGGATATTCCGGAAGTATATGGGATGCTCCTTAGTAGGGATTGGTCAAAGACTTTGGGAGAATATTTCTTGACTTGTTTTACATACCTATGGCTTCCATGGAAGGAGTAAGAACCAGATCTGAATCAATAGTGAACCTAAGTTGAAAAAGTTGGTAATGGATTATGGTACTCCCAATGAGGTGGCATTTGCTGAAGTGAGTCCAGGAGTTTACAGGGTCAATGAGATTCTCACTTTCTCTACACTGGCTCCTCTCTAGTTATTTCAAGAAGATATGACCTCATATGAAAGGCAACTCAAAGGTTTTGCTACAGCATTACAAGGAGGAATGTGTTTGTTGGGGGACACTATGAAGATACAAGATTTGTTGCTTCCAAATGGTGTCAGATACATCATGAGGAGCACTCAGATATTTCATGTATCCCATGTCAGAATCAGATTATGAAATTGATGAGTCCAGTTCCATACAAAGAAGATGATCATACCATCAATATGGAAGAAGTTCAAGGTCTAAGTTGTGAAGGATTAGAGGCCCAAACAATATATTCTATAAGTAAGACTACCCAACCTAAAGAATACAACCAGGAGATTCTTGCAGTTGAGATTGTCAAAAATGAGAAGGAAGGTATCCCTCTTGAGCAAGAGAACGAAAAAACACAATCTCAACTTCAAACTCAATCTGAACAAATTGTTCTTAACACTACTAAAGCGTTCATGCAACCAGAAATTGAACAATCTCAATTGTCACAAGACTTTGAGTCGGAGAAGCAATAATCGTCTTCGGAAGCTAATCTGATTATTTATCCTAAGGTGAAAAATGTAAAGAGATCAAAAGATAAAATATGGTTTTTAAAGTTTGATGGGTCAAGACCTAAGCAAGGCAGTGGAGCAGGCGTAGAGTTAACCAACCCAAAAGGGAAAACCCTTTTATCTTCTTACCGACTTCAATTCCCTTGTACTAATAACATGACAGAGTATGAGGCCTTAGTTAGAGGATTACTATTTGCTCATAAGAAGGGGGCAAAGTGTTTGAAGATGCAAGGAGATTCTGAGAAGGTGGTTAAACAAGTGCAAAGCCAATATGCGTGCCATGATAAAAGGTTAGCAGCATATCGAAATAGAGTGTGGGATCTGATTGAGGATTTTGATGCTTTCAACATTCAGTTGGTACCTAGGAAAGTAAACGGAATACCTGATGCGTTGGCCGTAGTTGCCAGTACATTAGAACTAGTAAGCCAATCCCCTTTGAAGAAGTTCTCTGTGGAATTAATCTCTATACATGTTGTACCTAATAATATCAAACACTTCCAAGTCTTCTAGGATGATGCCCACATTCTAGCGTTTCTTGCCAATTCAGGGGCTTCTGAAGAGCAAATTATTGATGAGGAAGATAAATCAGATGATCTTAATGTCGAAAGTAATGTTGATATTTTGGATTTACCAACTAACGTTATTCCTAAAGGCATAGTCACCTTAGAGAGACTTTTGATTCTGACCCTAGAGTAAAGAAGAGATTAACAACGGATTCAGATGTCGAAAAGTACGAGCCCCATAATATTTGTCCAGAAGGACAATAGAGGATTGTCTATATTGGAAAGATTTGCACTGAAAATGAAAGAGAAAAACTGATACAAATCTTGAAAGAGTTCATTGATGTAATAGCATGGGGGTATGAAGATTTAAAGACATTTGATACAACGATTATCACCTATGTGATCCCCCTAAAACCTAACATAAAGTTGTTCTGGCAAAAGCAACGGCCGGTCAATTCACTAATAGAACCCTTGATTTTCAAGGAAGTACAAAAGTTACTCTCCGCCAAGATTATTTTTCTAGTACGACATTCTACTTGGGTTGCTAATTTGGTACCAATATGAAAAAAGAATGGAGAAATATGGCTTTGTGTGGACTTTCACAATCTCAACAAAGCCTCCGAGAAAGATAATTACCTGCTCCCTTCTTTGGATGAAGTACTACAAATAGTAAATGGTTCGCAAATGATGTCATTCTTAGATGGTTATTCAAGATATAACCAAGTATTGGTGAACTATGAGGATCATATGAAGACAACGTTTATGATGAAGTGGGGAACATATGTGTACAAAAGAATGTCATTTGGGTTGGTTAATGCTGGGGCAACCTTCCAACGAGCGATGGATATGACTTTTAAGGAACTGATTGGAAAATGCATTATTATCTATATGGACGACTTGACGATATTTTCCAAGGTCAGAGAAGACCACCCAGACCACCTCCAAAAGGTATTGGAAAGATGTCAGAGATGGGATTTCCCTTAACCCCAAGAAATGAGTGTTTGGATTGGTTGAAGGAAAGCTACTTGGCCACGTAATCTCTGAGAGGGGGATATCTATAGACATAGATCGGGTAGAAGCACTATTGAAGTTACAAATGCCTGGCAGTAAAAAGGAGATGAGATCTTTATTTGGGAAGATCAATTTTGTTAGAAAGTTTATTACTGGGTTTGTAGAGATAGTCAAGCCATTGAATGAAATGATGAAGAAGGATGCGAAGGTCGAATGGACAACTGAAGCAAAAGAGGCTTTTGCCCATATTAAGAAATCCATTGCCAAAGCTTCTATGCTAACTAGCCCTGATTACACTCTGTCATTTTACATATATTCTTTTGCTTCACTACACTCAGGAGCGACTATTTTGACGTAGAGGAAACCTATTGCATTTATGAGCTCTCCTTTCAAAAGTGTTGAGGTTAGATATTTTGCTCTTGAAAAAAAGGCCTTTTTGTTGGTAAGAGAAGTCAGGAAATTTAGGCATTACATCCTGAGGAGTAAAGTTTATGCAATTGTACCTGATCAAGCAGTGAAGTCACTACTCATATAGTCCGAGCTGGGAGAACGTCGAGGGAAATGGATGGCAATATTGCAAGAATTTGATTTAGAGATGCATCCAATGAAGTTGGTCTGAGGCCAAGGATTGTCTCAGGCCATGGTGACTAACATCCCTCAAATCTAGTACCAACAGTATACATTGGATTCATTCATCAGGACCTCTGGTACACAGATTTGGTATTTATATTGTTGAATAATAGGTGCCTTGAGGGGTTGACAACCATGCAAAGACGAGCATTATGGCTCAAAAGTGCCAATTATATGATCAAGGATTCAACACTTTATAGAAAGAACTATGAAGGTATTTACCTTTGGTGTCTTGATCATCAAGAATCTCGTAATATGACTGGGGAATTTTATGGGAAAAATGGTACAAGTCATGGGTCGACGGATGCCACTGCACATCAAATCTTGAAGGCTAGATATTATTGGCCTAGCATATTTAAGGATACTCATGAGCATGTTTGTCACTATCATACGTGCCAAAATACAACCTCCAAAGAAAGAAATCCTGCCATGCCTCTCCAACCAATGTTCGAGGTAAGACCTTTCGCTCAATGGGCACTGGATTTTGTAGGTGTTATTAATCCTAACTCATCTGTAGGATATAAGTTAATTCTTACTACAATGGATTACTGCACCCGATGGATAGAAGCCATTGCATGTCGAAATGCTACTGCTGAGGTAGTCTTGAAATTTATTTAAGAGCACATCGTCACCAGGTTTGGTATGTCGTTCGCTCTAGTATGTGACAATGACCCTGCTTTTACTTATGCACAGTTGATGCAATGGTCATACGAATATAAAGTGATATTTAAATTTTAATCCAACTACTACCCACAAGGTAATGGAGTAGTTGAATCTACGAACAAGAACATCCTAGATGTCATTAAGAAGCTACTTGAAAAAACCCCAGGGATTGGTATAATCAATTGAGATATGCCTTATGGGCTGATCGAACCAGAGTAAAAGTTGCCTTGGGAACTTCTCCATATTACCTTGTCTACGGCCAGACCCCTGTCTTTCCAATCAACTTGCAAATATCGGTCTTCCAATTAATGAGAGAACTTGACATTGAGGATCAGGTAGAGGTTCGCCTCTTAAATTTATTAAGACTTGATGAAAAAAGGATTAATACTCTACAACACTTTGCCAAGCACCAAGCCGTTGTTAAGTGATGGTTTGATAAAAGGGCCAACGTGAAAGCTTTTCGGATCTCTGACCTAGTCCTATTATGGGACAAGGCCAAGTAGAAGAAAGGTGATCACCACAAGTTTGAAATATTGTGGTTAGGTCCTTACCAAATAGCTGAAATTTTAGGCGAAAACACTTTTAGGTTAAGCTCTTTGACTGCATAACTTGTACCATTTCCCATCAATGGTCAATTCCTCAATCATTACTTCGATTAATCCTCATTGAAGCTTGACTTATTGTATATGGTAGATTAGTTGTTTCTTTTGTTTTGCTTCATTGTTTCTTTGTTGTGTTTTTGTTTTGCTGTGTGCTTGTTTCCCTTTTGTTTTGTTTGATTGTTTGTTCATTTTGTTTGTTTGTTGATTCGGGATATACATATTTTGCTCTCAAAGATTCTAAAAGGAAGGTATCCTTTGCATAACATCTTGCCAAATTCTGAGAGACTTTGACTCTCTGCTATTTACTACTTCATTATCATTTGGTTAATTTTGAAACTTTTGTCTATACTCGTTCAAAGTGGTATATAATCGTTTACATATGATTTGAGTTTTTGACTTTCAATTGGAAAAGGCTAGCTTGATAAACTTAGCACAAACATCACATTAAGATAAACCAGAAAGTTTTGTAAGATATCAAATAAACTGGTTTTTAAGTGAAAAATCTGAAGTCAAGGCATTTCACATTATCCACCGTGGGTCCCAACCCAGTTATCGAACTTCAATGTTTGAAAGTTTCTTAAAAGGTATTGAAGAAAACATTATAGGAAATTATCCTCTTAAGCAACTCAAATGGGTGTTTCAAGTAACCTCCACTGGGGCTATGGACGCCTGGCTGGTAGTGGAGCACTATTTGACGAGAACCAGAGGTATCTTTGTTGGGGCTGTAGATGCCTAACTGGCAGCAGAGCTATGCCCAGGATGACCTTGCACAAAACATGATTGATGACTTCATCTACATAGCTTGCGCCCAATTTGCCTCTGATTATCTGCATTATTGAAATGATGGAGTAATAAATCATGCGCACACACTTAAGAGTTAATTATATCCATTTCTCTTCTTGGTTGTTTGTTCATTGGTTCACTCATCTTTTGCTCTTATACATCCTTTTGAATGATAATAGCCTCAAGCATCGGGTTAACCATAGATTTTGAAGTTCTAAATTGCCTATAGTCATTTTTCCCAAATAGTTGCCATTTGTTATGCCTTGCATATCTATTTCCCCATTAGTCTCCTTGTGTCAAAATTTGGGTCTCTTTTGTTTGTTTTTTTGGTTTTTTCTTTTTCCCTTTTTTCTTTCCTTTTATTTTTTTTTCCCTTTGTTCCTCTTTGGTTTTTGATCTCGGAACTCCAGAGTCCCGCGGTCCCTTTGTTCCTTTTTGGTTTTTGACCTCGGAACTCCAGAGTCCTGGAGCCTCGAGGTTTTGAGTCTTCTACCTCGAAAGTCCGGAGTCCTGAGGTAGAACCTCCTTTTGCTTGCTTCGGAACCCTATATCCACATAGTTCCAAGGTGGGGTGTTTCCTTTCTTGTGTCAAGCTCAGAACCTCGGGACCCCGGAGTCCTGAGGTCATGTTTAAAGTCTTCGTACTGACGAGATTGGGAAGAGGTATGAATAGGGATGATGAACTTTTAAATTTCATTTGAGCATTCAGAACTCCTCCTCCCTAGCTCCAAGCCGCGAACCTCCAAACTTTCGAGCTTTCCTTGGCATTTTTGGGCATTTCAATTCACCAGGTTGGTGATTTTTCTTGCCCATTTTGGTGGTTTGTAGATTAGATTTTCTTTCCTCATTGTTCTTTTTGTTGGTTGTTGGTTTTTGTTTGTTTCTTGTTTTCTTTTCTGTGCCTTATTTTTCCTGCTTGGAACCCTGGAGTTCCGGGTAGTTGGTTTTCACGTGCCCGGAACCCTAGAAACTCAAAGTTCCGAGTGGCTCCCATTCAAGTAACCCGGAACCGCAAAACCCTAGAGTTTTGGGATTCCTTTTGCATACAACCTGACCCCAGATTTTTGTGCCTTCTTCATTTGTGCCTGGCCCGGGACCCTGGGACCCCATAGTCTCGAAGTAAATCAACTTTTATAATTATTATCAAAGATTGACGATTTGTTTTCTGCTTGCAAGTTCGAGTGGTTAGATAGACTCATCCTCCAGCAAAAGAGGCAAATAGATTGATAGACTCCCAACCACCATGAAATATCATTATCAAGCACAGGTCTATGCTTCAAAGTTAGATGATCAAGTAAGATGGGTCACAGATACCAAAATCGGCCATATAGAAATCAAGGATATCAAGGATCAATTAGACAAACCTATTTTTGAGGACCTCTACAGGAGAATCAAGAGATTGGGCCTAGTTGAAGCTATTGCCTTTCCATAGTCATTGCAGGCACCATAGTTCATAATGACGATTGCCCCATTTTATAACCCAGAGACTAGAAAGTGCATGAATGCACAAGGAAAAATAGTCATAGACTTGTCTCCTGACATGCTCAAGTTGGTTATTGGTATCCCAACTAGAGAGGAGATATTTCTGTTAACTGAAGAAGAGGCCTTAAGGGCATGGAATGACAAAATATCAGCTAGTAAGAGGCACATGAATAAAAACTGGTTGGAAGAAGAAAGAAAGATAGGTCTCAAGGCAACGGAGATCCTCAGGGTGGATTTCAAAGAGACCAAAGAGACTTAATCATTATCCTTAGCATGGCCTTTGGCAAGCCAAATTGCAAGCATTTTCATCCCTAGATGTTCCAATTCATGAGCACTATTTTAATAGGGAAACAATACTTTGATTGGCCACAGATCTTCTCCGACAATATCTGCAAATAGATGAAAGAATTCAGCATACCCAAAAGTTATTTTTCACATCATACGTCATCTGGGTAGCTGCTAGAGCTGGAAAGTTTCCAGGGCTACATGTAGAAGGTCAATTGGGAGATGAGGAAGGACAAAAGAAGGTATGGGAGTATTATTACCAACTCACTCTAGCCAATGCAAAGGCTCATTTCAAGAGAGTTAATGATGCCTTCATTTTCCCAATAATAATCAAATTAACAAGGGATGCATGATATCAAATTAGCCCAGAGGCCATGGCTATCATCGGAGAATGGGCATGTTGGTTCATCCAAAACCCATGCTCCACTTACATCAGGGTTAGTGGATTCAAAGGGAACCCAATGTTGTTGCCTCGATATTGCAATGATAGGATAATTTTGCTAGAGTATGTAAGGTTGTTTGTGGGCATCCAATCACTTTTGTCATCAAAACACAAAGCAGGTATCGATTTCTCAATATCTATTAGGATCTTTGCATGTTCTAAGATACAAGTAGCAAAATTAGCAGAACAAGAGCTTAAAGATTTGAACTTGAAGGAGTATGATCATGCTAGGGAGTTTTATGGTCCCTACGGGAAACTTAATCAAGCTATGCCTAAGGTATATGAGGGGCACAAGCTCAGCCTGGAGGAATTTTGGGCCAACCTACAAGACAGTATTGAGGTTAGGGAGAAGAGCTATAACAGGTTATTTGTGCCACAGGTAAGAGATTTCAGAATATAGAATAACCTCCCTTAAGACCTTAGGGATGATGGGGACTTACTTGATCCAATTTATAGGGAATCAGGGATAGATAAAAGGCCCCTCTCCCCAATAAAGTGGTCTGCAAGTAATGACACAAATATGGAAAAAGTTTCTCAAGTGGTCATCAATAGGACCAAGCAATGGTTAGGCCAGAGGGTAAGGCCCAGTGCCTCAAAGGTGAAACAAAAGGAGTCCACTTCAAGGGTACCTCAATCAAGGGGCCATAAGGAGTACGCTCGGAAGACAAGGTTAGCCTAGAGGAAAAATACATACACTGATCCAGATGAGGAAGACAAACCTCAAGAAAGTACTGAGGACTTAATCAAGAAACTCCAAGAAAAGATGAGGGAGTCTGAATTGTTAAAGAAGGCAGCGGACCTAGGAGTGACCGATGGATTGGGAGCAGTACCACTTGCCAAAGTTCTCCCACCAAGGATGACTATAGGCTAGACTACATGAGAGGGTACCCAAGAGAAAGAAGAAGATATAGAAATTACTGAGGATATACCTACTCAGCCACCTTCAACAGATGCCACACATGCTTCGGGCACCAACGCCCCTGTAGCACCTATTGGGGCTTTAAATTTCCAAATAATTTCAAGCACCCTACTATTAAAAATGGTGGTCACTTCATGTAAATGACAAATAATGGATGATTAATGATTTGAACAACTAGAGTAAAGGAGGATATGAATAAATTAACTCCAATGGACCCCATGAAAGACTAGTGTTTTTGATCTGTAGAAAAGATGATATGAACAAAGAATTAAAATGAATGAAACATGAAAATATAAGAAATACCCATTTTATAAAATCAAATTTCCAAGCTCCAATAAAAATATTAGATCTGTACAATGTGTTTTTGGTTGTAGACCATACAGAAGACCGTAAGAAGGCTGAAAAGCCTGTTATTTTGACCTTCATGAAAGAAGATGTCGACTTGGAATGAAAATGTATGCAAATATCAAATCTGATGAAGACCCATTTTAGAAGTGGATATTTCCTACCACCACTAAATGTTTTAGATTCATATATGAAGGTTAAGGCAGCCGACCAAACAAAAACCCGAAAGATAGCTTAAAGCAAGGTTATTGACTAACTAGTTTGCATATTAATTTCAAAGGGTTTTGTTAATTTTAATGTAAAATGGTGACTTTTCACCCCAAAAGGTGTATGGTGCCCATTCAACCACATATATAAGTGGTTAAAAAATGTAGATATGGGAGGAGAGTCATAAGAACAACATAATGTTGTAAGGATTGAATATCATTTTGTATTAGAGAAGTCTATAGGAAGAAGAAGTATCATTTTGTGCAAGCAATATGTAATGAAGTATTTACAAGTGCAGCTTATGTATGCAATTATTTCCTGAAGATTAATATACAAGGTTCATTGTCTCTTTTTCCAAATATTGTGTACACTTTTGTGTTGATGAGTTATCTTTGTCCTCTTGATAAATCTGTTTATAGATTTGCTTTGATGTGAATCACATGTTGCATTAAGTGAAAGATTGAGTTCTTATTGTTTGTGTAACACATACTGAACCTTCATAGTTACTGAGAAATTGTCTCTTGAGTTGATAAGATATTATGTCCAAAAAGTGTCATATATATCCCTGGATAGAGGCACTGGTCTGTTATTGATTTTTCAAGGTTTTGATCTGTATGCATTCAAGGTCCTTGACAGAAAAAACATTCTTCCCAAATCCTATATGAACTGATCTATGCATATGTCTTTTAGGTCCTGAAATCAATCTCATTTTCAATATACATTCACAATCATTTCTTTTCAAAGGCATTCAGTTAAAACACATAATAAAGCATAGTCAAAGAACAATAATTTGCCAGTTGTGTAAACTTGCTAAAAGGTTTAAATCCACTTTAAATAACCTCTTTTGTGCTTGAGTGGAAGAGGCATACCCACGTAGGTTCAGTGGAGCCTAAAGTGTAGAGGGATTTGGTCATTGACCATCCATGTTCGTTGGCCAAGGCTGATTGGACTACTTGAGGATTTGGCAAGTCTTTTGGTTTTCCAATCTATGGTTTTGGGAACCAACACCACCACCAGTCAATATTCCCTCAGGGCAACCTGGAGTGCAAGACTTCAGGTCTACCACTGAAGGAATAAAAGTTAGAAACATCAAGTCAGATTCAGATCGGGAGGAAGAAGATCTTGAGCAAAAATGACCGCTAGAAGGCGAGCAAGAAGGGGATGAGGCAAAAGACCTATTGAATAAAAGACTAGTGCTAACCCCTCAAGATCGAGAGGACCTCCTTGAGGATATAGCAGTTGGGCAAGGTGAAATAGAGGTAGGGGGTAAGAGATGGCATTTAATGAGGAAGTCAGTGGAAAACTAGGAGAGTTACATAAACAACAGGCTCTCCAAACTAATCTAGCCTGTCAAATTATCCCACCTCAAGACCCCGGGAAAACAAAAACAAAAGTGACAGATGAAGCAGAGGAGCAGGAAGAGGTCCATGTTATGACCGTGGATGTAGTGTCACATCAAGGTGACAAGGATGAAGATATATCACAATGGCTAGAGTTTACCTTTGGGAAGAAAAAGAGAAAAGCAGAGCTCCCTAAGGTCACTCTACAACAAGTAATCACCAAGGAGCCACCAAAGGTTAAGAAGCTGAAAATTATTCATCATCTATCAAAAACTAGTTCCGGTGAAGTGATTGTAGATGTGGCAGTTCCATCCCAAGCTGAGGGACAAGCTTCCCCCAAATATCAAATATCCCAGATAAATTTGGGCAAAAAAACAAGTGGGGGGAGGTAGATACTTTGGAGTTAGCCACGAGTGTCATCAGAGGGCGTGTAGAGAAGGAGCATACTTCCATCATGGAGGTCAAAGCACAACTAGGGCAAGATAAGTAGCTGCTAATTGAAATGAGCAAACCCCTGGACTCGTGTAGAGCTTATGACCTGCCTTCTACCTCATCGCTACCAGAGGAAGAAGTAAAAGCATTAATGGAGCTGAGATGGGTGGCTGTTGCAACCAAGTCATGGGCCCAAGTAAATGTAGCCAAGATAAGATTATTTTTGCAAGATACTATGGAGATATATCGTAAGGCAGTAAAGGCAAGCAGAGCTTTGGCTTCCTATTCCACACAATGGGAATGGAAGTCAAACATTTTTAATAAACAATTCCGAATTTTGAAAAAGATATTGTAGCTAGGGGAAGAGATGGTAATGGAAGAGGACCTTTTAGGGGGTGACAATTATGAAAACTTGCAGTCATATGTGTACACGTTGGAGCTGAAGATTGAAATTCTTTAGCAGTATATCAAGGATATGACGGAGATTCCGAACCCTCTCCTCAGGGAAATTTTATCATATGAGAGTTTTGTAAAGGATATGCTAGGACCCTTTGGCCTCAGATTAGATAATATAGGAATAATGGAGCAGCAACAAGTTTTGGATCAGTGGGATGCATATGAGACACAACACCTAGGACCCTCGGCCTAGTTTGATGTCACCCTCATGGACAAGTATACATATCTTATTACTCAGTGTTAGGAGGTGGCAAGCACGATGAAGGAGTTAGAGGAGGGGAGGACGCATGCAGAAGAAGTTTTGAAGAAATATAAATTTAGAGTTAAGCACGTAGTTGATCATTCAGTTCAAGCAGTTGCATGTAGAGTTGATAATTATAGAGCTTTTGCCAAGAAATAAGGAATAAACGCATAATTGCTAAAGATGGCAAAGCTTTTTCATAAATCCTTAATATTGTATTTTCAGCTGCAACTCCTACTCAAGTTCCAATTTTGAGAGAAATTTTGCATGACTATGAAAACGTGGCTCACCCAACATGGTCTTTGTAGTGCTCATGCAATCCCTATTTCGTAGTTGTTAAGTGGAGTGTCAAGGCAGAAACTTGCAAGTTAACTATGACTCCTAGTTTCAGTTCTTAATTTAGGGTAGGTTTATTTCCTAGATAATAGGGCAAAGAACTTCTATAAATTGAGAAGTTGGATTCATTTGTAAGGGTCCCAAATTGATGATTTGTGGCCCACTTAGAGATTTTAGAATATTTTGCAGATTGTTAAGAAGTTTGAGTTATTTTTGTTATACATTCATTGAGATTAATATGAGAAGCAGCTTGTAGATTGCCTAATCTACGTCTATATTCTACCAAATTGTTTTGTGTAATATGGTAACGTCTATTATTTGGAGTTAGCAACGTAGTTTAATCTTTTTTTGTTTATCACTTTATGAATCATATTGCACATGCCAGTGGTGTATGAGAATTATTGTGATAGGCCATATTGTTGATGATTTTATTTTCATAAATTTGTGAAATTGATGATTTTGCGGGTTTTCTGGAGGTTCGTTGTTGAATGCTAACCTAGATAATATTTGATAATTTCTTGGATTTCAGGGAACTAATTGAGTAGTTCATTAAGTTGTTATTATATTGGTTTTTGTTGTTATTTTCTTGTTCCCCTTTACACTTCGCATTTTATTTCCTAGAGAATATTAAACCATAAAAACACAAAAAGAAAGGAAGTGCAGTTATCCATAACTAGCGAGATTTAGTTCCAACTAGTAGGCCCCTTTACAGGTACAACCACATCAACCATTGGGCTGCCCATCACCATCGTGACCTGACTATAGAGACCTTGGGATAGTGAGTTTTCCTAAATTCATTGCTTTTCAGGAGATGTGGTGAGTGTGCACATTGGCTGCCTGACTGTTGGTGGGTCTGTGTCAAAACAGTCGTCAACACAATCACCAACATTTTCTCAATCGCTTGTGCACAAGTAGATGATTACGAGAGAGTGATCATTTTGCAGGAGGCTACAATTGTGGACCAACTGTGAGTTCCTTTCATCTCTTTCCTTCTACTTTATCCTAGTTATTACGTATTTCGCATTTACTAGCTTAGTTTTATCATTTTCTATGTTTTTATTACATTATAATTGTGGTTGGTACTCTCTGTACAATTTTTGTACCTCATCCATACAAGATGACAGCATGTCGCGCTTGTGTCTTAGACCTATACACTCGTCGTCGGGACACAGGCTTAGCTAAGCTGCTTGAGAGTCTTGGTTTGCAGTTTATTAGCTTAATTTATCATTTTCATCCCCTCGCTCAACCTTAGCACTAGTATAAGTGATGTATTGGAGGATTAGTTTGTCCTCTTGGGTACATCATCCTTGAGCTAACAAATTTCCTCCATTACAAATTCCCAAGTGGTATTAACATTTATAGGTAGAAAAAATTCATCTAGGAAAGAATTTTGATTAAGAAAAGAAAAAGGTGAAGGAGCATCAACCAAATGATCAATTAAGCTAGATATACCGTGATAGAAAAGCAATGTCTTTGTCTTGTCTTTATAACTCAAAATTTAAGGCATTACCTCCTTAATGCCAAAACTCATGTCATTGTTAAATTTGATCCTTTAAACATTTGTTTTGCAAAACAAACCTTTCATAAGCAAGTAAAGTGTGGCTTATATATTATAGAGGATGCTCTTTACCATCACTATCATGTTGGGCTAATAAATTTTTGAGAGCATTAGAAGAAGTATAAGCATAAAGAAGAAAGGGATGATTAAGAATAGTAGGTTGCAAGATAGGAGGATTAGCAAGGTAATGTTTCAAGTCATCAAAAGATTTTTGACAATCAATATTTAACTGAAAAACATTATCGTATTTAAGAAATAAGGTAAAAGGAAGGGTTTGATCTACAAGTCGTGAAACAAAGAGATGAATAGCTTGAATTTTCCCCTATAAACTATGAATTTGATAAATATTTCAAGGACGTGGCATACTAACAATAGCATATATCTTCTTTGTGTCCACCTCAATTACATGATGTGAAATAATGAATCCTAATAGTTTTCCACTATCCACACCAAAAACACACTTTTGAGGATTTAAACGCATGTTATATTTATGAGTTCGCTCGATGATTTGACGAAGGATAAAGACATGATCTTGACATGGAACAAATTTAGGAAAAATATCATCGACATAGTCCTCCAAGATTTTAGGCATAAAGTCATGAAATATTAGGATCATATCATCTTGATAGGTTGCATTGACATTTTCTAATCCAAAAGGCATAACAACCCCCAAAAAATGTACCACAAGGTGTTATGAAGGTCATTTTATACTAGTCTCAAGGATTAATGAAATTTTTATTATAACCAGAAAATCCATCCATAAAATGATAGTAACGCATAACTAGTTGTAGAATCAACTATTGTTGAACACTATCAGATGTTGAGAGGGGGGCGAATCAACATATAAATAAAAATTGGACAGATTAAAACTCTTAACCCATAATCTCCATTCAACAAATTTGCATGAAAGTAAATAACAAAAACATCAAAAACATCCACACAAGAACACTAGGATTTTTATGTGGAAAACCCAAACTAGGAAAAACTATAGTGAGATTCTAACTCACAATATATATAATTAACTATTTACAATGATATAGACCATAGGCCAAGGATCTCATTGATCTGGACTTGTAGACTAAGGTGCACAATCTTATGCAGTATACAAAAGAGGTACCTGCACAACTAAACAAAACTTCTTCAGGGAAAGATACAAATCAATTGTCCAAATACAAAAGAAATAATAAATTTGAATTGTAGAAGAAATAGCATCTACCAACATGCAGATAATAGTTCACAACTTAACACTCATTTGATACATCTCTACTCTATAACACATCTGGACCTCTTCTTTTCTCCAAACACGCATCACATTTGCATCATATATCTTACTGCTTCATATCCATACATGTGCACATCATCTATCTATGTTCTCCCTTCATTTTCACACCTCGTAACATAAATGATTTATCCTTTATACACAAACTGGTACATCAATAACTTATATTAGGCCGGCTTAAAAGATGTACAAAGTATATTATTAACTCAAAATATTGAATATGAAAGAGAAAGAAGACATGTGAAGATTTAGACTAAGTCAGCACACCTTCCAACTATCCTAATAAAGATTTTACACACAACCACACAGACCAAAACACATAAGCCAATTCATACCAAATTGTTTTTCTCAAAATATCTTAACCTAGACTATGATAGATTGCTCAGTTTGTGTCATTATCCTTGATTTTTGAAGCTTATAACTAGCACCAAATCTTAATTTGAATTAGAAGGCACGACAAGTGTCTTTTTTATTCTTTCTACAACTCCATTTTGTTGTGGAGAATACAAAGTTGTCTTTTGTCTATTAATGACATAGCCTTTACCAAAATCTATCAAAATTACCAAGGAAGAATAAACCACCATTATCAGTCCTCAAACATTGAATTTTATTTCCAATCTGCATCTCAACCATTACTTTAAATTCTTTAAATCAATTGAAAACTTCAATTTTACTATTCAAAAAATATACCCATGTCCTTTTTCTATAATCATCAATAAATGAAACATAATATATGGATTTTCCAATGGAAGAAACACCTACAGGACCAAACACATCATAATGAAAAAGATCTGAAACACCACAAGATTTATGAGAACTCGAGTAAAATTGAACAAAAATTTATTTTCCATAAATGCAATTCTGAAATAAATTAAAATCAAGATTACAATAATTTAAACCTTTAACAAGATTTTTATTTTTCAAGGTCCTTAGACCCTTTTCTCCAATGTGTCTAGTCTCTAGTGCCATAACATAGTCTTATTTGCAAGTATTTTTTATTCAAAAGATAGAGAACCCTTAGGTACCCAAAAGCTATGACCATGCACTGAAGTTGAAACCCTCACTTCTTCCAATGAAGTATCCATAGATTTTCCTTTCATAGAAGTACTGCATTCAACAATGTATGCATCCAACTTATATAATGTGCTAAATCAAACACCTCTAGAAATCACCATAACACCTCTCACCATTTTTCATCATGTATCATAAAATATTACATGCACACTAGAATCTATTAGTTTTCTCATAGATAACAAATTTTGTCTTAGTTCGTAGATATCTCATACTATTAATTATTTTTATCTTACCATTGAGAAACACGATTCTAAATTTACCACAACCAACAGTATCTAAATGAGAATCATCACCGAAGTAAAACTTACCTCCATCAAAGTCTTCATATTTAGAAAACCAATATCTATTGGAAATCATTGACAAAATTCACTTTTAGATTCAATTAACCATGCATAGTTAATTGCATGAGTAGCCAAAGCTACAATGAATGCTTCACCATCTTCTTTCTTTGATTCAAAATTAGAATAAATTTATTCTTTTTATTTTTCTTTTCTTCTTTGTAATCCTTAAGGAAGTGTCTAGTAACTACAATTCCAGAAAAAGACTTTGGACTTTCCAAGAGATTTAGATCTCCTCTTGGACTTGAATTTATCACACTTCTCATTCTTCTTATTTTTTCCTTAGGTCATCCATGAATAATTAGGGTCTCCTTTTGCATTGATGGATACTTTCCTCCTTATCTTTTCAGAAGGAAAAGAATCCATCGCATCTTTGATATTCAAAATAATAGAAGTATTATCAATATCAATCACAACAGAATCCCATGCATTAGGTTAAGAACAAAGCAAGATTTGGAATTTCTCCTCCTCATCCATCTTGACACTAATAGATTCCAATTGATCCATCAACATGTTTAATGCTTCTAGATGGTCTATAATTCATCCACCATCTTCCATTCTCAAGGAATACAATTTATTCCTCAATAAAATCTTACATTAAAGATTTGGCTTGATACATCTCACCATGTTCCATCCATAGCTTATTTGCAAAGTACTCTTCATGGAAATTGATTAAAATAGTCTACCAAGCACAATTTGATTAGACCATTACCTTTATGATCCATAACATCATACTAAGTAGTCATAGTAAGATCTACAGGTTGTTGGCATTGCATGAAGATTGCATTGGAGAAGTATAGTGTTGTCATTGATATCAATTGCAATCGATAATGAAGAAAGTATAGCTACCAGTAATGATGCAATAAGGAAATTAGTGTTGATGCAGTGAAGATCAACCAGTAACCCTAACTAGTTGAGATGCAGAACCCTAACTGATGGAGTTTGGAGATCTATTGTGATGATCTATGACTGAATGATGATCGGTGATGAAGATGCCACATAAGCATGATGCATGTGATGAGTTTTGAAATGGATTTGGTGCATAAGAGATAACCATTTATCTTGAGAATGATCAAATGCATAGTATGAAGTGAAAAACACATGATGAGTTACAGGATTCAATGTGCGGTGATCCAGGAATGGTTGAAGATGCCTAGAAGAATGTAAAGTCAATTGCATGTAATGTAACAATCAAGATTGAACCGATATGTTTGTAATCTCTATGAGATTTCTAGGGTTTGTGTTGTGTTACCGACCTAATGTATTTTCTTATAAGGTCATTTATTTGTTTCAATAAAGTTTTGGCAATTTGGTTAAGTGTGTGAGTGATTGTTGCCAAACCAGGAGGTGTGTCTGCAGAATGTTGTGAAGGCAGATAGGAGTGATAAAGGATCAGATTAAGAAAGGAAGTGTTATTTCTAGATTAGTCAAGAACTTGTTGTTCTCTAACCATTAAAATAGTTAAATCCCTTAACTGAGTAAGCTTTAACAGGCTTGTTGTTAATATCCTCTAACCAAGTGATCCATTAGCTTGGATTTGAAATCCTCCACTGAGGTTACCTTTAACAGGGTATTGCCTTTAACATGGTATTTGTAGTCAATCCCTTAACTAGGTAGTCCTTAACCGGATTTGTTCCTAACATGACATTATTGTATAAGCTTCTAACAAGGCTTGGCTCCTAATAGGGCGAACTTCAGAAGAGTTCAAAATACGTGTGTGTATTCATCCCCACCGTGGTTTTTCCCATTTGGGTTTCCACGTGAAAAATCATTGTGTCAAGTGGTGAATGATTTTGTGGATGTGTTTTTGGTATGGTTGATATGAATGACTGGTAAATCTACATAGATATATTTGAATGATTGGAAATGATCTGAAATGTGTTTTTGGTATTAGTGAAGTAGTTTAAGTTTTTGTCAAATGGTATTTATGTTTCAAGATCTATTGCATTATGTCACTGAGTATTAGGACAATCGGTAAAGTTTAACAGTGCAGTTGCAGATTTGTTTGAGTGTATAAAAAAGTATACTTTATGAGTTGATTCAGAGTTGAAAGTTTGTTTGGTGAAAGTTTAGTTTATTTTCTATCTACTGATTCACCTCCCCTCTCAGTAGTTGATCAGATCATTATAGTTTCATCATATTATACTAGGTCTGAAAGAATTCTCATTAGTAGAATCCCACAAATCTCTATCTATTAACAAATCCCCCATCTTTAGCTTCCACATCTCAAATTATTTCTAGAAAAAATTTCCACATCTATCCTCCCTTACAAACTTGCCATCTGAAAATTCTTGCAATAAGATCACAAAGTATCTTTTGTATTATCTCCCACCCAAATTTGGATTAGTTAAAAAAACTCAAAAACTCACAATTGAAGCCAAAGGTGATCAAGCTCTGATACCACTTAAAAGGAGTTTAAGTTAGTGGAACAAATTCCTACACTATTCTTGAGATGAGGGTTATGCAAAACTTTATAGATCTTTATAATAGTTACAAAAACTTAATCAAAATAAACATGTAGTGATGAGCCAAAATAATGACTTTGTTTTGATGGATTTTTGTCATAGAATTCCTGCTTAGGTCTTATGTCTAGATAGTATTTGGGTAAGAAGACTTTCCTAGTTGATGCCTTTTTAGGTATTTTTGGAACTGATTTATCATATACCTAAGGTTGTTATATAATGATTTCTAAATGGTTCATCTATGCAAATTATCTAAATCAATCTTAAAATGTGGTTTAATTTATGTTATGTTAACATTAGTAGATACACACGCTTTTGTGCACATTAACACCATGATGCAGGGTCAGCCAAGAAGAAGGAAAGACTAAGTTGGCAGTTTAAAGGAACATCAACATGCCACTACGATGCAGACCTGGTCAAAGTAAAGAAGCATTGATTAAGATCAAAACCATTTGATCGCTTCCTCAGTAGAGTGGTTTATGGGACATTCATAATTGTTCTTAATGGAGCTTAAATCTAGGAAGCAAATCATGTTATATCTTCTCAGCTGTAGGACAGATGTTGTTTTGTTTTCCTATGTTGGCTTCTTCTTTTAGTATAATAAACTTGTTCGCCTATTCTGTTGGAATATGGGTTGATCAATTAGGAATTTGTTATAAGTTTCCATATAAATAAAAGGTCTCTATCTCCTCTCCCTCTCAAGGATAAAACAACCATAGAATTTGTAATACCCAGCTTTCAGACTTATGTATTTTGTAGTCAATTTGGAATAAAGAAATCAATGTTATTTTGAGCTTATCAGTTGCAATCTAAGAATTCTGGATATACTCACTCAAGGGGGGCCACTTGGTGAGTAGTCCCTTTGCGTTTTTCAGTTAGTTTCCATTCTGTGATAGTTGTTGTTTTGGCATTCGACTGTTCCTGCAGCCACTAGAAATAGTTCATGAGTCTGTTCTTGCAGCCACATCGGGCAAAGTAGTTCCTATCTGCTTGCCAGACCATTATCATTTGGTAGCAGTTGCTTAAGTTACTTTCAGTTGTGATTTCTGATTAAGTATTAGTTCATTATGTTTTTGCACATTTATTTTAGAGAATTTCCTTTCCTGTAGTAGGATAGAATGATTGTGATATGAACTTAGTGCACATATAGTGTTGTCCCGTTTCAAGTTTACATCCCTGGTTGATTAAGTAAATGATCATTTGCTACAGTAAAGCTAGTTGTAAAGTAAGGATGTCCAATCCCTGAATTGAGTTTATATAACCTGGTTGCCATTCTGGTTCTGAGGACCACCATGTAGCATACCACAACACAGTGGTTTACGTGGGCAAAATCCTTTTGGGAGAAATCCCACACTCCAAAAGCTACCCAATATATTATTAAGAAATCAAAAACAAATTATATTATACTTGTAAAGGAAGCTTCTCATAGGAGTCTCATCAACAAAGATCAGAGGCATGTCAACAAATATCAAATTCTTGGAATACATTACACTACACAATTGTAATGCAATTCCCTCATAAAGTAGGGTTTTCTTCTAGGTCAAGAAAAGCACACAAAATATCAACCATTAGATCTATGACCTAATGATAAACAATGAAGATTTACAATGATAAACTATACATAAATGTGGATTTTGGATTACTTCCCACAAACACCTATTAGGACACACAACCTCTAAACCCCCTCTAGAGGGGCCATCCACCTCAGACCCCACAAAAGGGGTACCTCCCTGCAACCCCCACACTCATTTATCAATAGTAATATTTTCTTACTGCAAGGTTGAGACACCATTCTCCTAACAATTCCAAGAGATGTGCAAATGCCAAGATAACAAGATTTTATTAGGAGCTCAAAGAGAAGCTATAAAATAATTATTCATGCATCAATATGTGAATGACAATCTCTGCAAGAGCATCACAATGTATACAAAAGAATATAAAATATAAGATTGGTAGTGAGTTTATATAGAACTAGGGAGAAGATAGATGTAGAAAATCTAATTGATAGGAAGTGAACACCAATACTAAATAAATTGATCAAAATAGTAAGTTTTCCTCCCTTTTAGGATGGTGAAACCACAATACATTGTCTACTAGTAGTTAATTAGTTAAAATCACTTTATTGACCTAAGAAATTTTAATAAAAGTGTAGGAAAAACCTATGACTAAGAAAAAATAAATATCCCAGAAGAAAAATAAGTTTGATGATGTACCCTTGTACATAGGAAATCCCTTAAGGGAAAAAGAAGCCCCCTTCCACAACTTATAACTATGTTTCCCACCCCAAAAAAAAGTAAAGAGAGAAGTGGAAGGACTAACTAACTCTCCTCCCTCACCACAATGTAAATGATGCACCCAAGGCAGGGAGATCCAATTAAGGATAGCCCAACCTTGCAACTTAACACATAAATCATGCAAAGCATACTGACAACTGGTAACAAGATGCTAGAAACATTGGAAAGAACAACTGGTAACAAGACATAACACATAATCGGTACACAATATAAATGAATCTTATAATTGTTTGAAAAATGATACATGCCACATGCTAGATCACAATCCAAGATACAAACAATGCTTACTATGCAATTACAAGATCTGCAGATCATCCTCATATCAAATTGGCTTCCAGTAACAAACTGTCGGTTCTGTCCTAATCTGGACCTCAGCCTTCTGGCTTCAGTCCTACTGGACCAGAGTCTCATCGGTTCTACATCTTAGCTCAATCTTAATTCTCTATCTTCAAATGAATCACAAGCTTCCATTTATACCATCAACAAATAATTACAACTCAATCAAGTTGGCCCAAAGACCAACTGGTTCATGAAACGTGCAATGGTAACATGTCGGCTCAATCACTTAAGAACAAATCCAAAACATACAAAATGCACAGACCTCCGGAATACCAGCCAAGGCCCAAAGCAACACTTCTAATGATCCGCAAGTCATGGAAATCAACCATAACCCGAAATCATCTTCGCTCAACATACAACTAGGCTAACCAGTAAGAACACATCAACCTAGACAATATCGGGATCCACATACTACTGGAAACAAAACCAAATGCTATGAAACTTGAACACAACAATGACCAAGGACATAAGTGCATAAACCCAAAACCACAATGCTAAACACTCAAACATGAAGAAATTCCATGCTCTCAAGCAATGCCACTGAAAACTATCCAATCGGTAAGGACTAGACCGATGCTCGTACATCAGACTCTCAGGGTTAATTGAAAAGTGAGTCCCATCACTTGCTTTGATTCGACAATTGGTCATTAGGTACTTGCAACTACCTTATGGGATTTGATGATCTAACCACAGCTTTCGGTTGCCTCTCCATGACGATCTACTGGTCCAAACTGTGGCATGCCTCAATCGGCAATCTGTTCAAGTCTCCACCCACTAACTGCCTCAAGCTCAAGCTCTAGGATTGGCGGTCTACCTGTAAACCTTTCTCTGCCTCACGTTCGGCGATCTGAACAAGTCCACAAGTTGCCCCAATCTTCTCTCCAACCAACCGGTGCACAAACAACACTTTGTCCGACAACAGGTTCACGAACCAGTTTTGATACCATTTGACATAGCCAAGGTAGGGAGATCCAATGAAGGGCAACCCAACCTTGCAGCTTAACACATAAATCATGCAAAGCATACTGATAACCGGTAACAAGACAAAACACATAACCAGTACACAATATGAATGAATCTTATAATAGTTTGAAGAATGATACATGCCACATGTTGGATCGTAGTCCAAGATACAAAATATGCTTACTATGCAATTACAAGATCCGCAAATCATCCTCATATCAAATCGGCTTTTGGTAAGAGACTGTCGGTTGTATCCTAATCTGAACCTCAGCCTTCTGGCTCCAGTTCTACAGGATCAGAATCTCGTCGGTTCTACATCTTACCTCAATCTCAATTCTCTATCTTCAATCTTCTTACTTCCATGTCATCTTCAAATGATTCACAAGCTTTCATTTATACCATCAACGAATAATTTCAACTCAATCAAGTCAGCCCAAAGACCAACCAGTTCATGAAACGTGCAACGATAACATGTCGACTCAATCGCTTAAGAAAAAATCCAAAACATAAAATAATGCACAGACCTCTAGGAATACCAACCAAGGCCCAAAGCAACACCTCTAATGATCTGCAAGCCACAGAGATCAACCGCAACCCGAAATCATCTTCACTCAACATACAGCCAGGCTAACCAGTAGGAACACATCAACCGAGACAATACCAAGATCCACATACTACCGAAAACAAAACCAAATGCTATGAAACTTGAACACAATAATGACCAAGGACACAAGGGCATAAACCCAAAACCACAATGCTAAACACTCAAACATGAAGAAATGCCATGCTCTCAAGCAATGCCACTAAAAACTGCCCAACCGGTAAGAACTAGACCGGTGCTCCTGCATCAGTAAAATATATACCAATGGTTGAAACTACATGTAGAATATGGTTCATGATCATTGAACAACATTCCTCCCCTTAGGAAAAAACAAAACCAAAAGTGTATGCAATATATCTTCCTATTCTTAATATTAATATGTAAGAAAAAGGAACAAGATGTATAAAGCCTCTAAACTCTACTCAAGTGTCACCATGTCAAGGCTACAAGTTGCCACTACCAAGTCAAGTTTCATAGGCCACATGAATATGAAAATATATAATCTAGTAGATAAGAATGTAGATCAAGATCCAAAGACACAAATATATCCTCTAAATGTTTCTTCAAAGTATGCACACTCATGTCAAACTGTTATGAATGATCATGTGGATAATGAACAAGAGGGTTTGAATATTCTATTGCAACAACTAAAGAAGAATTAAACCCATCAAAGAGAGTATGAATGCAATAAATAGTGTCTCCCAAATCTATAATACGGGACTCCGTAAACTATTTTGAAATGCCTATCAATAAATCGTCCCACAAAGTTGTATACAAAGGAATGTATGTATTTCTATAAAGAATCAATGGACACTCTCAAAGAGGAAACATTGGACTTTAATGTAGTAATGATAGATGCAAGAGATGAAATTCAATGTTCAATTAATAGATCACTTATGAGGATACCCAAGTTAAAGTAACCAAAATTCTCCTCAAAGTCAAATTCCACACTAGAGGTGTGATCATCATCCAAAGGATCAAAGCCATTATTAGGAACAAAATCTAAAAAAGGTGTATAACTGAAATACATTATCAACCATCTCAAGAATAATAACCTATTTTCTATCCAAATATTTGATGATAACCAAATCAAGAGTAAATTTGATAGCCTTCCCTAGTCCACCATGAGTAATTTAATAGCTGGAAAAAGACTATTGGAAAAATGAGGTACACACAATATACCATTAAAAGTTCCATCCTTGATATCAATATATACCTTCCAAATTAAATTTCTATATGTATTGTTACCATCAAAATAGGTTTCATAATACAACTCAAAAGAAGAGAACATGAACTATGAAGAAGCCTTATGATGAGAAGCTCCAAAATCTAGAAGTCATCTCCCTAGTCCAAGACCTATAGAAGAACGTAGAGGTTTTTTTTTTTTTACTTGTCCCAATAGTATGACCTTTTTCTTAATCCTTAAAAGTATCTTGGTTTGATGAAGATGGAGATTCAGTGAACCCTTTTTTGTTCTTCTCAAGAAGATGTGTGAAGTGATCAATATATTTCTTCTTACATTTATGCTCATCATGCCCAATTTTCTTGCAATGGGCACACTTAACCTTTTCCTTCAAATATTTTTCTTGATTTGAAGAAGTTCTAGTGTCTTCATTAGAAGAAGAAAAAGATTCATTTTAATTATTATATCCTTGGTTCTTTTGTTTCTTAATGTGTTTGTTATTATCATCTTGCTCTTTAATGCCTTGATTTACAGCCAAGACATAAGACTTAGAGGATTTGATAGTGCCCAATTGAATAAACTTGTCCTATTCTTTGGTGAATTCATTTGAAAACTCATGAAGAGAAGGAATTTTTTAGAAAGCTCCAAGGATGATTAGTAGCATAGAATGTAGAAACAAAAACTGATAGTTTGGACCAAGTTTATAGAGAATGCTTAAGAATAATTATTTAGCATATTTCTCCATCCCACACTATTTTAATTGTGATCTTATGGATTTTAGTTTGGTGGAAATCATGTATAATATCAAAAATTGAATAACTTAACCCTTTGAGATCATTCTCCAATTCATGACCTCTCAATTCATCTTGTTCACTAGAGTTTTTCCAATGTTTTCCAAACTTCATTTGGTGTAGATACAAATTCAACATGATAGAGAAGACGTGGATATATAGACTTACACAAGGTTGCAAATGCTTAATCACACTTATTAAGCTTATTAGGACTGAAATTATATGCTTTCCTCTTCTTCTTTAACCCCTTCCCCTTTTGTTGCTTGGTGGTGTATGACCCATTTCTATAGTCAACTCAAGATAATTTGAATGAATTATATCGCCTTTATCTTACCTTTAAGTGTTGTATCAATTACCCTCTTTCATGTTATATTAAAATACCCCAATGGTAAAATCAAATTTTGGTTAAGTATGAGGTTTTTTAACTATCAAAGTTTTAGACTTTCATCTTCCTCATTCCTTCATTTCCTTTCATCTACCTCTAGCACCCCAATCCCTAAAACCCTGATCTGTCTTTTGAAAATTCTTTTGTTATTCCATTGAAATTTAAAGTTTTTGTAAATACCTTCATACTTTTGACCCTCAAAATCCATTTGAGGTCCCTTAAATTTTCTAATTTTATCTCCCATCAGTGTTTTACTGATCTCCCTACCCCAATACTACTTCAACATCCTATTGATCACCCGTCCAAAAATTTCCTTTGGTGACTATCAGAAGTTTGACACTCACTTTGCCCATCTACCTTCTTGGCATGTGGTATAGGTTTTTTCTAATTCCCGATGGTTGATAGTGGCCTAATGTTTGATGAGTATGATCCTCTTGGTCAAATTTCGCATTTGTTCTTACTTTTTTGGGTAGCTTGATTGACATATATTCCTAAGGTAGGATTACAATTGACCCTCGATGGAATATTCTTTTGTAACAACAATACTCTATTGAACTTAAGAAAGTAATCGAATTTACCATAATGTAAAGTAAAAACACAAGATAATATTCACAAGAAAAAATTTTAAATTTGAAACAATATTTTCATCACATGTCCACTATAAACTTTGCATTGCATATGAAACATTGAAACAACTTACAACTTTTCATCAAGGACATAAACATTATTTTTTTCCTTTCAAGTACTTACGTACTTTCATTAAACAATTGAGTTTACTTGAATACATAAGATAGAGTTAATGTGAATTATTGTGTTTGGATATCTTGTTTTGAATCACAAGCCTCAATGAGTCCTTTGTAGGAAGGAAAGCATGTGTTTTTTCTCCAACCACAGATAGACAATCTCTCACACAACTTCAAACTAAAAGTAACCCTACCCTTCACGAGGGTATAGACAAAAGAACCATCAAGGAATGCCATCTAAGTTCTAGTTTTATGTCCTACATAACCCAATCAACCATACAACTATAGATAAACCTCGAACTATGTATGACCATCGTGTTTGGACTATGCATTCAGGAACACTATGAACTGACTGGATGCAAGTAGAGACTATTGCATCACTTTGGCCAAAGTTTCATAATAATTAAACATATAAAGAAGTGTAGTCAAATTTTCACACACCTCTAGTCGACTCGGATTACTATAGTCATATTACAATTACAACTCAGTTTACTCAGACTATTCATAGTATTAACATAAAACATGTCATCATGCATTCTCACATTTCATGGATTCTAGGCTACTACCACATGTTCACATGACTTTATGGTAATACAAGAGTTATATGCTAAGAATGGTATGTCTTATAACATAAGATAACATGACTAATAATTGGATATAGTATAGTCAAATGATATCACCCCTCACATACTCGTCTCTTGGTGAATATTATTGCAACTTTCAAAGGTAGAAGACTTGTTGTTTTAACAAAACGTGTTCACCTTTCACTTTGGTTTGACCATGTTCTCAAAGTGGTTTTCAATACAAGTTTTCAATTTATAAAGTAAATATATACTCTATTTAGCAAAATAAGGTTTTATAAATATGCTTTCATTGTCATGATTGCATTTCCGATTATGAACAGCTACTTGTTATCTTTAACAATCTTAACATTAGAACCCTTATGCTACATGATTCATAATAAACCATTAATAATCCTTATATACTTACACATTCATATATGTATATAAGTACATACCTATGTACATATATACATATGAAGATGTAAGTAATAAATAGATATACGCTCATAAATATAAGAAAAATAAAAGTTATTCTTCTCAAATTGACTAAGTAATTGCAACAATAAGTTTAATATTGCCTTTTCTCTTAATTCCATTCACATTATTAATCATAATGAATAAATTTGTATCTGAGAAAGAAATCTTCCTTCTAATGTATGTATTTACACATACTTGTAATTACATACAAAAACATATAAATTCATAACTTTTATCCCACTTTCATTCTATAGCTATATTATTACAAGTTATATAAATATATAAATTTAAAAAAAAAATAATAATAATAATAATATATATATATATATACACCCACACACGAATCAGCTACTCGGCCATAATACTCGACCCACTAAGTAGATATTCCTCCCCTTCGATGCTTTAATAAGAAAATTAGTTTATTTATGCCAACGTGATGGATTATCACAACGATGGGTTCATTTCTTGGCATGCAATAAACCTCTAGAAGCTTATGCCTTATGCACTAAAAAATATTTTTAATTGTTGTGACAAAAGTATGGTCCACTTAGACTAAGAATATAGCAACTAAAAAGCATATGATGCCAATACTATGGCACTCTAAAAACATTTGCATTTAAATCTTTGTTTCATAATATACACACGACAATTTTAGTGAATTCAAAATTGAATTGTTCTAAAACAATATTAGTTTGGCAATAATGTCATTATGTAATATCACTAGTATATTTATATTTAAAAAATATATGTAAAATATGTCGAGAGATATCTTATAATAGAAAAGAATCATCTGTAAAATAAATGTTCTTCTAAAATACTAAACATCAAGAATACAAATCTATTAAAATCATGCATGCAAAACTCTGTGAATCTAGCTGGAGACAAGTGGAGAGGGTTCTATTTTATTTGGAGTAATAAAATAACACCTCCACAAAAGCTGAAACATGACATATTCCATGCATTTACTTGTCATTTGCATCTCAAATTGTTTCAAAAATGAATTTTTGTTTACGGACATTTTGATGTCATTGTAGATGCCTCTCGACATAATCATTTTGTTTAGCTTTGTGTGTGTGTGTGTTCATGTTAATAAAATGGTGTCTCATTCTTGCATACACATAAGGTTACTATTTTTAGTAAGTTTTCATTTGAGTTCAAATTGGTCCAAAAAAATTTGAAAGCTTCGAATTGGCTAGATAAGCATGCCGGTAATTTTTTGTTTCAAGACCATGTTTAGATTTGAATATATTAATGTTTTTTGTTTTTGAAAGTTGCGAACGAAAGTTTCAAAGTCAATTTTGAGGGCTTTAGAGGCTTCAAAATGATCCAAAAGTATCTTTAACCGGCATAGCATTATAGCTTGATAGAGCACGTTGTAAACTTTCCGAGCTTCAAATAGTTTGTTAATCAAACACTTGGTTCACAAGTTATGGCCTTTGAAAGTTGGTTCTCCTGAATAGGAAATATTAAAATGTGTCAAACACAATTGAATTGTAAAAGGAAGGTACACATGTTGATGTGTGTTTTGACTCATCATAGGTCATCTAGGATTGGAGATAAGATGGGTGCCACTTTATTGGGTGGTTTTAGCCATGGTTTTGTAATATTGTTTGACGGTTTCATGTATTGTATATCCTATATATAGAGTGCATGAGATGGAGGTTGGGTGTAAAAGTCATATAGCTATTGAATTACCTCTAAATCTCTAGTTGGTGATAATCTCGTGAAAAGATTTCTCTAGAAGTATATTGTAATTTTTTATTGATTTCTAAATAATATATTGGGTGGGTTTTGGAGTGTGGGGTTTTTCTTCGAAAAGGGTTTTCCCCACGTAAATCACTATGTTGTGGTATGGATGCTATTAATATTTATTTATGTTAAGTTTTTGTAATTATTGTAAGGATCTATAAAAGATTTTGCATTACTATCCTCTCAAGGTTAGTGTAGGAAGTTATTCTAATACTTAACTTCCTTACTATTCATACATATAAATCAATACTTGTATGTACATTTATATATCTATATGTATGTACATTTATATATCTATATGTATACATATTTGTATCTACATATATATTTACATATGACATTTTATCCATTAGAATAAAAATAGAAAAATCAACTTAGATATGGATTTGACTTTCAACCCAAGCGTAGTACTAGACCTAGACAAACTTAGATTGGCATAGGTTGAAGACCACACTACACTTGAGGAGATTTAAGGTACACAAAAAAGATAGACCCGATTGCATACCATTTGTGACATGAAACCTATGTGGTGGTGTACGATGGAACTCAAATGGCATTACTTGTCCATTCACGAAGTCTATAATCCTCTCTTCAGTGATACTCTCCCTCTCTATCATAGAGGGCAAGGGGGATCCTGCATTCAACTTAGTAATCATAATAGTACTTAGCCCATTGCATACATGATATTATAAACATTTAAACAAAAAAATTAACAATCATATTGCTCTAATAATGAATGGGAATATTCAAGTCATATTTTTTTTATAAGCTAATAGCTACCAAGGGGCAACACCCATTATATTGATCACCAAAAAAGATATTATAGTTGCGATAATAACATCATCTGTCATGTATCCATTGTTGCACTATATTAATCCCTCCTATACCACATAAAAAAAATATACATTCCAAGACCTATCTTCTATCCTGACCCCTAGTTGTAGACATCCCATATTCCTACCTTATCCTCCATATTAGAAAATTGGGGCTAATATCCAAGAATATCTAAATCTATCACCCTATAGAAAATGGCAAAATTATCAACTAACATATACAAAAATTACCATATTTTTATTAAAGAAATCTAGTAGATGGAAACCCTAGCCCAGGGTTAGTCTTCTTCTACTCTCATTTCCTCTGTCCTGAGAGCTCTGACCACCACTAGGCACTCACTACCACATGTGTCATGGGCAGTACTCTTTTCCATTTCTCCAATGTCTCAGTTGTCATTCTCCACCCATTCTTCTTCATGACCCAACCCCTAATCTTCATTGTCCTCACTCCCTTCTTCCATCAAAAGTCATTATGCTTCCATGTATTCTTGACCCATTCATCATCTGGACCCAAAATAATCTTAGCCAAATGAAGTAGGAAAGCAATGCTCTACTCCATCTCCTCCAATTGTGTTTCCAACATCTCAGGTTCCAAGGTGCAAAAAATGGGGAATTTCCTCACCTCCCCACCACATCCCTTTGACATGTCAAAATTTTGGGGTAGTGGAATGAGAAGGTTCCCATTCACATTATCTAAAATGACATCAATTTTCCTAGAAACGCATGCTTGAACAACATTTGACACAATTTCTTGGCCTTGGCCTTGGTCACCCCCATGTACAGTAGTAGTGATGCCAAGAATATTGTTGTGACATTAGTATTAACCCTGTATCAATGGTAGGCATCTAAAAATTCTCTCCCCACATAGTTTTAACAACATGCATCACCAGAATGTGGCTAGAAGAAAGTATGGCTACCATTCTTTTGTTTGTTGCATGCCCCAAAAAAGACATCTATCATTTTGTTGATTTGAGCAAGATAGGTGTGTCCATCGCTCACACTACATCAAACTACTAAAGATATGCAAGAAAAGAATGAGTCACCCACCACCTCCCTCTCATATATATTATCACTCAGCTAATGTCACCATGATGAACCTCTAAGCAACGTAATAAATGTTATGTCGCCAAGCCCATCATTCCAAATCTGCATCTTGCTTTGTAGGATTTCATTTGCATTGGTCCACAGATTTTTACCCTCTTTTGTATACTTTCCATAAATATGTGGAACAATGCAATTGTCACAAAAACCCCTCCTTAATATTTCCTTTATTTACATGCATACCATGTATCTCTCCACCTTACACCCTTGTTTTCTCTCTGTGTCATGTGTCAATACGACAATAGCACTCTCTTCATCTTATGATTATAGTAATCTTTCTAGGTCCTACCAACCATGTGCTATTTGTTGTGTGGGGGATGATCTTTTGTCATCATTCTTTCATCACCAAAGGATTCAAATTGAGATCACATGTCATCTCATATTAGGTGGTAGGTCTAATACAAGTATGCACGAGTGGCTATGTATTGGCTTATTTTCATGCTCTAATTTAATTTGCCTTCCTATCACCACCTTAACTCAACTCAACATCTTATCAACTGCCTCTTTTGTCATTTTTTCAGTCATGTCATTACCTTCTCGATAGACATGTCTAACCTTAAATTCTATGAATCTGTCAAGAAACTTCTTGATGGGGTAAAGCCAATGACTAGGCTTCCAATTTGGAGTATGGTTGAGACAGATGGTTGTGGATCAACCCAAGGTATAGTTGAACCTCAAAAACATTTGAACACTTCCTTCAAAGCAATTAGAATGGTTTAGGATCATCTCAATCAAAGGAACTCAACCTGTTGGCCCAAATATCAGTACCACTGTCAAAATTGTTAGTTGTATGCCTTTACACCACTAGGGAGAAGCCAAAATCATCATGCAAACCAAGAAGAAAGAAATTAAGACTATCTAAAACAACATTGAAATTATCTTCTAAAGAAATCAATCATTATATGTTTGTGCAAAGAATAAACCCACTGAACAAGTAGAAACAGAGCAACTCGAATAGTTTGTGACACTTCAATACATAAGATATAGCATTGTAGAGCACCAATTCACCTAAAACTCATATCACTAAATCATTATCCCTTCCCAATCATGTTCCCAAATCCACACAAGAATACCAATCATCATGGAAGAATGTGGAGCATTCTACTAAGTCAACTAAGACTAACCACTCTATTAGACTCTAGTCTAGAGAGTAGACACTTATAACTTTTTTTGTACACATGTATATGACTTGAAGTTCATGAATTAGACATCTTACACTCTACCAAACTTAACACTAGAACCACATGACCAAAATATGCAATGTAGAAAGATGCAAACCAAAAAACCAACTCCCAAACATAGAAAAGTTACACTATGAACATGCCTTAGACAAATTTCCTTAATAAAGCAAGTATGAATCTAACTCAAATATTCATCCATTGACTCCTTAAACATGTATCCATGAAAAAATTCAACTGCATCCCATAACTAAGTCATAAATTATATATAACAATGTGTTACCATATACTCACCATAATTCCAAATTGATATGTTGTCATGGATGCAATTGGTGACCTTCTGAACTATCTTCAATCATGTCGGTCATATCAAGAGCTGAATCAAATCATCTCTGTAAAATGTCTTACCACACATATCATTTATCAGCTTCTTCCACTTCACCATTGACATCAATGGTAACACATACTAAGTTGACATCAACGACAACACCAAGTTGCACATATTTGTAACAATATAGCCGTAAAATTTGTGAAAAAAATATTAATTCCTATTTACAAGTTCTCTCTAACATGCCAATAGACCCCTTTAACCCTTCAAACTTTGAAATTATGTAGTACAATAATTTTTAACACTTTCTTTGCCTCTAATTTTTTAAATGGAAGCTAAGTATTGTAAAATCAATAAGTTATCCTTAGAACACTCCACAAGATGTTCTAATACCAAACGATGCAAACAAGATTGAGGGGTCTTATCAAACTACTTAATTGTATAGCCTCTACATATCATCCTACCCACATTAATAAAAATGTTGTAACAAATTTTGAAACATATATTTATTTCAAATTTTCTCAAGAACAACTACATATATGGAAGATTTCAAGAAGAGACAAAATTCATTAATTTTTGAAAGTTTCTAGGCACTTCATGTCTTCATATTTTCAAATTCTTATGTCTTCACATCTTCTTGTCTTCACTCATATTTTAAAATATGAATTTACCCTTCATCTTGCAGCTCTCATGGTTGTCTTGAACACCTACAATGCACCTGCAAATTTCTTTTTCTCTTCTTCTTTTCCTCTTCTCTTCACAAGTTGATTTTCTCTACTCTTATGTTGTGAGACACCAAAAAGAGGCATCCAAATTTGTTATTTCATTTCCCAAAGCTTGACCCTTGAAATTCCTTAAAAAAGAATGAAATACAAACATAGTTTTGCTTCCAAAATGTGTTGTTAATATTGATACACCATATCAAATTCATTTATTCTATATATGCCTTTGTAAAATGAATAAAATACTAAACCAATTCATGCTTCTTTGATAATTGAAGAGTCATTAATTATTTTTTGAAAAATCACTATCTTTTCTATCAATTTTAAGCACTTGAATTGAAAGAATAAGACAAAAATGAAATGCCAAAAGTCACTTGTTTATGAACACTTATCTAGGCATAAAAATTGATAAAAATAAATTATTGATTCTTCTTTACAAGTTCCCTCTAACATACCAATGGACCCCTTCAACCCTTCAAACCGTGAAATTATGCAATACAATAATTTTAACACCCTGTTAGCCTCTAATGTTTGAAATGAAAGCTAAGTATTATTTCATGAATATTTTATCCTTAGAATACTCCACAATATTTTCTTGAAGCTCCAACATGTTAGACACAATGGATCACTGAGAAGGGGGTGAATCGGTGATTTAAACACTTCTTTCCTAATCAGGGATATACCGATACAATATAAAACAAAAAAAGTGTTGACCGGTAAACCAAACAATCCAAACTAAGTGTGTGAAAGGATTTGTTATAAAATCAATATAACACATACACAAGAATGCATCACATAACACCAGATATATGAGGAAAACCCAATGTGGGAAAAACCTCGGTGAGAATAGTTGCAAAAGATCTTCTGCTCCAATCCAGCCTCACAATGAAAATGATCTTATTACAATTTTAGGGCACCAACCCAAGGAGCACCAACCCCTGATTTATGAGCACTGACTTAAAGTAGCACCAACCCCTGATCAATTTTTTGGCTACAACCTAAAGGAGCTACAAACCCTGCACTAAGCACCTGCTTAGTGAAGACAATATGAAGATTCAAATACACAAATAAATTCCCTGTTGCAAATGAAGTTTTTCAACCCTTCAATACTCTGCACTACTGGTTTCAATCTTACCGGTCTGTGAAAACTCCACACACCCTGCAACAATGCATTTTTGCAGATTCTTACTCTATTAAAACTTCTCTCCCTCTAACTGTTGGATTCAATTCACACTTGACCACACTTTTCCAAGTTCTGCCTTTGTCGGTTTTGACACCTCTGTGTTCTTCACTTACTCTATCAGTTTGTCCTTTACACTATTTTTCTTGTTCCTTCTCACCAGTACACAAACACTTCAGATATTTCTTATTTTTCACTCAAACAGACTTTGCCCACACACTTTCATTCTCCAACATTATCACATATCAATCTCAGGTCGACATCTTTAAAATTGAGGCTTCCCACCAAAAACTAATTTAAACTTAGGATGGTTAGGGTTTCCCT
Organism: Cryptomeria japonica; assembly: GCF_030272615.1. Classification (NCBI taxonomy): domain Eukaryota; kingdom Viridiplantae; phylum Streptophyta; class Pinopsida; order Cupressales; family Cupressaceae; genus Cryptomeria; species Cryptomeria japonica. Next base: position 607,739,552 of record NC_081413.1, on the reverse strand, counting down.
CCTTTGATCAAATTTGTATCCAATCTCATCTGATCTGCCTTGGATCGCTCACCTTCTTTGAAGGGATAAATCATCACACGTTTTTCATTTGTCCAAAGCATGTTTGCCAAAAATAGAAAACCTAACCCTATTTTCTGGCCTTGAAATCTATTGACACATTTATGATCCAGTTGTTTGTTTCTCGAGGTCAATCTGCAATTGCATTTCATGCTTCGATCACAACCCCTCAACTGTCTGATCATTCTCTGTCGTCCATTCTTCCTCAAGCTGCACCAGTCTGTTATCAACCCATGATTTGCAGTTTTATTATTTAATGACCACCTACTACATAGACAACCATGTCGATGAACATTTCACCAACCTCTACATGTTTTCTACCTCAGCTCCCTAGGGCACACATCAGCATACATTCAACTCACCGACATAGGGTCGGTTCAAACTAGAACATCCGACAAGTCCTTCTACCGGTAAAAATCCTTACCGATATGTCCAACACACTAAACAATCACTCTTACTGATAACACATCCTCTTGACAATTCATCTTGCTTTCTAGTATGTCTTCATGCCATTCTTTTTGTTCTTCTCACCAGGTGTTGTTGTGATTCATATAACATTCCGCCTCTCCATCACAAACAAATAGCCAGCCTTCATACTGGTTTATGACTTAGCAGTTATCACTCAAGCGTGCCAACACACTCTTGCATCTCACCTCATACTAGTGATATCATCTATCAACTCATAACATACTTCCCTTCCACCATTCCCATCTTCTTTATGTCGGTTCAATCTTCTTCATACCAGTTGACACACTCTATCGATAACCTGCAATACCGCTTGACGTCAATGACAACTCAATACCAACAATCTCCCCCTTTGGCATTGATGTCAACACTATCTGTACCGGTTTCTCTCCCCCTTTGACAACACTGGCCAAGGGAACCTTAGTCTGACACCAATCATATTACTAGAATTCAACCTTATTCTCTCCCTTTAGCAGTTATGGAGTCAGAAGTTGGACAAGTTGAATCACAACTCATGCCTTCAACCAGTAGGACATATTCTCCCCTTGTGTCGATGCTTCATGATTCAAGAGTCATAAGATACTAATAATTGTTGACTCCCCCTGAACCATACATCTCCCTAGACATTTAAGCATTGCATGACGGTGGGACAACTCCCAACTTTTGTCTCAAGTACTCAAATGTACCCAAAGAAATTGTCTTGGTAAATATGTTAGCAATCTGCTCACCGCTTGGAACATACTCTACTATGATCTCCTTGTCTGCTACATTCTCCCTCAATAAGTGATACTTGATTGCAATGTGTTTTGTTCTTGAGTGCATTACTGGATTCTTGGAGATGTTGATTGCACCTAAGTTATCACACCAGATGGGAATAGGTTTCGATATCTTCACCTATATGTCCTTTAGTGTCTGCTTCATCCACAATACCTGTGAACAACTTGTAGAAACTACTATATACTCGGCCTCAGCAGTAGATAATGACGTTGAACCTTTCTTCTTGTTGTGCCATGATACTAATCGGTCTCCTAAGTAGAATGTGGCTCCACTTGTACTCTTTTGGTCATCAATACATCCTGCCCAATCTGCATCAGTATAAGCCTGCAAACTGAAGTCTCCTTTCTTTGGATACCATGAGCCATAACTGATTGTTCCTTGCAGGTACCTGAATATTCTCCTAACCGCATTTAAGTGAGACTATTTATGAGCACCTTGGAATCTTGCAACCATGCAAACTGATGAGTTGAGACATTGGCATATTTTTATCCTTAGAACTCTTGAGCTTTTGTCATATTTTGATTTACATAGTAGTAATGATGTATTGGAAGTTTACTATATATATTTCATATGTTAGCCTGAACCTATTAAAATATGTTTTGTCTTTGCCACTTTATTCCTGCAGCCATGTGATTCATTCATGTTGCCATGCGGATTGTTTAGGGCAATATCATGTGTGAAATTAATAGATGTCCCGATTAAATAAAATACGTATGTATGTTATTTCTTTTAAAGTGCAGGGAATAAATGATGTTGTGGTAGAAGCTGGCCTATCACGCCAGTTGCAAGAAGAGATATTCTAGAAGATGATTGAAAGATCGAACAACAAAAATATTGAAAAGCGTAAGGAATGACATAGGAGAAGCAATCACATGATACTATTGATGTCTGACTCAAGTGGACATTGGTGTTGTAAATACCGCCACAGTATGTTATGACTGTGGTTCGGTTTAGATCTGCATTTTCAGTAGCTTAACTCCAGCTATCTCCTTTCTCGATTAGTTATCCACCTCTTCTCTTCGGCATGATTTGTTTTGTCTAAAGTAGATGATTTCTTTTAAAATAAGCTCTTCATCTCTTCTCAGAGGTTAGATAGAAAAAGGGAGAAAGTAGACCAGAGGATTTTCACAAGTGTTTTTGAGTTTCTTTTCATGTTGAATCATGTAATGACTTCCAAAGAATGATGAATAAAAAATATGTTATTTTGAGCACTTAGAATTGTTTTTGGGAAGCCTGCAATCACTCACCCAAGGGGGACCACTTGGTGAGCATTCCTGTGCATTTGTTAAGATTAGTTTTCTTTCCTTAGCTGCAGGAGACGTTCTTACATTGACTATTCATGCAGCCACTGGAAAAAGATCCACTGACTGTTCCTGCAGCCAAACTAAAACAGAGCAGCATTGAACTTAGCCAGTATTGCTTGAATGAATTTATGTTAATGCAGAAGTTTTCCTGTAGTCTTTCGATAGTTTCAATTCTTGCTTATCTTTTCAGCATAATGTTAGTTGCTACAGTAATGCGGAGTAGCTATTGCAAGAACTTAGTGCATATATAGTGCAGACCCATTTCAAGTATTACGTCCCTGGGTTGACAATCAAATGAACACTAGCTATAAAAATAGTGGCTTTACCAAGTGAATGTCCAAACTTCGGGTTGAGACTTCAACTAGAGTTATTATTCTTATTGTTGGGTTGAACATTTTTGGCACCATTGTCGAGGATGGTGTCAAACTAAGAAGCTGTTATGGTTATTGTCTTTTCAGTTTTCAGTTAATTATTTTTCTGGCATTCCTAATTGTTTGAAATAATTTCATGAATCTACATGCATAGGCAAAGAAGAGATGTTCTAGGTAGATTCCTGCACAGTCATCCTAATCATGCTGATATAAATCTTTTGTTGAACTTTATCAAACCCCAGAGAATTTGAACCACCCTGAATTTGAATTTCCAGTAGGCAATCTTCAATTCCTATTTGGACCCCCAGAAGAAGAATTTCATATAGTAACTCCCCCCACAAGTCCAATGCAAGGAAACCCACCTCCTAGTGGAAATAATCCACCACCACCACCTTTGGACCCAACATTTGAGTTCCCCATATCTAATCAGAACATTCTAGCTTCTTCCCTCCCTAAATTCTATGGATTAGTGACAGAGGATCCAAACACATTTCTGTTTGAGTTTGATGTTCTCTGTAGGAGTTTTGATTATACTACAGATGCCCATAGACTCAAAATATTTCCTGCCACTTTGAAGGAATCATCTTTAAGATGGTTTATGAGCTTGGGTAGTAGCACAATCAATACATGGCATGAGATGAAACGATTGTTTCTTACCAAGTATAAAGATTATTGTAGAGGCACTGATCGTCATGGGGATGATATCTTTAAAATGACATAGAAAGAAGATGAGAGTCTTGAAGATTATCTGGAAAGGTTTATGTTTAGTGTCAAAAATTCCAAGCATAGTACTCTAAATGAAGATTCCCTCAAGTTGATAACTTTGAGGGGAATCAGTGATGAATGCACAGATTCTTTGGATCTTATGGGAGGAGGTGACATTACCCAGTCCACATGGAATGAAATAGGACAAATTTGTAAGAAGTATTCTAGATCTACTTCTAAAAAGAACATGTGTTTCAAGCCAGGAGTGCCTTCATCAGCATCTGGTACTGGAGTTTCTAGAATGGAACTTAGCCATTTGTTGAAGGACTTTAAGGAAGACACCATAAACAATATGGCTACTCAGTTGGATACACTCTCAGCTATGAAGAAGCATGAAGAAGCTGATGCATTTCTTGCCAAATTTTGCCCACATTGTAGACAACGAAAAAAGGACTATATATGTAAAATGGTTACAAATCTTGAGGTTCCTGACTTCAAGCCAATACAAGGTGAGGATGAGCAAGTTTTCTACGTTTCTCAAAGAAGGCCAAATTTCCAAAGACAAGGCATGCCTCCAGATCCACTTTCTTTTTCTGGTTTTACCAAATAATCAATGGAAATCACCATATGCTCAAAATTTTGGTAATTATCTGAATTGGTATGGTTCTGAAGACCAAGGGTAGAATTTTGAATATCAAATACCATAGGGGAATTGGTATCCACCTGAGGGCCAAGGAAACCATTTTCAAGGGAATTGGCAACCTACTTCTCAATGGAGGGGGAGTCAGCCATGGACTACCCAATCTTCTGGTTGTCAACAGCCTACTCAACAGCCACAACTGCCTGTAATGATGCCTCCCCCTACAGTCACTGTTGTCCCACCTAAACCAACGTAGTTGCCCACTCAGCTAATGCCAAATCCTAATATTAAATCTCAGCAACAACAACAAGTTTATTCAGCTGACCCTAATCAATACCCAACCTATTCTCTGTCTATAAGTGATATTAACCTCCAATCTGGGACAACTCTGCCTAATCCATCTCCTCCAGTTATCATTGAGGTACAAGAAGAACAAGAAATCTCTAATCTAATAGACACAATACCTCAGAAGTAGAGATTACCACCATTTCCCTAGAGATTGCAAGGAAAGGAAGTTCTTGCAGAACAGGAGCAAGGTTTTAATATCATCGATCAATTGAAACATGTATGTGTTAAAATTTCATTGTTGCAAGAAATAAAAGATGTTCCTATATACAGTAAGGCACTTAGAGAAGTATGTCTAAAACAACCTGGCAGGAAGAAGAAAGATCTGCAAATAGTGCATGTGATGGGTCAACTGGCAGATATTATGTTAGGAAAGGTTTCAATTCTTAAATATTCTGATCCTGGTAGTCCTGTAGTGAGTATAGTCATTAATGGCAGTCATATAAGGAATGTTTTAGTTGATTTAGGTGCAGCCATTAATGTGATGACAAGAGAAGTAATGTTGTAGCTTGAAATCAATAGTCTAAGGCCTACACCTACAGTTCTATAGCTTGTTGATAGCTCTACAGTGCGACCTGATGGTATGATTGAAGATGTGGTTGTTATTTTGGATTCTTGGAAATACCCTGCAGACTTTATGATTCAGCCTCCAAAGGAAACATTTGGGGGATATCTAGTGATTTTGGGCAGACCTTGGCTTGCCACGACTGATGCATATATTGGATGTAGATCAGAGGATATGACTATTTCATATGGGAACTCTACCAAAACATTAGCTTTGTATTCTCCTGCACAGCCCCAGTTTGATCAACAACAAGCTGTTTGGCCTACTTTGGGAGAAGAATCTGAGGGAGTTGACTCTATTAATCACCTTATGATGATTAATCAAGGGCCATTCATGCAATTACATGGTGAAGACTCAATCCTTTATAAAATTTTGATAAATGAGTTGACACAAGAACAACAATTGCAGGAGTTGGTACCAAATATTGCAGATTTAGACTTTCCTGCAGCCACTGATATATTGCATACTCTGTTGCCGCAGGAAGTCTGTACTTCCCATTTTTTTGATATATCCCAGATTGATCTTACTATCAAAATAAAAGATGATTTGCATAAATGTTTGAACATCAATAGTGATCTTTCAAATACTCAAAAGGTAGCACTCGTGGACTTGCTTGAATGTCATAAAAAAGCCTTTGCATGGGATTACAAGGACATGCATGGAATAGATCCAATAGTTTGCACCCACCATATCTATATAAAAGAAGAATGTTGCCCACTCAGACAGTCTCAAAGAAGAATCAATCATGTATTAAAAGAAATAGTTAAAGAGGAATTGCAGAAGTTGTTAAAGGTAAGGTTTATCTATCCTATCTCTGATAGACAATGGGTATCACCTTTGGTAATAGTTCCTAAGAAAGGAGGAAAATGGAGGGTATGTGTTTATTATAGAGCTTTGAACAAGAAAAGATCATTTTCCATTGCCATTTGTGGATCAGGTATTAGACTCTTTGGCTAGAAAGAAAAAAATTTCATTTCTTGATGGATTCAGTTGTTACAATCAAATTCAAATAGCCCCAGAGGACCAAGAAAAGACAACATTTACTTGTCCTTGGGGCACATATGCATATTTTGTTCTTCCTTTTGGATTGTGTAATGCTCCAACCACTTTTCAAAGAGCGGTGATCAATATCTTTTCAGATATTTCTCAAGACATCATGGAAATTTATATGGATGATTTTACAACTTATGGTTCTGAATTTGAAGAAGCATTGGGGAACCTGAACAAAGTTTTGCAATGGTGTGAAGACTATAGTTTGTCATTAAACAGTGAGAAGTGCTTCATCATGATGTAGAAAGGAATAGTCCTTGGTCATCATATCTCTATAAAAGGAATACAGGTTGACCCAGCAAAGATTGAAGTCATTCATAATATCAATGCACCAGTGAAGTAAAAATATGTAAGAAGTTTCCTTGGTCATGTTGGATACTATAGAAGGTCTATCAAAGATTTCAACAAAATTGCAAGTCCCTTATATTCTCTACTTACCAAGGATATGGAATTTAGATGGACTTCTTCATGCAATGAAGCTTTCTTGAAGCTTAAGCATGCTTTGACCCAATCACCAGTTCTTAAAGGTGCGAATTGGTCTTTACCATTTCAAATTTATACAGATGCATCTGATTATGCAATAGGAGCAATATTGGGACAAAAGATTGATAATTTGGAAAGTGCAATATATTATATTAGCAAAAACTTGCAGGGGCCTAAGTTAAATTACATAGTCACTAAAAAGGAAATGTTAGCAGTTATATATGCACTCATAAAATTCAGGCACTCTATCATAGGGTATCCCATATTTGTGCATATTGATCATACTGCAATCATATATCTCATGAATAAGCCTTCAATTACCCATAGATTAGCTCATTGGTTATTGTTGATGCAGGAATTTGATATCACAATTGTTGATAAACCAAGAAAGTTCAATGTGGTTGCAGATTATCTTTCAAGACTTCAATTACAAGAAGATTCTACAACCATAGATGATGTTTTTCCGGATGAACATCTATTCCTTATACAAGCCCACATTCCCTGGTATGCTGATATTGCCAACTATTTAGCTATTGCTAAAATGCCACTTCATTTCTCTCCTAAGGAAAGAAGGTTGTTAGTAGAGAAAAGCTTTAACTTCTCATGGATTGTTGATTGTTTGTTTTATACTGGACCTGACCAAGTCATGAGAAGATGTGTAAGAGAAGATGAAACATATGATATCCTGTATGCATGACATGATGTGTGGAGGACATTTTGTTGCTAAAAGAACAACACTCAAAATACTGAATACAGGATATTATTGGCCCACAGTATATAAGGATGCAACATAGTACACAAGAAAATGTGACAGATGCCAATGCATGGGGAGACCTACTAAATCTGATGAGATGTCATTGTATCCACAAATATTGGTTACACCATTTGATAAATGGGGATTAGATTTTGTTGGCCCAATTGATCCACCTTCTAATGGCAAATCCTACATTTTAATATGTACAGATTATGTAACCAAATGAGTGGAAGCTCGTGCCATGACACATGCAAGAGATAATAAGGTGGCTGAGTTTTTGTATGAGGAGATATTTACAAGATATGGAGTACCAAGGGAAATTGTATTAGACCAAGGCCCACAATTTACTTCAACATTGATTGCAGCCTTGGTCAATGAATATAATATAAGGCACAGAAAATCTACCCCATATCATCCACAAGCTAATGGACAGGTAGAGGTTACAAATAGGGAGCTTGAGGATATTCTTACCAAGACAGTAGTTGTTCATAAAAAAGACTGGTCTCATAGGCTTTCTGAAGAAATTTGGGCATACAGAACAACTTGGAAAACACCAATTGATTTTACACCTTTTGAGATGGTGTATGGGAAAACAACAATGATGCCTATTGATTTTGAGCATAAAACTCTGAGGACAGCTTTGCAATTAAATATGACACTTTCTGAAGCACAAAAGGAATGTATTCAGTAATTGAATGTTTTGGATGAATGGAGAAAAATGGTTGTCCAGCAGACAGATATGATACAAAATCAGAGAGAAAAGTGGCACGATAAATACATCAAAGAGAAAAAGTTCAAAGCCAGTGACTGGGCAATATTGTATGACTCCAAATATAAAGATACTATGGGAAAGATGCAAACCATATGGTTAGGTCCATATGAGATAGAGGAAGTTTTCAACAATGGAGTTGTTTGTTTGACCATAATTGACCCAGTTCGGTTTAAGCTTTTGGTAAATGGTCACTAATTGCATCTTTATCATAAGTCGGCCAGCAAAGAGGAGTTCCTACAGCAATTTGCTACAAAGGATCAAACACAAATTCCTGCAGCTACTAATCAAGTTCCTTCAGCAACTGAGAAAACTAATGGAGGTAAGGTTCTTGCAACCACTGCAGTGAACATGCTTGCCACTTCATAATTCTCCTCACGTCATTTCACTAAAATATTTCCATGTCTTATGGAAATATTCTTCTCTAAAAATAAATTTTTCATCCACATCATCCCATCTCATTTTCTTGTTTGTCATTTCATTTAATTTCACCTTTCTTCTCGTATGACTACAGGTATGTACATATTGTATTTTATTTTAATTACGCATTTATGATTTCATTATAATTATTGCCTTTCCTAAATCCACATACACTTCCCTACATCCTTTCCGCCTGTGTGGACACGTGCCAAAGTAAGTTGGGGGGTGTTTTATGGTTTGATTTCCAAAATTAATAATTACTCATCCTTTTTCGTACCTTGATTTGATTACTTGCCATCATTTCTTTAACAAGATATTGTTTGGCATAAGAAAGTAATAAACTCTACCGCCAAACTCTGTCGCCAAATTTGGAGATATGTAAGGAAGTTTCAGTTTTCAGTCTCAAAGAATATTTTGGTTCTCCATTTCTAAGCTGCAGAGTTTGCTACATTAACAGAGTAAGAAATGGGTGGAGATCCAATCCCCTATGAACCGACAATCCATGATGTGTTGCTACAAGATGCTCTTTGTGAGCATTATTTTAGGCAACATGGTTGGATTGTTTACTTTCTGAAAATCAGGGATTATAATGAAGAAATTGCCGCAGAGTTTATGCATTAATTCAAGGAAAGAGAAGCTACTATTAAAGGATTAAGGGTCATTGCTACAGAGCAGCAGATAGCTGAAGTTACAGGGTTGCCATAGGAAGGAGAATTGCTTCCAGAATCAAAAGATGCCAGAAGTGCCAGAGCAGAGTTTACACTTCCCACAGATGGACCTCTAACAGTGGACAAGCAAGGAACCAGGAGGGTTTCCCTATCAGCAGAGTGGCCCCAGGTGGCTTTATATGTAATGAAATACATTACTTGCAAAGGGAGGTATTCAAATTTACATTCACCCCATTTCAAATTGCTTAGTCATTTACGGCATGGCCAGAGAGTGAATGTCCCTATTTTTCTATACCACCTCATTTCCATAAGTGCCAAAGAAATATGGAAGAATGGAAATCATTTTGTCATCCATCATGGTTTGATTAAATTGCTTGTAGAATGTTCTCTTAGAGATGTTTCACAGATGGAAAGGGGGGTATTTGAAGACATATTACAGTTTAGGGTTGAAGATGCTCCTGTTGCAGGTGATCCAATAGTTGAAAAAGAAAATATTGAAGAACCCTCTTCTCCTCTAGTTTCTGCTAAGAATGAATTGCTCACCACTGAAGGAGCTGTGGCTATTGTGGAGGAAGAGATGGTTGATACCAATGTGGAGCAGCCCTCCACTTCTCTTCAAAGAGAATCACCATCTTCTAAAAGAAAAGGGAAGGAATTAGAAATAATTGATGCAGATGAAGAACCTATGGTTCAGCCACAGACAACTTGAGTTTCTCCTGTAGCCAAGAGGTGTAGGTCTAAAAGAAATACTCCTGCAGCAAAGCCATGGGTAGAAACCATTCTTGCAGCTACTCCAAAGGTTTATGTGAGAAGGACTTGGAGTAAAAACCAGAAGGCTTGTCTAGCAGGTGATCCAATTTCAGTGGAAACATCAGAAGAAGGGAGCCCTACAGATGTTGAAACTCAGAACGAAGATGTTGTTGATAGACTCTCAAATCTTGCATATGTGGCAGAGTAGCTTGAGGAACATGTTGAAGAGATTCCATGGCCTAAGGTAACACCTATTAGACCTCCATCATCCGTAAGCAGTTTATCTATTACGTTAATATTTAATAGACAATGGGAAATAGAGAGGGCTAGATTGCAAGGGGTTATTGACAAACAACAAAGAAAAATTGAAAAGAGGGATAACAAAATTGAAGAATTAGAGGCTAAAGTTGATACAATCACTAGTATGGTCCACGAATTGATGCAATGTAGGGCACCACCAAGGGTTTATGCTCTGCATTTAAGGGAGCAGTATTTAAATTTCAAATTGAACCACATTGTCAGGGACCTTAGCCCCTCTTTAGAAACCCCTGAGGAATTCTATGATGCTTACCAGACTTCTCCAGTAGTTGTGAAAAATTTGTTATGTGAATTTTATTTACATAACTATGTTGTAGCTTCAGATAGTGAGTGGAATCCTTTGTTATATATTCGTGATATCCATATAAAAGCTTTAATGTCATGGATTCAAAATGAGATCAGCATGGGGGCACAAGCTAGAGCATACAAGGATTTTGAATTTGATTGTCCATTGCCATTGAGGAAGGAAGAAAAAGAGCCAAGAGTTATTTATTATGAATGGTAGAAGTTACTGGTAAGACAAGATGTTAGGAATCTAGTGTTGCCGATGAGGGAAGAAATATACCAAGCATATGAGCATTTAGTTCAAACTGAAAGTGCAGCTGCAATTGATGGTTTAACTCAACGCTGGAATAACTTGCCACAAGAATTGAAGCAGGGAGAACCTCATTCACTGCCAAATTTCCAGGAAACTATGCAAAGAGCTCCTAAATATATACAACTAGGCAGAGAGAAAACTAATAATTGGGTACCTTTGATCTTTCAACCTCCTATTCTTATGTGGCCACTATTGGGATGTAAGACTACAGATAAGCCCTATGAAGCAGTGACAGAAGAAACCAGATGGTCTAGGTTGGAAAAAATGAAAGGATTTTACTAGAATTTAGCTTCAGAAGGGACAGATCAAGGAACCATTGGTGACCTAAGAGTTAGTGCAAGAATAAAAAAAATTCCTCTTGCTGGAGGATCGACAAGATCTTAAAGTTGGGGGGCATGATGAGTTGAGACATTGGCATATTTTTATCCTTAAAACTCTTGAGCTTTTGTCCTATTTTGATTTACATAGTAGTAATGATGTATCAGAAGTTTACTATATGTATTTCATATGTTAGCCTGAACCTATTAAAAAATGTTTTGTCTTTGCCAGTTTATTCCTGCAGCCATGTGATTCATTCTTGTTGACATGCAGATTGTTTAGGGCAATATCATGTGTAAAATTAATAGATGTCTTACTGATGTCTAACTCAAGTGGACATTGGTGTTGTAAATACTGCCACAGTATGTTATGACTGTGGTTCGGTTTAGATCCGCATTTTCAGTAGCTTAACTCTAGCTATCTCCTTTCTCGATTAGTTATCTGCCTCTTTTCTTCAATGTGATATGTGTTGTCTAAAGTAGATGATTTCTTTTAAAATAAGCTCTTCATCTCTTCTCAGAGGTTAGATAGAAAAAGGGAGAAAGCAGAGCAGAGGATTTTCACAAGTGTTTTTGAGTTTCTTTTCATGTTGAATCATGTAATGACTTCCAAAGGATGATGAATAAAAAATATTTTATTCTGAGCACGTAGAATTGTTTTTGGGAAGCCTACAATCACTCACCCAAGGGGGCCCACTTGGTGAGTGTTCCTGTGCATTTGTTAAGATTTATTTTCTTTCCTTAGCTGCAGTAGACGTTCTTGCGTTGACTATTCATGCAGCCACTGGAAACAGATCCACTGACTATTCCTGCAGCCAAACCAAAATAGAGTAATTTCTATTTATCAGCATTGAACTTAGCCAGTATTGCTTGAATGAATTTATGTTAATGCAGAAGTTTTCCTGTAGCCTTTCAATAGTTTCAATTCTTGCTTATCTTTTTGGCATAATGTTAGTTGTTGCAGTAATGTGAAGTAGCTATTGCAAGAACTTAGTGCATATATAGTGCAGACCCATTTCATATAGTGCAGACCCATTTCAAGTATTACGTCCCTGGGTTGACAATCAAATGAACAGTAGCTATAGAAATAGTGGCTTTACCAAGTGAATGTCCAAACTTTGGGTTGAGACTTCAACTAGAGTTATTATTCTTATTGTTGGGTTGAACACAAACTACTTGTACTATATCTGGTTTAGATGGTGTTAGATATAATAGACAACCAATCATAGACCTATACAGTGTATGCTCTACTTTCGGTGACTCGTCTAGTTTGCTTAATTTACAACCGGTAACCATGGGAGTGCTTACTAGTTTGTTGTCCTCCATTTGAAAAAATTTCAGCATGTCTCTAACATACTTGGTTTGAGAGATGAAAATTCATTTCTCCTGCTATGAGATCTACAAACCAAGAAAATAGGAAAACTCACCCAACATGGACATCTCAAATTATGTCTTCATCTAATCTGCAAATTCTTTGCACATGATGTCCTTGTCTCCACCAAAGATAATGTCATCCACATATACAACAACTATAATCATATGATCTCCATTTACCTTGAAATACAAGTTGATGTTTGCATTCCCTTTCTGAAATCCTTGCTCTTTCAAGTATTTGTCTAATCGGGAATACCATGCTTTGGGGGCCTACTTCAACCGACATATAAAACTCTCAGCATCATGTAATAGATATCCTTCTAGTTGTTCCATATACACCTCTTCTTCAAGATTACCATTCAAAAATGCAGATTTGACATCCATTTGGTAAACCTTGTAACCTTTATAGGCAGAGAAAGCTAAAATCATTCTTATTGCTTCTAACCTAGCAACCGGTGCAAAGGTTTCTTCAAAGTAAATACCTTCCACTTGAGCATACCCTTTGCAAACTAACCTTGCTTTATGCTAGATTATCTTACATTCTTCATTCATCTTGTTCCAGTACACCCACTTGGTACCTATGACATTCTTGTCCTCCGGTCTAGGAACAAGCTCCCAATTTTTATTTTTCTCAATTTGTTTCAACTCTTCATCCATGGCATCTACCCACTTCTCACTTTTTCTAGCTTCATCAAAAAAATTGGGCTCAAGTTCTATCATGAGGCAGAAATTTAACTGCTCATTGTTCTGGGCTAGTCTCCTTCTGGTCTACACGCCTTCATTTTTATCTCCTATAATCTATTCTTTCGGATGGTTCTTTTGCACATACCGGTTGGGGTTCTTGCTTGGTGCTTCTTCTACTAGTCCATTGTCAGATTGTTCTTCATACTCAACATCTAAATCATCAATGTAGGGTGTCGGTGTAGATTTTCCCTTATGTAGGTCTTCATCTATTCTCACATTTATACTCTCGACCATTTTTCTTAATCTCTTGTTGTATAATTTATAGGCTTTACTATTGGTTGAGTAACCCAATAATATTCCTTCATCACTCTAGGAATCAAAACTTCCTAATCCATTAGCATCTCTCTTGATGAAACACTTACTTACAAACACTCTAAAATGCTTGAATGATGGTTTATGGTCATACCATAACTCATAAGGAGTCATTCTATTGTTCACTCTTAACTGTACCTGATTTAATGTGTAGACAGTAGTATGAATTGCTTCCTTCCAGTATGTATCTAGTATGTTGGCCTCATTCAACATTGTTCCAGCCATCTCCTTCATTGTCTTATTCTTCCTCTCTACCACACCATTTTGTTGTGGTGTTCTTGTTGCAGAATACTATCTCCGGATTCCATGTCTCTCACAGTAGTCAATAAACTCATTGGAAGAATATTCTTCACCCTGGTCTGATCTTAAGAACTTTAACCGATATTCACTGTCATTTTCAACCATTCTTTTGAAAATCTTGAATCTTTCAAATGCCTGTGATTTGTCATGCAGAAATGTCACCCAAGTCATCCTTGAGTAATCATCAATGAATAGCATGAAGTATCTCTCACCGGATAGAGCCCTTGTCCTTGTTGGTCCATGCAAATTTGTATGTACTAATTCCATAGGTCTTGAGGTATTGTACTCTTTTGTTTTGCAACTCACTTTGATTTGCTTGCCTCTGATGCATTCATAACAAAAAGTACTTGTTGGTTTAGTTATTTGTGGAATATTTCTTACATACCGATTTTTGCTTATCTTCACCAGATTATCAAAGTTCACGTGGCCTAATCTCCGATGCCACAACCATCTTTCATCAACCTATCCCATCATGCATTGGGACTCATAGCATTCCTTCAGATTGTAGACATTTCCATCTATCCTCTTTCCTTCTGCCACAACCTAACTGGTACTCTGCTTGCTTATCTGACAACCGGTAGAGTCAAATGTGAACTTGTACCCTTTTTCACACATCTGACTTACACTCAATAGATTATGCTTTAGTCCTTCCACATAGTACTGATGAATACTAAGAGGGGGGGTGAATTAGTATGCCAAAAATCTTTGCACTTAAACACTTTGCAAGACTAATAGTAAACCGGTAAAACAATTTAACAGACACACCGGTTAACAAACATGCAAACCAAATAGCTAATAATGCATTCACCCACAGAAGCACAAACACCATAACACAATAGATTTTGACATGGAAACCCAAATGGGATAAACCACGGTGAGATGGAACTCACAAGTAACTATCTGCATAATAGGAACCAGACCGGTTAAGGTCTTACAATGTTCTTTACCATAATAGATCCTGTTAGGAATCTCAATCTCTATTAGGAGATAAGTCTGATTAAAGACTACCTTGCTAGAGGATTTTAGATCCACAAATGTGAACCACCTTGTTAGAGGATTTACAAAAAGGCTTTTGGGCCTACCCGGTTAAGGCCTACAGACTTGTCAAAGATGTGAGTAATCAACAAGTGTTTGATCTATCTAATAGCACAGACTGCTCGGTTAGATCCTTGATAGCTCGTTCTTAATGCACTCATGCATTACTTCAGTCTTCTACACATTCATATTCTTTCCAACTCCTCAACCACCTTAAACCCTAGCAACAATATAAACTTTTCCTGTGACCTCATCAACAACATAAAACCCTAGACATGATGTCCTTATAAAGGAATCTGATTTCATGTCGGTCCAATAGGATTACATTACAATTTCCTAGGTTCAATGAACCTGGACAAACTTGGTAACATGACACAAAAAGCATCGTTAATGTGTCGCCACCATCAAATAATTGATGGATGGTAACTCATCACCAAATGTCGGTTGGTAACTCATCACAGAGTATTACCAGTTCATACAAAATGTCGGTTG
Source organism: Cryptomeria japonica (assembly GCF_030272615.1). NCBI lineage: Eukaryota > Viridiplantae > Streptophyta > Pinopsida > Cupressales > Cupressaceae > Cryptomeria > Cryptomeria japonica. The sequence goes on along the minus strand of NC_081413.1, from coordinate 607,723,939 downwards.
CCAGTTTGACAAAAATGAAGACTAGTAAAAATGTGTTATGCTACTTTGGTCCTTCGTACCGCTTGGGATCCATGAACCGCTTGGGGTCAACATGTCACTTCAAACCAGGAAACACATTCTGCAAAACATCAATAGTCTAAAGACTATAATTCAACATACCAGTTGGAACAAATACCGGTTGTGCTCTAACTCATACATATAAAGAGGATCTCAATGCAAGTGTGTGTCCATCGATGACAATCACAACATAAACATAAAAAATGCCAACAATATCCCCCTTTGGCATTGATGGCAACACTTAGGGAAATAAAATTTTGACATTTAAGTGTTTGATAGAAAAATCATGCCATTAGCAAAATTGCTCCCCCTAAACATATACACTATCCCTTTAACAATATAATGTATAGCACTTTTGCATATAGAGCATAAACATTGAGATATTCAGAGCATATAATCAAAATTTTGATTACTAGATACTTCTCCAAATAAAATTCTTCTCCCCCTTTGCCAACAATGACAAAGTACAGCTGAACAACCCTATTTTCATTTGATATTAAAAAACAATAAAAGTTTATGACAACAAGGAATGATACTTGTCAAAAATAGATTTAAAGTCCTACAAGAATTGTTTCATCAACAAAGACCAAGACTCAAGTAGGAAGGTGGCTACTTCTTGCTCTATCTGCATCTGGGAGACCTATTCTTCAATGGCATCAATTGTGTTCATCTCCTGTGTAACTGTTAAGGCATCTAGGTTCATATAGCACTTCTGAAGAATTTGCAATCATGGGAGTAGAACCAGTTGTAGCTCTTGCAAATCTCTAGACCAAGTGTTGATCTCTTGCTCCATTTTTGCTGACTGGATGTGAAACCAGTGAACGGTTTGCCCATAAGTTGTAAAGGAGTCATAAGGCGGCTTGAATGTGCTCAAGTAGGACTGCAAGTCCTTTTCAATTTTTTGCTTTTCAGCTAGCTCATCATCATAGAACAGATGGGGTTGGCAGATTTTGTTGAGTAGTAGATTCCCCTCATCTAGAGCATCCCTTATATCCTTTTGTTCTTTCTTTAGTTCAATCTGGAGCTCATTCAACTTCTTCACCAAAGCTATATTAAGAGCTTTTTGATGCTCCTTCTTGACATTAGCCTCTACTACCTCTTCAAGGCTCTGCACCTGATCATCCACTACTGTGCATAGGAGCTTGAGTTTAGCTAGTGATGAATCAGTGTTGGAAAATTTATACTGGGTATCAAACTGGTAAGCGTATCCACAGCCGCTTGAATTACATCCTGCTCCTTCCGTCAAATGATTTCAAGGCGCTCTTGAGCTACCTTAATGCTTTGTATTAGCTCTGTTTCACTTGCAGACTGGAGATCAATAGGACTAGAGAGATCAGCTAGTTTGGCTTGACTTCCGGTTGCCTTCGGAGTCTCCATCTAGATGCTCTTCTCCACTTCTCCTGCCTTGTCCTCTTCTGCTTTCTTCTTCTCCACTTCTTTCCTCTTCTCTACTTCCTTATCCTCCTCTTCCTTCTAACTTTTCTCTGCTTCTCTCCTCTTTTCCTCTTCTTTTTCTTCCTCTTCCTTATTCTTCTTCTCTGCTTCCTTCTTCTTCTCTTGTTCCTTATCTTCTTCTTCCTTCTTTTTCTTTTCATCTTCTTGCCTCTTTTTCTCTTCTTCCTCTTTCTTCTTCTTCTCCTCTTCATCTTTCTTCTTCTTCTCTTCTTCATCCTTCTTCTTTCTCTCTTCTTCATCTTTCTTCTTCTTCTCTTCTTCATCCCTTTTCCGCTTCTCTTCTTCATCCTTTCTCCTCTACTCTGCCTCTTCCTTTGTTGCTTCTTCTTCATCTTGCCGATTGGCTAGGCGCGCTTTGTGAGTCTGGATAGAAGTTCTCATATACAGATGAGTATCTTTTTCGACATCATCAACTCTACCTTCTAACAGCCAAAGTCTTCTTCTTCTTCTAGTGAAGAAGAGTCCTTTATTTTGGTCAATAACATCAAACAATTCAGAATTTGACAGGTCGGGAAAGTACTGTGCAAAAACTTTCTCCCTGATTTCCTGTTCCTTTTTTATGGAAATGTGTCATCTATTATCTAATGACATATATAAAGAATCCGATGTCTAAGACTTAATCTCTGAGGGCGACTGGTCATTAGCACATAAATACTGAATTATTTCCTTTTCAACCGCTTCCTTTTCATCATCATTAAAGTCGTCAAAACACTCAATTAAGTCATTTAGCACTTTCCTCCTAATATTCTTTATTGTTCTTTGACAATGTGTCAAAGGTTTGTAGGAAGAGATATCTATATTTACCAGTGCAGAAGATGTCGGTTCATTCTTTGTCTTCCTCTTTGCTTGACGTGTTTTCTTTGGCTTTTCCTCAAACACAGTTTCTTCTGAGTCTGGAGAGGTATTCCTTGTCTTCCTCTTTCTCTCGAACACTTTAGCTGGTGTTGCTTCCAGTTTCTTCTTGGCTGGTGACCGCTTGGTCACTTATGGAGTTGCAGTAGTAACCGGTGCAGATGTTGCAAGCACTACCTTTGCCTTCTTTACTGTCGGTTCTTTTTCTTTCATTGCTGGTGGTTCCTCAACCTGTGCTAACCTCTCTAGGTAGGTGTCAGTTCTCTTCACCTTAGGAACAAGAGGTGAGGCAATAAGGGTAGAGGCATACCCTTCCAGCATATCATACATCACCTCATAGCCCATTGGCTCCACTTCTTCCTGTCTAGGCTCAATAGCCTCCATTATGCATTGATCCACTTTGATGCTGAAATAGATATCATCCTCGTATTTCTTGATGATGTCACCTGATATCCTCACTCTTTGGCTCATTTTCCTTCTGAATTCATCAAAATACTTGTTCAGAACATTAGGGTAGCCAGTTCCAATTGCTTCAATGCTTTCCTTGATTTGCTTGGTCACCAGTTGGTCACCAGACCATTGGACATCTCCTACTCCTAGAAAGTAGCCTTGGAAATAGAAGAACAACCCAACCAGTAGTTGTCCAAACTTGAACCTAAGTGCATTATCTTGTTTGATCGATTTTAGATTCAACAGGAGTTGTCTCTGCATACCGATGCACAGATCAAATGATGCATCCTCCTTTATCATCCGGTAAGCGGCATTTACCACTGCAGCAAATACAGAGTTAATTATGCTGGTTGAGAATGTCTGGTATCCAATCATCATACATGCATACTTAACCATATCATCCTTGATAGAATTTACTATCATGCCTCGTGAGTTGCTCACTGAACTGGTGAGCTTGGACATTTTAGTTTTGCTTACTGTCCTCAGCGCTGGCACTTCCCCTGTGTTGTAGAATTTGGTGATTGCATTAATTGCCTGTGGCGTGATGTCATGTGTTCTCTCTAGGTACATCTTATCACCATGGACTCTGCTCAGAATGATCCTTATATGATCCTCTGTGAAATCTTCCAGGAAGTAAAAAACATTGTGGAGCTTTTTCTTCTCCAAAATATTAAACTCCGGTTTGATCTTCTTGTCTTTTCCACAAAATAAGGCTAACTAGGTGTGGATAGCTAGAGACCCTAGGTCTTCTATCTTGCAATCTATGTAGTCAAAAATTCCCTCTTCTACTATCACACCAACCGGAACTTGTGATAGGGCATTATACTTAGACTTCCTTTGAATAAAACTTGCAGACTTGATAGATGCACTAGAATTGGTATGAGATGCGAAAGCCACGATAGAAATCTTAAGAACTCAAGAAATAGCTTTTGAAACACGTGAAATTAGGGCTTGTCGATTCTCCTTCACTTCACACTCTGTTGGTTGCTGAATCACCGCTTTGTGTTCTCCACTTGACCGTTTCCAATTTGAATTTGAGTCTCCTTCTCGGTTTCTCAATTTCTCAAAATATCTGCTCAAATCACCTTTTTCATCGCTCTGCTCTTAGAAAAAACTTTTATTCACTCAAAAACTGATAGTGAGAAATGATTTTAAAAATTATTTTAAACATATTCCTCACCTACCGTCATTAATGCTCCTCCATTAGGGCGTAAACCCTAATTTGCCTTTTTATCATTTCTAGTCTTCTGCCAAATGACAGGTATCACATACCAGTTAAGGACTTTTTCCGGTGTAAACTGGGGGTTCAAAACATTTCGTCGTTTGCTCCCCCTAAGCTTTTTGAAGCTTAGTTTGCCGGTTCTGTGATTTCCACACTAGGTACAGAAACCAGTTCCTCTTGTAACACCGTTGGTTTCTCCTTCCAGATTTTGTTCATGTCTACTTGAAAAGTGTCAACATCAATGTTTCCTTATGGAGTGACTAGTATATCATCAGATATGTTCCTTCTTGATCTACAGAATGTGGCAATGTGACCCAGTTTGTTGTAGTGATAGCAGACCAATCCAGGTGCCCTTAAAGGTCCATTGTTCAGGTTTCCATTCTTCCTTCTACATGTTGCAGTGGTGTGACCATGACCATGACAGATCATACAATTTTCTTTCCATCTGGTTGCTGCTTGATAACCATCACTTCTTGGCTGATGATTGAAGGTATTAAACCGGTTGTGATTCCAGTTCACAAAAGGTTCAGGACCAACTCCTTGGGTCCTCTGAGGATATCTTCCAGTGTTATTCATAACAGACCTGCATTCAGATGCTCTATGCCCATACTTGTTGCATGCATAACAGTTACCATCAAATCTATAGGATCTAGGCTTATCATTTAGGAAATAAGGAAAATTGTTGTAAGCCTTACTCCTACACACATTTGCAGTATGTCCTTCTTTAAGACAGTTAAAGCAAACAGGTTTAAACTTTTGCTTACCTTTACCCTTTGATTTCGGTTGTTTCTTTGATGTTCCAACATTTGTACCAGAGGTCTCACCTTCCTTGTGACCGGAATAACCAAGTCCATTGGTATTCTTGACTGGTTTGGCAGATTCAAGCTTTTTCTCTAGCTTGACAATGCTCTTGTTGAACTTGGCAAGTATTTCCTTTGACTCAAAGAGTTCTTTAGAAATAGCAGCATTTGTTTCCAACAGGTTTTCATTCTCAGAGATGGCAGTGTTCAGTTCTCCTTGCATGTCTTCCTTTTCCACTTTGCTTGCATGGAGTTGAGCAGTTAGGGCACTGATCTCTTGTTTCAACTTGGAGATCTCATGATCTCTATCCTTCACCAGATCTTCAGCTTTCCTTCGGTTCTCAAGCTCTTGACACATTCGAATAGTCAGTCCTTCTAGTTCTTTCCTCAAGTTGGACTTGGATTCATTCATCTTTTCTACTTCTTAAATCAGGGCTTCCATGTTCGCTTCATTAGAGGAACTATTTTTAGATAACTCCATCAGCTTTTTTGCATGTTCTCTACTTTTTGCTTGAGATACCTTGTATTTGACCATAAGATCATCATAGGCTTGCTCAGACTGAGTGAGCCGATGGGTAAGTTCCCTCAAAGTGTATTCCCCCATATCTCTTTCCAAGTGGTTAAACTTATAGAAAGGTAGGCTCTGATACTAATTGATGAATACTGAGAGGGGGGGGTGAATTAGTATGCAAAAAATCTTTGAACTTAAACACTTTGCAAGACTAATAGTAAACCAATTAAACAGTTTAACAGACAAACTAGTTAACAAACATGTAAACCAAATAGCTAATAATGCATTCACCCACAGAAGCACAAACACCATAACATAATAGATTTTGACATGGAAACCCAAATGGGAAAAACCACGGTGAGATGGAACTCGTAAGTAACTATCTGGAGAATAGGAACCAGACCGATTAACGTCAGACCGGTTAAGGTCTTCCAATGTTCTTTACCATAACAGATCCTGTTAGGAATCTCAATCTTTGTTAAGAGATAAGTCCGATTAAAGACTACCTTGCTAGAGGATTTCAGATCCACAGATGTGAATGACCTTGTTAGAGGATTTACAAAAAGGCTATTGGGCCTACCCGATTAAGGGCTACAGACTTGTCAAAGATGTGAGTAATCAACAAGTGTTTGATCTATCTAATAGCACAGACTGCTCGGTTAGATCCTTGATCGCTCATTCTTAATGCACTCCTGCATTACTTCAGTCTTCTACACATTCATATTCTTTCCAACTCCTCAACCACCTTAAACCCTAGCAACAATATAAACTTTTGTTGCGACCTCATCAACAACATAAAACCCTAGACATGATGTCCTTATAAAGGAATCTGATTTCATGTCGGTCCAATAGGATTACATTACAATTTCCTAGGTTTAATGAACCTGGACAAACTTGGTAACACGACACAAAAAGCATTATTAATGTGTCGGCACTGTCAAACAATCGGTGGATGGTAACTCATCACAAAATGTCAGTTGGTAACTCATCACAGAGTATTACCGGTTCATACAAAATGTTGGTTGCCGGTTTGACAAAAATGAAGACTGGTAAAAATGTGTTATGCTGCTTTGGTCCTTCGTACCGCTTGGGATCCACAAACTTCTTGGGGTCAACATGCCACTTTTGACCGGGAAACACATTCTGCAAAACATCAATAGTCTAAAGACTATAATTCAACATACCGGTTGGAACAAATACTGGTTGTGCTCTAACTCATACATATAAAGAGGATCTCAATGCAAGTGTGTGTCCATCAATTACAATCACAACATAAACATCCAAAATGCCAACAAGTACACATCATGAGCCTTGAGCTTTCCATCAATATTCAATGTACCACGGCCCTTAAAATTGATAGAGGAGTTGTCACCAAACCGGACAAAACCACCATTCTAATCATCAAGCTTGATAAACTTTTTCTTGTCTCTGGTCATGTGATTTGAGCAGCCACTATCTACTACCCATAGATTCCTCCTTTCAGCATGTGTAGCAATCTGCACAATCAAGCTTCACTCTGTCTTGTTCTTCTCCTTCTCTATCCAAACCTGTTTCTCTTCTTTCTTCTCCTCTTTTGTTATCTTGTGTTCCGGTTTTGTCTCTATCTTCTGATTCGATACTATTTTCTTTTTCTTGTCATTTCTCAACTTACAATGCCTTGCTATGTGACCATAATTTTGACATTTATAACATTTCACATTAGTATTGAAATATGTATTCAAAGCATTCTTGTAGGACATCTACACATTTCTCCTACACTCATAACTCATATGACCAAACTCATTGCAATTATAACATGTGACATTTGTACTTTGTAATGCAGCAAATGAGTTTCTACTCTCAAAATTGGGGGTTACATTCATCTTCCTACATTCTGTCATTCGATGATTGAACTTATTACACTGGTGACAATAACCTTAGAATTCATATACATACTGGTTTTGTGTCCTAGGAGCAGCATGATTCTGTCTTACTGAATATCTGCTCCTTGTTGGTATTTTGGATATGTTGATATGATTTTGTCATTGATGTCAACACTAGTCAACACTTATCAACACTTGGAGATCTTTGGTTATGTTCACCGGTATGTTCAGTGACTTATGCACAATCACTAGTATCTGGTTCATCGGTAGGTTATATTGTTCACCAACACTTGGAATGACTTGGAGATTACTTGGTTATGTTGAAGGCATTGTTTGGACACTTGGTTTTAGTGATTTGTTCATTGGTCTAATCGGGTTCGCATATTTGTTGTTACCGACAAATAGGTCCAAGATATGCACCAACAAGCATATCTATTCCAGATCAGCATGACACATCATGAAGATGATTTATTATTATTGTAAATGCATTGAGCCGACATGATGCATCACATATTGATTCATTTGTAATTGATTTTATTGTAATATCTTTTAGTGAGCCGACCTACTCATTTGGTCTTAGGTTTTGGTATAAATGTAAGATCTCATTTATGAGATTATAATAAGGATAGTGGAAGAGGAATATAATAAGGTATATGCAAATAAAAGCAGAGCTATACACGTAGACATCATTCAAGATTGAAGGAAGGTTTGAAGAAGGCAAATCAGAGCTTAACCAGTACTGAATCCAGCATATGAAGATTCTATTTTGAGCAGTACATTATCATTGGATTTAACCATCCAATTGTAGTCAGTGTGACTCTCATTTTGTGATTGAGCAGTGAGCTCTAGGTAGTTGGCCTTTTTGCATGTGCATACCCCCATATTGTACACACATACTATCTGCAGTAGTATCATCTGATTGTGGGTAAGGTTTTCAACCATGGTTTTTCTCCTTACAAGGTTTCCACGTACAAATAATTGTGTTATGTGTTGTGTATGTTATTTGTCTTTCTGTTTCATGCATTAAATACCGATATTGCAATTAACTATTAAACTGTCTACCGGCATTAAAGTTTGGTTAACTTACATTTGAGTTGAAATTAATAGACAATTGATTCACCCCCCCTCTCAGTTGCCTCCGGGACCTAACATTGGTATCAGAGCTTAGTCCTCTTTTTGTAGAAGTTTAACAACTTGAGGAGATCCTACGTCTACTAACTATTTCAGGAAGGACAGTTTGAAGCTTGATGGACATATGGGATGTTACAAAAAATGGTTATGTTGGTCCTACTTTGTTGGGTGAATATTTTGTCACCAGTGTACTAATGACAAAATATATAATTCACACAAAGTTATGCTAAGAAATTAATCTCTCCTCTCATCAAGGGGAGGTTCCCTATAAAATTTCTCCTCTAATTAATAAGAAATTAAATTTTTCTATTGGTGTTGGGCATATAACTCTCTTTTTTCAGAGTTTATGTATTCTCCCTTCACCTGGTTACAATTTCTCTATCTCTTTAGATACTTAAAGAAAAGAACTATGAATCTAACAAACTACACCAAGAGTTACTATTAAGCAACACAAAGTCTCCTTGAAGGTAACACTAACTTAAACTGATTATTAAAAATCAAACAATTAGAAACTTAGCTTGTAGCTCAAAGTCTTCAAGTATAAATTTCTAATCCTTTAAACTACAAGTAACCGCAGCAATACAAAACTTACTACTCTATACTTAATTTATCAAAAGGTTTCCCAAATACGTTAAGAGCACACAGTCTACTTGCAAAATTCAGGAGCTCTTTAACTCACATAACAATATCTTCAAGATAAAAGAAATAAAGAACATATATATTCAATGGACATAGGAACATTAAATTATATAAACAATTTTCTTGATACAACACAAAGTTTGAGATCAACAAAACTGTTTTCTTTATTTGCTTGATAGAATTTTCACCATAAAAGCCCAAAGTCTTAGTTCGGATAAAAATTCTACAGAGTTTTGCTAAGCATGAAAAAGATAAATATTTACAAATGAGGTCCTCCTTATATAGGAAAATAAGTTGAGAAAAAGGTGGGCACAGTTGATTATTCAACTACACAGTCCCATTTTACTACAACTACAACATAAAGAAAATGTGCAGCTACATAAAAATTGACAGCATCTATCGGTGACACTGCATAAAGAAAAGGTGCCAAAAGGGGGCACTTCATTCTTCATTCTCCTCCTCATTGGATTTTTGAAAATCTTTGAACTTAGCTAGGATAGCTTTCATCTCTGCTTCATTTGACATCTGGGTAGAACTTGTGATCACTCGGATGCGAGAAATTGCATCTCCAATCTTTACCTGTTTCTTTTTAACATCCTTTAGCATGGATGCAAGGACTTCAAAACTGACATGGATCTCTAACAGCTTATCAAATGTATCAAGTGAGAAATCTTGTCTTGTGCAGTGATCCATCAAGGAAAGGAATTCCAGCATGACAACTTCAGTAGTGACGAGATTCTGATCGCCATCATATAAATAACAAAGAAGATCAGCAACTTTGGCAAAAATGAGATCAACCTTGTCATCACCTTCTTTCTTCTCCCGGTCTATTTCCGCAATCATTAACCTTATTGTCTCTTTCTTATGAGACAATAAGGACAAGATCTGGATGTACTTCTCCCTTGTGGGAATTACCTTATTTTCAACAAGGACATCTATCCTGAAGTCCTCTATTTTGCTCCAAAAGGTAGTACTTTTCACAACTTCCTCAATCTCATGTGATAAAGAGGTTTTGAGTCCTTGCATCTAACTCTAGATTACTTCATAATCTAAAAATAGTCCCATTGTTGAACTCAGAAGATGAGAGCCTTCTGACCTTAGCCATGAAATCCACTCATCCATCACTCGGCCTTTAGCTCCCACCTGTTCAATCTTCTTTGCAACTTCGGTATCTATTAAGGATCCTATGGGCTTAATTTCTTGAGAAGATTGTGTAACCTTTAGAAGAACATTGGTCAATTGTTCACACTTCTCCTTCAAGATATTTTTCTCATCCCTCTCCTAATCCAATCTCTTCAATAAAGAAGAAAAGGTTGTTTGAGAATCCAATTTAACACTCTCATGGGTTTCCACCCCAAGCTCTACGACCTGCATGGTATAATCTTCAGATTGTATGTTGCCTTTGTCCTTATCTGATGATGGCACCATAACCTCAACATAATTTCTCTTAGAAGCTCGGTCTACTACCACCCGAGATACTACCTTTGACTTCTTTGTTCCCTTAGGCTTTGGAGGAACCAAAAGCTCAAAGTCAAACTCATTCGGAGAAATTACGTATTTTTTCCTCTTAGGGGCCACTACTTCCATCCAAGGGGGTAATTCTGGATTGGTCGATGGAGTAGTAGCTCCTTGCTGATTTTGAGTTGAAGTTTTGGGAGTAGGTTGACTAGAGCTCGGAGCAGTTATGAGTGTTATTGATGACACTGATGTTGAAGTATCTAGTGGAACATTCGCTACCATTGACACCTCTTCAATTATAGATGGGAGAGTTGAAGGCATCGTGAATGCAACTTTAGGACTTACCAATGGTGGAATTTTTGTGGTGGTGATGGTAGTGACAGGTAAGTCTACTGAAACCTATTCTGCAAGTGCCTCTTCCAAGGGTTCATTAAAATCCATCATCGTGGATTCAATAGTAGATGAAGGGATATCATCTAGATTGGAGAAGTTGGTTATTGTGAAAAAATAATTAGTGGCTTCTGATTGTGCCATTCCCATACTTATATCCCCATCTTGAAAAACCTCATCCTCTTGGTCAGAGTTAGAGTCAATAAAGTGGACGATTACCTGTGAGGTAATCGAGGCATGAACTTCAACTGGGTGTGATGTTTCTTCAGCCTATACTTCCTCTTGTTGAGGAATTTCACCTTCTTCAATTTCCTTGGCAGGTGGTTCTTCTAGCTCTTTAGTCACTGCTTCCTATACTGTGGATGATGATTCACCCTTTTTGGACCCTTTCACTGTAAATTTAATCTTGGGCCCTTTCCTTTTTTATTGTATCACAGGAGCTGAGGATAGTGCTTGCGGGTCTGCCCTACTCTTTGTTCTCATCTCGGCTGTAGTTGTCTTGCCGACTGGGCCATCACTGTTATCATCATCTCCTGAACTAGCAGGAAGTTGTTTCATCTTGAGATTCTTCCTTACCAACCATGCATTGGTGTTTGCTAGGATAGGAGAAATTCCTTGAGTGATTGATTTACTCTCCTTCTTTGACCATTGTACGGGAGGAAGTGGAGAATCAGCAATTTTCTTCTCATAATAGACCGGGTTTATTATGTCATTTCTTCCATGGTCATCAGGATCTTAACTAAATCCAATTTTTCAATTTGTTCCAAAGTAAGGCGGCTAAAATTCATCCTTCTTATATCCTCATCATTTTGACAGTCTGTCCATACATCTTCCAACCTATAAACATGAGTATAACTCCTTTTGAGTTTCTTCTTTATGCCATGAAAGTCAAAATTGTTACGGGCCTTGAATCTTCTCATGGTATTCCACTGTATTTCTTCCTCCATATTTTTGGCCTTGGGATTGGTTAGCACTGAGTACCTACCAATTGATTATGGGAACTTCAGCCCAATCTCATGTGCTTGTGATTATTCTTCATGCACATTAATCAGCTATCTGCACAACTCCATGAGGACAATTTTCTCTGAAGGGAACCTTGCTAGAATAAAGGGCTCACCTGAGAAACATCTAATTTGGATGTAAGTGAATGTGGGAAACTGCAGCAATACACACCCAAAATGAGATACCTTGTTATAAGCAGCCTTTGATATTCTTCGCTTTTGTAGGCCCTTATCAAACATGCACTTCCATACAACGAAGAAGGTGTCATTAACTCTTTTGTAATGGCTACCTTGATTCTTGATAGTAAGCTGATCATAATAATCCCAAATGGGTACCAACATCCTATTACCCTTAGTAGATAAGCCTGGATATTGCCTCATTGAAGCAGCCGCATAAACTAGGTATGAGGTCATATTAAATTTCAATGTTACTTTGACCTCCTTCAACTAAGGACAGAGGGCATCGCTGATCTGTTCACCATAATCAATTCTTGCTGCTCCTTTCCTGATTATTTTCATATAGTAGCACATCCAGCTTTGAAAGTAATGAGAGTATTTTAACCCCCTCACCCTTGATAACATGGTGACCATGTCATTGTACTCCTCATTGAAATCACTCCTGTGAAAACCCTTAGGCCATCATGAGGTTAGGGAACCTCTTCCAGCATAGAGGAAAACCATATTGATTACCTTCTTGCATTTATCCTCATTTTTCTCATAGCACTCTTGAGCACTTTCTTGAGTAATATCAACCACCTCTTCAACTTGGGGACCATTGAAGACACTATTGAAAAATACATTGTCTAGGGTCATGATGACATTCTGATGTTCATCTTTCACCTATCTTGTATTTGGATCAAAGTTATCCGCTACTGCAAGCACAAATTCTGGATCATGAGCTACAATTGGAAAAGATGCATATTTATGCAACTCGGAGTTCATCAGATTAGTTAGGCGAGCACGAGCCTTCTCAACTTGGTCAATGAATTCTTGCATATTTACATGCACGCTTTCAGTTTCTTTGATCTCCTTGATATTTGAATCTACCGAACTCTCTGGGTACAAATTCAAGTACTTGTCGTACTTGTACTTCATCTTTCTTGATGATGTTTTACTCGGAGAAGATTCCAACTGACTTGAGGAAGGCTCAGACTTGTTGTGTGGGAGCTTTGACATTTGTGATGACTACATTCAACACTGAGGATTAGCTCTTTATTATTATCAAAATCATTTTTTCTCAAACGAATCAAAAAATGGGACTCAAAACAAGCTTGGGAGTAAAACTGCCAAAAACAACAGGTCGGGGAAAAAAGTCAGACATGCTCTTTTGAAAGCAAAAATTGCACATCAGACTTTAAAGTCTGATGTGCAAGGATAAACACCTTGATCAACACATTGGACTTTAAAGTCTGATGTGCGAGGGTAAATAAAGTTGATTAGCACATCGGACTTTAAAGTCCGATGTGCAAACTCGGGGTAAGTTAACAGCACATTGTACTTTGAAGTCCGATGTGCAATCCAGGGAAGAGTTATCAACACACCGGACTTTAAAATCCGATGTGTTGATTCAGGGTAGATCAATAGCACATCGAACTTTAAAGTCTGATGTGCAAGGGTAAAATCTTAGGCAAAACCAACACATCGGACTTTAAAGTCTGATGTGCCCACAAAGGGAAAAACAATCGGTTGACATGTCGGGTTTTAAAACCCGATATGTCAACCAAACCTTCACATCTCCGCATATCGGACTTTAAAATCTGATATGCGAAGGTTATGATCCCGCATATCGGACTTTAAAATCTGATATGTGGAGATTCCTCCATCCAACTGCATATGCAGATTTTAAAACCCGTTATGCAGCTTTAGGAAAACGAGGAATAAGGGGGGGGAATCGGAGTTTAAAATCCGATTACCCATACTGACACACCAAGCAAAAATGGAGGAAATAAAACAAAACAAGTGGAAAAATAAAAAATGCAAACAAGAAAGAAAACCCGAAAAGAAGACATAAAACCGTACCTTCTCTGCAACAAGTGATTTTGAAAGATCCGACGATGGCACAATCAAATCCGAGTTGAGGTGAGCAAAAATGAAAGAGGGCGCGCAGACAAAAAGAAAACACAATCAATAATGAAGAAAAGACACGCAAAAATTAACTAAATAAACCTTTAAATTAATAATTAATGCAGCATTAATGACAACTCACGGTGCATGTCAGACTTTAAAGTCCGACATGCAGGCTAGAAATCCTTGCAAGTCCGACTTTAAAGGCCGACATGCATTCTCCGGCCAAACAGCCTTGCAGGTCGAACTTTAAAGTCCAAACTGCAAGGGAAGATTACATGCAAGTCGGACTTTAAAGTCCGAACTGTAGGCTTAGACCACCTGCAGGTCGGACTTTAAAGTCTGACTTGCAGGCTAGAAAACCTAGCAAACGCACATCGGACTTTAAAGTCCGATGTGCATAAAGCAAAGAAAGACCTTGCAGTTCGGACTTTAAAGTCTGAATTGCAGGTAAAACCGTAAACTTAGAAAAACTAAGAAAACACTAATAACGAAAAGCAAGAAGCTAAATGAACTAACCGAGGAAGTTGATTAAGCTCTCCTGGAGACCGTAAGGTATGAAATGGACCAGTTTTGTAGGGTTGCCTCATGATTTTGGCCGCACTGAAATCAATGAAAACAACTAGCTCTGACTGGGGAACAAGCTGCACCACTTGAAGCTTGTAGAATCCAGAACTCCGAGTGCCTATATCCATTGGGCTATAGAGTCGGGCGACAAAAAGACTAAAAACAAAAGACTATACATATTTTACAAAAATTACAACTTCCTTTACATTGCTCTATATTGAGTAAAGAGCTTCAAATGTTCTCCACTATGAGGAAGCGAGAATGGGGTACCATCTACATATGCAAGTAAGTAGCTATGCTCGCCACATACTTCATGAATAGTGAAGGGACCTCTCCATAAGGAGTGAAACTTTCCATGCAAACCTTTGGTTCCCTCCTTTTGTCCCATAACAAGACTTGATCACCAATTGAGAACGCACAGGAAGTTGTTTTCTTATCAAACAATGCCTTCACTTGCCTTTGGTGTGCAGCAAGTCTATCTACCACTTCTGCTCTTGTTTCTTCCAGCTGAGAAAGAAACATAATCCTCTTATCCAATGAATCTTGATATGTTTCATCTTCAATGGCCTTGGCGAGCTTTAATGCTAGAAGTTCCACAGTGATTGGAATATCGACATTCAACCCATACAAAAGTTGAAAAGGTGACATACTGATTTCTCTTTTTGGAGTTATACGATCCACCCATAGCGCATCATAAAGAGCTTTATGCCAAGTCCGTTGTCTTTCATCAACAAGATTCCTCATAATAGTAACCAGATTCTTGTTGTTTGACTCAGCCTGACCATTTCCTTGCGGATAATAGTCAGATGAGTGTGAAAGAGTAATACCATGATCAAAGCAAAATTCAATTATCTCATAAGATGAAAAAATAAAGCATTACCAGCTACTATCTTATGAGGAATGCCAAACCTTGAAATGATGTTTTCCTTCAAAAATTGACAAACCACCATTGAGGTAGATTGCTTAGTTGGGATTGCCTCCACCCACTTGGTGAAGTAATCTGTCGCTGTGAGGATGTATATGTGACCTGCACTAGATGTCAGATTGACAGGTCCAATGAAGTCCAATCCCCATTGTTGGAAAGGCTCTTCAATTACTATTGGTTTAAGAGGGAGCGCAGCTAATTTGGGCTTACCAACAAATTGTTGACATTGCTCACACTTGCGAACCCAACTGTATGTATCTTTAAACAATGTTGGCCAATAATATCTGGCATGAAAGATTTTATGTGCAATAACAGGTGCAGAAAAATGTCCACCACAAGCAAGATCATGAAAAGCTTGAAGTAATCTTACTTGTTGTTGTTTGTCTACGCAACGCAGGAAATTGTCATCCAGACCCTTCTTGTACAAACCATTGTCCCATTGAACAAAATTCACTGCTTTAAGCTTCAGGGTTCACCTTTCTTTCCTTGATAGGTGCGTGGGACAATCCCCATATGTTAAGAGATATGCCAGGTCGGAATACCACTCATTAGTAGTGATAACAAATAGAACATTAGGAAGATCTTGATTTATACCTTCATTTTCCAGCACCACTTCATCAATTGATTTGTTGTCAGCTATCAACTGACATAGACCTTTTCCATGAACCAACTTAGTGGGCTTAATTTCCATATCATATTCTTGAATCTTGGCAACCCAGTTGCCCCTTTTAGTTCCAAACTCTTGTTGCGTCAGAATCGACTTGACAACAGCATCAGGAACAAGAGCAATGACATGCGAATTCAGAATATAAAACCTGAAATGTTTCACCACTTTCACCACAGCAAAAGCATGGTTCTCCATTTCTGAGTATTTCAACTCATGAGCCTTTAGCGGATAACTCATGAATGCAATGGGTGATTCCACACCTTCATTATTTCTCTGCATTAGTATAGCCGAACAAGTATGATCTAATGCATAGCTATATATAATAAACACTTTGGTATAATCTGGGCATACTAAGACTGGAGCATTTGCCATGGCTTCCTTGATTTGATGGAAAGCTTTCTTTCCTTCAGGAGTCCACTTGAAGAGAGAATTTCCTTTGATCATATTAACTATGTGATGAGTTTGTTCAGCAAAGCCTGGAATGAATCTTCGCAAGAAATTTACTTTACCGAAGAAAGAATGAACAACAGTCTTACTTGTTGGCAAGGAAAGGTCACGAATAGCTTTTACGCTTTCTACATCAATTTTTATACCTTCTTTTGAAACAATATGCCTAAGCAACTTGCCTTCAGTAACCCGAAAAATGGATTTCTTGGGATTGAGGGAAATTCCATGCTGACGATCTTTCTCTAAGACTCATTGCAGATGAAAGAAATGATCTTGACGTTCCTTAGAATAAACAGTCAAATCATCCAAATAGACCACAATGAACTTACCAAGAAAACTTCGGAAGGCCAAGTCCATTGTACGTTGGAAAGTTACTCCCGCATTTATTAATCCAAAAGGCATCCTATGATATGCAAAGGTACCCCAAGGTGTAGTAAATGCGGTCTTAGGTTGATCTTGCTCCAAAACTTCTACTTGGTTATAACCTCAAAATCCATCCAACATGGACATCATCTTTGCTCTAGTAACAGCTTGTAGGACATGATCTATGATAGGTAAAGGATAATTATCCTTCAAGGATGCCTGATTCTAGTTTCGAAAATCAACACATATCTGAATCTCAACATTCTTCTTACGTACAAGTACAATATCGGCTATCCAAGAGGAATGGTGAATGAGGGAGATTATCCTTGCTTTCAACATCTTTTGTACTTCAGCAAAGATAGTATCAGACATCTTTGGGTTGTATTTCC
Source organism: Cryptomeria japonica (assembly GCF_030272615.1). Taxonomy (NCBI): domain Eukaryota; kingdom Viridiplantae; phylum Streptophyta; class Pinopsida; order Cupressales; family Cupressaceae; genus Cryptomeria; species Cryptomeria japonica. The sequence goes on along the minus strand of NC_081413.1, from coordinate 607,706,689 downwards.
TTTGCTTCTGACGGAAAGGCGTAATACCTGGTTTCAATGGAATGTCATGGTGGAGCTCTTCAGGATGAAAAGACTTTAAATCTTCATAGGAGTATGCCAAGATGTCAACATATTGCTGCAATAATGCAACAAATTTCTGCCTTTCTTCTTGTGAACAACACTTTCCAATGTTGATCATTTTTGGATTGTCTTCAGTCCCAATGTTTACTTGTTCATATTACATTGATCCTATAGCTGATCTTTGTTGCTTTTTAACATAACGATCATGTTTGTAAAAAATCTTTTCTAGAGAAACTAGACCCTTGGGGATCTTGTTTCCTTTTAATTGTAGAAATTTTTCTCCTATTTCAGCATCAATACTTTCAATTGCATCCTTTGAAGGACAATGACTACCTTCAAAGTACAGATCATCAAAATTGTCAGCAGTGTACAAAAAAATTATTACATGATGATCATCATTAAATACTTGCCAATGATCAGAGTTGTCAAGAACACTTGGCTAGAAAACTAACTCAACAACATAAGTTGATCCTAAAAAATCTTTGTGAGGAACCAAAGAAGTTCCAAATATTGCCAATGAATCCGCCCTATCATTAAATTCATGAGAGACAATAGATATATCAAAGGCATTGAATTCCTCAATCAAATCCCAAACTTGGTTACGATAATGTCATAGCCTATCGCTCCTAGGTTGATATATGTTTTGGACTTGACAAACAATTAACTCTACATCTCTTTGAGCATGCAAGTTCTTGATTCCCTTCTTCTGAGCAACATTCATTCCCTGAAGAAGTGATTCATACTCAGCAGTGTTATTTGTGTTATCAAACTACAATTTGAAAGAGAAAGGGAAAAGATTACCCTCAGGAGAAACCAAAACAATACCGGCTCCTGATCTGATAGAAGAATAGCTACCATCAAACTCTAGTGTCCAAATGTCATCTGGACTACCAATGCTGACGGTATCAAAATTGAGAATTTCTTGTTGTGAAGTTGAAGATCCTTTTGATTCTATAACACTACTTTAACAATCAATTGGAACATCATTTAATGGAATGGCATCTTCACTCTCAAGAGCCACCTCTAAACCATCATCGGCATGCATAAAATAATCACCCATACTTGATGATTCGAAAAGAATCTGGGCCCGCTGATCGTCAAACATGACAATGGTGTATTTTGATTCTTTTTCTGGAAGTAACTTTTGAACAACTCCTTTAATAGGAATACGAGCCTCAGTTGTATCCATGTTTAACTCACCCCCAACATCTCTACAGAAATTTCTTCCCAACAATAGACCATAGGAGGCCGACACGTCGGCTACCAATACTGTCATCTTAATCTTCTTTTCTGGGAATGAAGCAAAAGTAAACTGTGCGTCTTTTATTTGACCTATCAAGGGGACTTGCTTGTTATCCATAGAGAAACACCTTCCAAATGTTTTGGTCAAAGTCAAGCCAAGGGAATTGGCAAATTTTGACGGCATAACATTATCAGATGCCCTAGAATCAATTACATAGTTACTAAGCTTATATCCATTTATCAACAAAGATATGTAGAATGGTTCTATCTTCTCTACAAGAGAAGGGGAAGTTACTAAGTTATTTTGAAGTAAGTTAGACTTAGGAAGATTACTAGGGGTAGTATCTTTTTCTTTAACAAACTTGACCAACTGGTCAAATTGATCTGGATTAGATCTCAAAAATTCAACTTTAGACATTTGTATTTTGGTTTTCTTAGCATGGTCTAAAATATCAAATGACTAAAAGGAATTCATCATCAAAGATGGATTTGGATTCTCATTTTGAGAATTTAAAATATTAGGTACACTAGTCTTCGATGCATGTGTAGAAGAATTGACAGGTGCAGAAAAATTGACAGTAGTCGAAGAATCACTTACACTTTTATCCTTCGCGGCGTCCATTGAGATAGCATTGTCCTTTGCAGGATTTGGTATGGGAGTCCCACGCTTCGCAATAGAAATTAGCAAATGTTGAGACTCCTTAATTTGGATAGGATCATCACTCTTCACAATGACAGGTGGTTGAGCTTCCTGTGCTTGTGAATGAGTGAATATTGCAAAGACATCCCCATCACATGTGTCTAGTGTATCATCTTCTTGATATTGCATAAACCTAATATTAGAGTCGCCAGCCAACACTACATCATCTTCTTGATGTGAATTGGCATCTTCTTCACCAAAAGGGGGAAGATCATTTTGTTCAGCTTCATAATATCCTATAGCTAAATTTTGGGGTGGTGCTTCCAACGCAAGCCTCTCTGGAGAAGGAGGTAATTTATTCTGATTACGCATGGTTTAATTGGAAGCATTGTTTGGATAAGTCCTTCTTAGAACATCACGATAAGAAATTTTTCCTTGTGAGGAAATTTGCTTCTTAAGTGCCAACAACTCATTTGCTAACTTTTGTATCATGGGGTCAATAGAATTCATGGAAGGAATTGATAAATCAGCAATTTGATTATTTCTAACCTTGTTGGGCTTTGTCCTTATCTTACTGGTGAGGATAAGATCATCTTAAACCAATATAGCCAACTATTGAGAAAAATCCATATCTATAGGATTATCTCTTCACAAAAGAAAGCTCACCTCTGGCAATTGAGCGTTGATGAAGAAGCATTTCAAGTTTCCAATGGTTGGTCGTGAAGCAACTGGAATGCGATTGTGCAATCTGTTGAACTTTGCTACAAATTCATGCATAGCTTCCTGGGGCTCTTTCTTCATTTGAGTTAACTGAGCTAGCAGTACATGATCATCTTCGGCAGACTTGAACCTTGCTTCAAACAATGTTCTAAGAGACGCCTAATTTGTGATACAAGCATTCGTAAGATGATAGAACCAATCAGCAGCAGCTCCATGCAAAGTCTCAATGAATAATCTCACTAAAACATCTTCATGCTCAACACCTAGGACTCCACATGCAATGTAGAAGGCTGCAATGTGTTCATTAGGGTGCTAAGAACCATCCCTCAAAAATTTTGGTAATTTTTTTTGCGTACCTTTGGGAAGTTCATGCAAAGGTGCGGTCAAGTTCAAAGGACCAAAAGCAGTACCCCAAGGTCCAGGAGTAGCAGCCATCCTTAACGGATTATAGGGTGGTATTACAAAATGACTTGCAAGTGGAACAACTGAAACTTGCAAACTTGATGCCTCACTTGGTACGGGAGATCGTCGTGCAGATGGAGGAAAACTTTGTGTCCACTACAAAGGAGAAAGCGTCCGTGGAGGTGTCACAAAGGGAAAATTAAATTGCTGCAATACTTCAAAAGTAGGATCAACAATTCCTGCTAATCGTTGCCCACGAGTGTAACTTCGATCAGCCAGATTATGATTTTTGAGAAAATCAGCAAACAATGACATTATAATGAAAAGAGCATTGCAACCCAAAGGGAAAAACCGGTTGCACGTCGCTCCCCAGTAGAGTCACCAAAAAACTGTTGGGTGAATATTTTGTCACCAACGTGTTGGCATATGTGCAAGAATATGATGGCATGATGATATTATATGTTGTCATTGATGTCAATATGCTAAGAAGTGAACCAGCATATTGAAGCTAAGCAACTGGCAAAGAGAACCGGTATGGTTGTGCAAACCGGTATATGTGCAATAAGTGAACCGGTATGATATTGTGAATCCGAACCGGTATGTCAAAATGAGAACTAGTACATGGAATGTGGTAGGACTACCGGTTGGTAGTCTTAGCTTCAGGGTTTCCAGTTGAAGTGTTCCAAGCCTGTGTGATTCAACCAATGATATTATATGATGAGTTAGCATTGTAATGGAGGTTAGATCGTGTTGCCACGTCAGTCTCATGCACATGAAGGATCTTGCATGAAGGAGATTGATCATGTCTACCTCAGGAATGTGCGAAGTCTTTGCAAACGGTGGAGAACGCGTGATGGGTTATCACCTCCATGAAGCGATGAAGAATGAACAATGGAGAATGTCTTGAGATCTATTCAAGACTGTTGTATTCAAATGCAAAGTGTTCAATGGTCAGGATTGAACCGATCAATTGCTTAACCTAAGTGTTTAGGGTTTAGGGTTTATGCTACCGACCTATCTGTGCTCTATAAGGTTGATGTTGTGCTTCATGTTGAGGTTGTTGGAAAATGTTGTGTGTGTATCTAAGTGCAGAGATACGTGATTCTTTCTAGACCAGATAAGAGGATTGATACGTGCCTAGTGTGTGTGCAGAAGGAAGGAACTAAAGCGGATCTGCATTGGCATTGAGTACTATTACTAGATCATTGTAATACCTGTTGATCTTTAACTACTTCAACAATTGGAAAATCCCTTAACCGGGAAGCTTTAACCAGCTTGTTGTAAATCCTTTAATATGGTGACTCATAGCCATTGAGTTCATAAAATCCTCTAACAAGGTAACCTCTAACAGGGTTTAACCCTTAACCAGGTATTCTAGCCATCCCTTAACCAGGTGATCCCTAACAAGATCGGTTCCTAATAGAACCTATTGTAACAGTCTTTAACCAGACTAGGCTCCTAACAGAGTAGACTTCTAAAGAGTTCAAAAATAGCTTGTGGGTATTCATCCCCACCGTGGTTTTTCCCAGTTGGGTTTCCACATGAAAAATGTGTGTGTCGTGTGTGATGCCTCTTTCATGTGATGCTTTGTTATTTTTTGTCAAGCGGTGAATCATGTTATGCTATAAATTATTGTGTCTCCGATGATAGTTTATCTGTTTATGCATAAGGACAAAGTGGAAATGAGGAAGTAGGTTGTGTGGAAAGCTAAGAAGATTGACCGGTTCATGTCTTTCACAATTGCACTTTGTTTAACTAGTAGTAGTCTGGTTTGGACCGGTGTTGGAGATTGCCAGTAGTTTACAGTCTGCAATCAAACCGGTTAAGGAGAAGTTTTTTTAGTTTGTGCTTGTACTAATTCACCCTCCCCCCCCCTCTTAGTACCAGTTTGGTACTCACCGTTCATCATTGAGTTATCACAGTGTACTAATGACAAAATATATAATTCACACAAAGCTATGCTAAGAAATTAATCTCTCCTCTCATCAAGGGAAGGTTCCCTATGAAATTTCTCCTCTAATTAATAAGAAATTAAATTTGTCAGTTGGTGTTGGGAATATAACTCTCTTTTTTCAGAGTTTATGTATTCTCCCTTCACCTGGTTACAATTTCTCTATCTCTTTAGATACTTAAAGAAAAGAACTATGAATCTAACAATCTACACCAAGAGTTACTATTAAGCAGCACAAAGTCTCCTTGAAGGTAACACTAACTTAAACTGATTATTACAAGTCAAACAATTAGAAACTTAGCTTGTAGCTCAAATTCTTCAAGTATAAATTTCTAATTCTTTAAACTACAAGTAACCGCAACAATACAAAGCTTACTACTAATTACTTAATTTATCAGAAGGTTTCCCAAATACGTTAAGAGCACACAATTTACTTGCACGATTCAGGAGCTCTTTAACTCACATACCAATATCTTCAAGATCAAAGAAATAAAGAACATATATATTAAATGGACATAGGAACATTAAATTATATAAATAATTTTCTTGATACAACACAAAGTTTGAGATCAACAAAATTGTTTTCTTTATTTGCTTGATAGAATTTTCACCACAAAAGGCCCAAAGTCTTAGTTGGGATAAAAAATTTGCAGAGTTTTGCTAAGCATGAAAAAGATAAATATTTACAAATGAGGTCCTCCTTATATAGGAAAAGAAGTTGAGAAAAAGGTGGGCACAGTTGACTTATTCAACTGCACAGTCCCATTTTACTATAACTACAACATAAAGAAAACATGCAGCTACATAAAAATTGATAGCATCTATCGGTGCAACTGCATAAATAAAAGGTGCCAAAAGGGGGCACTTCATTCTTCATTCTCCACCTCATTGGATTTCTGAAAATCTTCGAACTTAGCCAGGATATCTTTCATCTCTACTTTGTTCGGCATTGAGGTAGAACTTGTGATCACTCAAACGCGGGAAATTGCATCTCCAATCTTTACCTGTTTCTTTTTAACATCCTTCAGCATGGATGCGAGGACTTCAAAACTGACCTGGATCTCTAACAGCTTATCAAATGTATCACGTGAGAAATCTTGTCCTGTGCAGTGATCCATCAAGGAAAGGAATTCCTACGTGACAACTTCAGCAGTGACGAGATTCTGATCGCCATCATATAAATAACAAGGAAGATCAACAACTTTGGCAAAAATGAGATCAACCTCGTCATCACCTTCTTTCTTCTCCTAGTCTAGTTCTGCAATCATTAACCTTATTGTCTCTTGCTTATGAGACAATAAAGACAATATCTGGATGTACTTCTCCCTTGTGGGAATTACCTTATTTTAAACAAGGACATCTATCCTGAAGTCCTCCATTTTGCTCCAAAAGGTAGTACTTTTTACAAATTCCTCAATCTCCTGTGATAAAGACATTTTGAGTCCTTGCCTCTAACTCTGGATTACTTCATAATCCGATAATAGTCTCACTGTTGAACTCAGAAGATGAGAGCCTTCTGACCTTAGATGTGAAATCCACTCATCCATCACTCGGCCTTTAGCTCCCACCTGTTCAATCTTCTTTACAGCTTCGATATCTATTAAGGATCCTATGGGCTCAATTTCTTGAGAAGATTGTGTGACCTTTAGAAGAACATTGGTCAATTGTTCACACTTCTGCTTCAAGATATTTTTCTCATCCCTCTCTTGATCCAATCTCCTCAATAAAGAAGTAAAGGTTGTCTGAGAATCCAATTTAACACTCTCATGGGTTTCCACCCCAAGCTCTACGACCTGCATGGTATAATCTTTAGATCGTATGTTGCCTTTATCCTTATCTGACGATGGCACCATAACCTCAACATACTTTCTCTTAGAAGTGGAGTCTACTACCACCCGAGATACTATCTTTGGCTTCTTTATTCCCTTAGGCTTTGGAGGAACCAAAAGCTCAAAGTCAAACTCATCCAAAGAAATTACCGATTTTTTCTTCTTAGGGGCCACTACTTCCATCCAAGGGGGTAATTCTAGATTAGCCGATGGAGTAGTAGCTCCTTACTGATTTTGAGTTGAAGTTTCAGGAGCAGGTTGACTGGAGCTCGGAGCAGTTATGACTGTTATTGATGGCACCGATGTTGAAGTATCTAGTGGAACATTTGCTGCCGCTGACACCTCTTCAGTTACAGATGGGAGAGTTGAAGGCGTTGTGAATGCAACTTTAGCACTTACCAATGGTGAATATTTTGTCGTGGTGATTGTAGTGACAGGTAAGTCTACTGAAACCTATTCTACAAGTGCCTCTTCCAAGGCTTCATTAAAATTCATCATCGTGGATTCAATAGTAGATGAAGGGATATCATCTAGATTAGAGAAGTTGGTTATTGTGAAAAACTTATTAGTGTCTTCCTATTGTGCCATGCCCATACTTAGATCCCCATCTTGAAAAACCTCATCCTCTTGGTCAGAGTCAGATTCAATAGAGTGGACGATTACCTGTGAGGTAATCGGGACATCAACTTCAGCTGGGTGTGATGTTTCTTCAGCATGTACTTCCTCTTGTTGAGAAATTTCATCTTCTTCAATTTCCTTGGCAGGCAGTTGTTCTGGCTCTTTAGTCACTACTTCTTGTACTGCAGATTATGATTCACCCTTTTTGGACCCTTTCACTATAAATTTAATCTTGGGCCCTTTCCCTTTTGATTGTATCATAGGAGCTAAGGATAGTGCTTGTGGGTTTTCCCTTCTCTTCATTCTCGTCTTAGTTGTAGCTTTCTTGCCGACTGGTCCATCACTGTTATCATCATCTCCTTAACTAGCAAGAAGTTGTTTCATCCTGAGATTCTTCTTTACTAGCCATGCATTGGTGTTTGCTAGGATAGGAGCAATTCTTTGAGTGATTGATCTTCTCTCGATCTTTGACCATTGTACGGGAGGAAGCGGAGAGTCGGCAATTTTCTTCTCATAATAGACCGGGTCTATTATGTCATCTGTATCTTCCATGGTCATCAAGATCTTAACTAAATCCAAGTTTTCAATTTGTTCCAGAGTAAGGCGGCTGAAATCCATCCTTCTTATATCCTCATCATTTTACCCAAACATATTCCAACCTATAAACATGAGTATAACTCCTTTTGAGTTTGTTCTTTATGCCACGAATGTCAAAATTGTTTCAGGCCTTGAACCTTGTCATGGTATTCTGCTGCATTTCTTCCTCCATATTTTTGGCCTTTGGATTGGTTAGCACTGAGTACCTACCGATTGATACTGGGAACTTCAGCCCAGTCTTATGTGCTTGTGACTGTTTTTCACGCACATTAATCAGTTGTCTACACAACTCCATGAAGATGATTTTGTTTGAAGGGAACCTTGGTAGAATAAAGGGCTCACCTAAGAAACATCCAATTTGGATGTAAGTGAATGTAGGAAACTGTAGGAATACACACCCCAAATGAGATACCATGTTATAAGCAGCCTCTAATATTCTCTGCTTTTGCAGGCCCTTATCATGATAAATACTAAGAGGGGGGGGTGAATTAGTATGCCAAAAAAATTTGCACTTAAACACTCTACAAGACTGACAGTAAACCGGTAAAACAGTTTAGCAGACAAACTGGTTAACACACATGCAAACCAAATAGCTAATAATCCATTCACCCACAAAAGCACAAACACCATAACACAAGAGATTTTGACGTGGAAACCCAAATGGGAAAAAACCACGGTGAGATGGAACTCACAAGTAACTATCTACAGAATAGGAACCAGACCGGTTAAGGTCTTACAATGTTCTATACCAAAACAGATCCTGTTAGGAATCTCAATCTTTGTTAGGAGATAAGTCCATTTAAAGAATACCTTGCTAGAGGGTTTTAGATCCACAGATGTGAACCACCTTGTTAGAGGATTTACAAATTTCTTTTCGGCCTACCCGGTTAAGGGCTACAGACTTCTCAAAGATGTGAGTAATCAACAAGTGATTGATCTAGCTAATAGCACAGACTGCTTGGTTAGATCCTTGATAGCTCGTTCCTAATGCATTCCAGCATTACTTCAGTCTTCTACACATTCATACTCTCTTTAACTCCTCAACCACCTTAAACCCTAGCAACAACATAAACTTTCACTATAATCACATCAACAACCTAAAACCCTAGACATGGTGTCCTTATAAAGGAATTTGATTTCATGTCGGTCCAATGGGATTACATTACAATTTCCTAGGTTCAATGAACCTGGACATACTTGGTAACACGACACAAAAAGAACCATTAAAGTGTCGGCACCGTCAAACAATCGGTGGATGGTAACTCATCACAACATGCCAGTTGGTAACTCATCATAGAGTATTACCGGTTCAAGCAAAATGTCGATTGTCGGTTTGACAAAATGAAGACTGAGAAGTATGTGTTCTACCGCTTTGATCCTTCATGCCGCTTGAGATCCTCGAACCGCTTGGGATCTATATACCGCTTCAAATCGGTAAACACATTATGCAAAACACCAATAGTCTAAGGACTATAATGCATCATACTGGTTGGAACAATTGTCGGTTGAGCATAATTCATACATACAAAAATGATCTCAATGCAAGTGTGTGTCCATCAATGACAATCACAACATAATCATCAAAAATACCAACAATCTCCCCCTTTGGCATTGATGGCAACACTTAGGAAAATAAAATTTTGACATCTAAGTGTTTTACAACAAAATCATGCCATTAGCAAAATTGCTCCCCCTAAGCATATACACAATCCCTTTGACAATACAATGTATAACAATTTTGCATATAGAGCATAAACATTGAGATATTCAAAGCATATATCAAAATTTGATTACCAGATACTTCTCCCCTATACTTCTCCCAAATAGAATTCTTCTCCCCCTTTGCCAACAATGACAAAGTACAGCTGAACAACCCTGTTTTCATTTGATATTAAAATAATACAAGTTTATGACAATAAGGAATAATACTTGTCAAAAATAGATTTAAAGTCCTGCAAGAATTGTTTCCTCGATAAAGACCAGGACTCAAGTAGGGAGGTGGCTACTTCTTTCTCTGTCTGCATCTGGGAGACATGTTCTTCCATGGCATCAATTGTGCTCATCTCCTGTGTCACTGTTAAGGCATCCAGGTTTAGATAACACTTCTGAAGAATTTGCAATCGTGGGAGTAGAACCAGTTGTAGCTCCTACAAATCTCTAGACCGGGTGCTGATCTCTTGCTCCATTTTTGCTGACTAGATGTGAAACCGGTGAACGGTTTGCCGATAAGTTTTAAAGGAATCATAAGGCGGCTTGAATGTGCTCATGTAGGAATGCAAGTCTGTTTGAAGCTTTTTCTTCTGAGCTAGCACATCATCATAGAATAGATGGGGTTGGTAGATCTTGTTGAGTAGCAGATTCCCCTCATCCAGAGCATCCCTTATATCCTTTTGTTCTTTTTGCAATTCAGAACGGAGCTCATGCAACTTCTTTACCAGAGCGGTATTAAGAGCTTTTTGATACTCTTTCTTGGCATTTGCCTCTGTTGCCTCTTCTAGGCTCTGCACCTAATCATCCACTACTATGCTTAGGAGCTTAAGTTTAGCCAGTGATGATTTAGTGTTGGGAAGGTTAGTACCGAGCATCAAATGGGTAAGAGTGTCCGCAGCCGCTTGAATTACATCTTGCTCCTTCTTCCTCCGTATGTTTTCAAGCCATTCTTGGGCAACTTTGATGCTCTACATCAGCTCCATTTCACTTGCAAACTGGAGGTCGACAGGACTGGTGAGGTCAGCCGGTTTGGCTGGACTACCAGTTGCCTTCGGAGTCTCCATCTGGGTTCTCTTTGCCACCTCTCTTTCCTTATCCTCTTCTATTTTTTTCTTCTCCACTTCTCTCCTCTTCTCCTCTTTCTTATCCTCCTCTGTCTTTTTCTTCTCTACTTCTCTCCTCTTCTCCTCTGCTTTGTCTTCCTCAGCCTTTTTCCTTTCTACTTCCTTCTGCTTCTCCTCTTCTTTCTCTTCCTCTTCCTTCTTCTTTTTCTCTGCTTCTCTCCTCTTCTCTTCTTCCTTATCTTCCTCTTCCTTCTTCTTCCTCTCTGCTTCCTTCTTCTTCTCCTATTCCTTATCTTCCTCTTCCTTCTTCTTCCTCTTTGCTTCCTTCTTCTTCTCCTGTTCCTTGTCTTCCTCTTCTTTCTTTTTCTTTTCATGTTCTTGTTTCTTTTTCTCTTCATCTTCTTTTCTTTTCTCCTCTTCCTCTTTTCTCTTTTCCTCCTCTTTCCACTTCTCCTCATCTTCATCCTTTTTCCTATGCTCTGCCTGTTCCTTTGTCACTTCATGTTTGTCCTCATCTTGCTTATCAACTTGTTTATCCTGTTGCTCTTGTCTTGTTGCCTCAGATGGTGTTTCCTGAGTAACATCCTCTACGTCCATAGCATCGACATCAATGGTGTCGATCAGCTCAACAACTGGGTTTCCTTCATCATCAAATGCTTCATCCAGTTTTGTTATTACTGGTTCTTGCTCAACCTTCCAGTTGGCTTCAGCCACTCGATGCATTTTCAGAGCTTCTAGAGAAAGGGTGTGTGTATTCTTGAGTACTTCTTTACCCTTCCCTTGAAGTAACAGGAGTCTTCTTCTTCTCATGAAGAAGAGGCCTTTGTATTTGTTCATCACTTTGAACAGTTTCGAATTTGATACATTCGGAAAATGTTCAACAAAAACGTTTTCTCTCATTTCATGTTCCTGCTCTATGGTAATGCGACATTTATTGTCTAAGGATTTATACAACGAATCCGGTGTCTCAAATCTAATTTATGAAGGCAACCGGTCATTAACACATAAATATTGAATTATTTCTTTTTCCACCGCTTCCCTTTCATCATCATTAAAGCCATCAAAACAATCAATTAAATCATTCAATACTTTTCTCCTAATGTTTTTGATAGTTCTTTGACAATGTGTCAAAGGTTTGTAAGAGGAGATGTCAATATTTACCAATGCTGATGATGTCGGTTCATTCTTTGTCTTTTTCTTTGCTTGACATGTTTTCTTTGGTTTTTCCTCAGACACAGTTTCTTCTGAGTTTGGAGAGGTATTCCTTGTCTTCCTCTTTCTCTCGAACACTTTAGTTAGTGCTGCTTCAGGTTTCTTCTTAGTCAGTGGTTGCTTGGTCACTGCAGGACTGGATATAGTAGCCAGTGCCGATGCTGAAGGCACTATTTTTGCCTTCTTCACTGTCAGTTCTTTTCCTTTCTTTGCTGAGGTTTCGTCAACTGGTGTTATCCTTTCTAGGTAGGTGTTGGTTCTTTTTGCCTTTGGATCAAGCAGTGAGGCAATAAGGGTAGAGGCATATCCTTCCAGCATATAATTCATTACCTCATAGCCCATAGGCTCCACTTCCTCCTATCTAGGCTCAACAACCTCCATTATACATTGATCCACTTTGATGGTGAAACAGATATCATCTTCATATTTCTTGACAATATCACCTGATATTCTCACCCTCTAACTCATTTTCGTCTGAACTCATCAAAGTACTTGTTCAGAACTTTAGGGTAACCGGTTCCAACTACTTGAATGCTTTCCTTGATTTGCTTGGTTATCGGTTGGTCAGCTGACCACTGGACATCACCTACTCCTAGAAAGTAGCCTTGGAAGTAAAAGAATAGCCCAACCAATAGTTGTCCAAACTTGAACCTTAAAGCATTATCCTGTTTGATAGATTTCAAATTCAATAGGAGTTGCCTTTGCATACCAGTGCATAGGTCAAATGATGCATCCTCCTTAATCATCTGGTAAGTGGCATTTACCGTTGTAGCAGATACAGAGTTAATTCTGCTGGCTGACAATGTTCGGTATCCAATCACCATACATGCATACTTCACCAGATTGTCCTTGATAGAATTGATGGTCATACCTCGTGAGTCACTCACTGAACCGGTAAGCTTGGACATTTCAGTTTTGCTTACTGTCCTTAGGGCTGGCACATCCCCTGTATTGCAAAAACCGGTGACAGCATGAATTGCTTGTGGTGTTATATCATGCGTTCTTTCCAGGTACATCTTGTCACCATGAACTCTGCTCAAAATGATCCTAATGTGATCATCTATGAAATCCTCTAGGAAATAAACAACATTGTGGAGCTTCTTCTTCTCCAAGATACTATACTCCAGTTTGATCTTTTTATCTTGTCCATAGAACAAACCTAGCTGGGAGTAGATAGCTAGAGACCCTAGGTCTTCAATATTGCAATCTATGTAATCAGAAATCCCTTCTTCTACTATAACACCAGCCAAAACTTGTGATAGGGCATTGTACTTAGACTTGCATTGAATAAAACTTGCAGAATCGACAGATGCACTAGAACTGGTATGAGATGCGGAAGCCATGATAGAAACTTAAAGACTCGAGAAATACCTTTTGAAACACATGAATTTAGGGCTTTCAAATTCTCCTTCACTTCACACTCCATCGGTTGCAGAATCATCGCTTTGCGTTCTTCACTTGGCCGTTTGCAATTTGAATTTGAATCTCCTTCGTGGTTTCTCATTTTCTCAAAATCTTAGCACAAATCACCTTTTCTTCGCTCGAAAACTAATAGTGAGAAATGACTTGAAAAATCCTTTTAAACCTATTCCTCACCTACCGCAATTAATGCTCCACCATTAGGGTGTAAACCCTAATTTGCCATTTACCATTTTTGGTCTTCCACCTATTGATAGGTATCACATGTCGGTTAAGGTCTTTTACCGGTGTAAACCGGGGGTTCGAAACATTTCGCCGTTTGCTCCCCCTAAGCTTTTCTGAAGCTTAGTTTGTCGGTTCCGTGATTTCCACACTAGGTGCAGAAACCGAGTCCTCTTGTAACACCATTGGTTTCTTCTTCCAAGTTTCATTCATGTCCGCTTGAACAGTGTCAACATCAATGTTTCCTTCCGAAGTGACCAGTATTTCATCAGATATGTTCTTTCTTGATCTACAGAATCTGGCAATGTGACCCGATTTGTTGCAATGATAGCAGACCAATCCAGGTGCTCTCCAAGGTCCATTGTTCATGTTTCCATTCTTCCTTTTGCATGTTGCAGCAGTGTGACCATGACTATGATAGACCATGCAGTTTGCTCTCCATCTGGTTGCTGCTTGATAGCCACCGCTTCTTTGTTGATGATTGAAGGCATTAAACCAGTTGTGATTCCGGTTCACAAAAGGTTCAGGACCAACTCCTTGGGTCCTCTAAGGATATCTACCAATGTTGTTCATAACTGACCTACATTCAGATGCTCTATGCCCATACTTTTTGCATGCATAACAGTTACCATTGAATCTATAGGATCTAGGCTTATCATTCAGGAAATAAGGAAAATTGTTGTAAGCCTTACTCCTACACATATTTGCAGTGCGTCCTTCTTTAAGACAGTTGAAGCAAATAGGTTTAAACTTTTGCTTACCTTTATCCTTTGATGTCGGTTGTTTCTTTGATGTTCCAGTATTTGTACCAAAGGTCTCACCTTCCTCATGACCGGAATAACCAAGTCCATTGGTATTCTTGACCAGTTTGGCAAATTCAAGCTTTTGCTCTAGCTTGACAGTACTCTTGTTGAACTTAGCAAGTATTTCCTTTGACTCAAAGAGTTCTTTGGAAATGCCAACATTTGTTTCCATTAGGTTTTCATTGTCGGAGATGGCAATGTTCAGTTCTCCTTGCATGTCTTCCTTTTCCACTTTGCTTGCATGGAGTTGAGCAGTTAGGGCACTGATCTCTTGTTTCAACTTGGAGATCTCATGATCTCTATCCATCACCAGATCTTCAGCTTTCCTCCAGTTCTCAAGCTCTTGACACATTTGAATAGTTAGTCCTTTCAGTCCTTTCCTTAGGTTGGAATTGGATTCATTCAGCTTTTCTACTTCTTGAATCAGGGCTTCCATGTTCGCTTCATCAGAGGAACTATTTTCAGATAGCTCCATTAGCTTTTCTGCATGTTCTCTCCTTTTTGCTTGAGATGCCTTGTATTTGACCATAAGATCATCATAGGTTTTCTCAGACTGAGTGAGTCGATGAGTAACTTCCCTTATAGAGTATTCCCCCATATCTCTTTCCAAGTGGTTAAACTTATAGAAAGGTAGGCTCTGATACCAATTGATGAATACTAAGAGGGGGGGTGACTTAGTATGCCAAAAATCTTTGCACTTAAACACTTTACAAGACTGACAGTAAATCGGTAAAATAGTTTAGCAGACAAACTGGTTAACACACATGACCAAACAGCTAATAATGCATTCACCCACAAAAGCACAAACACCATAACACAAGAGATTTTGACGTGGAAACCCAAATGGGAAAAAACCATAGTGAGATGGAACTCATAAGTAACTATCTACAGAATAGGAACCAGACCGGTTAAGGTCTTACAATGTTCTTTACCAGAATAGATCCTGTTAGGAATCTCAATCTTTGTTAGGAGATATATCCGTTTAAAGACTACCTTGCTAGAGGATTTTAGATCCACAGATGTGAACCACCTTGTTAGAGGATTTACAAAAGGCTTTTGGGCCTACCCGGTTAAGGGCTACAAACTTGTCAAAGATGTGAGTAATCAACAAGTGATTGATCTAGCTAATAGCACAGACTGTTTGGTTAGATCCTTGATAGCTCGTTCCTAATGCATTCTAGCATTACTTCAGTCTTCTACACATTCATACTCTCTCTAACTCCTCAACCACCTTAAACCCTAGCAACAACATAAACTTTCACTATAATCACATCAACAACCTAAAACCCTAGACATGATGTCCTTATAAAGGAATCTGATTCCATGTCGGTCCAATAGGATTACATTACAATTTCCTAGGTTCAATGAACCTGGACATACTTGGTAACACAACACAAAAAGTACCATTAAAGTGTCAGCACCATCAAACAATCAGTGGATGGTAACTCATCACAAGATGTCAGTTGGTAACTCATCACAGAGTATTGCCTATTCATACAAAATACCGGTTCAAGCAAAAATGTCAGTTGCCGGTTTGACAAAATGAACACTAGGAAGTATGTGTTTTGATGCTTTGATCCTTCGTGCCACTTGAGATCCTCGAACCGCTTGGGGTCTACATACCGCTTCAGACCGGTAAACACATTCTACAAAACACCAATAGTCTAAGGACTATAATGCATCATATCGGTTGGAACAATTGTCGGTTGAGCATAATTCATACATACAAAAATGATCTCAATGCAAGTGTGTGTCCATCAATGACAATCACAACATAATTATAAAAAATGCCAACATATCAAACATGCACTTCCATATAGCAAAGAAGGCGTCATTAACTCTTTTGTAATGGCTACCTTGATTCTTGATAGTAAGTTGATCATAGTACTCCCAAACGGGTACCAACCTCCTATCACCCTTAGTAGATAAGCCTGGATATTGCCTCATTGAAGCAGCCACATAAACCAGGTATGAGGTCATATAAAATTTCATTGTTACTTTGACCTCCTTCAACTAAGCACAGATGTCATCGCTGATTTGTTCACCCCAATCAATTCTTGTTGCTCCTTTCCTGATTATTTTCATATAGTAGCACATCCACCTTTGAAAGTAATGAGATTCTTTTGACCCCCTCACCCTTGATAACATGGTGACCATATCATTGTACTCCTCATTGAAATCACTCCTGTGAAAACCCTTAGGCCATCATGAGGTTAGGGAACCTCTTGCAGTAGAGAGGAAAACAGTATTGTACCTTCTTGCATTTATCCTCATTTTTTTCATAGTACTCTTGAGCACTTTCTTCAGTAATATCAGCCACCTCTTCAACTTGGGAACCTTTGAAGACACTATTGAAAAATACACTGTCTAGGGTCATGATGACATTCTGATCTTCATCTTTCACCTGTCTTGTATTTGGATCAAAGTGATCCGCTACTACAAGCACAAATTCTGGATCATGAGCTGCAACTAGAAAAGATGCATATTTATGCAACTCGGAGTTGATCAGATTAATTAGGCGAGCAGGAGCCTTCTCAACTCGGTCAATGAATTGCATATTTACATGCTTGATTTCAGTGTCTCTGATCTCCTTGATATTCGATTCTACCGAACTCTCTAGGTACAAATTCAAGTACTTGTCGTACTTGTACTTCATCTTTCTTGATGATGTTTTACTCGGAGAAGATTCCAACTGACTCAAGGAAGGCTCAGACTTGTTGTGAGGGAGCTTTGACATTTGTGATGACTACATTCGACACTAAGGATTAGCTCTTCATTATTATCAAAATCATTTTTTCTCAAACGGATCGAAAAACGGGACTCAAAACAGGCTTGGGAGTAAAACTACCAAAAACAGCAAGTTGGGGAAAAAAGTCCGGCATGCTCTTTTGAAAACAAAAATTGCACATCGGACTTTAAATTCCGGTGTGCAAGGATAAACACCTTGATCAGCACATCGAACTTTAAAGTCCGATGTGTGAGGGTAAATAAAGTTGATTAACACATCGGACTTTAAAGTCCGATGTGCAAACTCGGGGTAAGTTAACAGCACATCGAACTTTAAAGTTCGATGTGCAATCCGGGGAAGAGTTATCAACACATCGGACTTTAAAATCCGATGTGTTGATTCAGGGTAGATCAATAGCACATCGGACTTTAAAGTCCGATGTGCAAGGGTAAAATCTTAGGCAAAACCAGCACATCGAACTTTAAAGTTCGATGTGCTCACAAAGGGAAAAACAATCGGTTGACATGTCGGGTTTTAAAATTGGATATGTCAACTGAACCTTCACATCTCCACATATCGGACTTTAAAATCCGATATGCAAAGGTTATGATCCCACATATCGGACTTTAAAATCTGATATTCAGAGATTCCTCCATCCAGCTGCATATGCAGATTTTAAAACCCGTTATGCAGCTTTAGGAAAATGAGGAATAAGGGGGGGCAATCGGATTTTAAAATTGGATTAACCATACTAACACACCAAGCAAAAATGGAGGAAACAAAACAAAACAAGCGGAAAAATAAAAATGCAAACAAGAAAGAAAAACCCGAAAAGAAGAGATAAAACCCTACCTTCTTTGCAACAAGTGATTTTGAAAGATCTGACGATGGCGCGATCAAATCTGAGGTGAGACAAGCAAAAACGAAGGAGGGCACATGGAGAAAAAGAAAACACAAGCAACAATGAAGAAAAGACATGCAAAAATTAACTAAATAAACCTTTAAATTAATAATTAATGTAGTGTTAATGACAACTCGCAGTGCATGTCGGACTTGCAAGCTAGAAATCCTTGCAAGTCAGACTTTAAAATCCGACATGCATTCTCCAGCCAAACAGCCTTGCAGGTCAAACTTTAAAGTCCGAACTGCAAAGGAAGATTACATACAGGTCGGACTTTAAAGTCTGAATTGCAGGCTTAGACCACCTGTAGGTCAGACTTTAAAGTCTGACTTGCAGGCTAGAAAACCTAGCAAATGCACATCGGACTTTAAAGTCCGATGTGCATAAAGCAAAGAAAGACCCTATAGTTCAGACTTTAAAGTCCGAACTGCAGGTAAAACTGCAAACTTAGAAAAACTAAGAAAACACTAATAACGAAAAGCAAGAAGCTAAACGAACTAATCGAAGAAGTCGATTAAGCTCTCCTGGAGACCGTAAGGTACGAAACGGATCAGTTTCGTAGGGTTGCCTCATGATTTTGGCCACATTGAAATTGAGGACAACATACTCAAGGTCAACCTAATCCACCAACCTTGGCTAAAGATGAGGAAAATGATTGCAAAGCAAGAGAAGCACTTTTGAGCGCATTGTCAGATCAGCAAACCATGGGATTACCAAATAGATCTACTGCTAAAGCTATTTGGGATAAATTGGAGTCATTGAATGAAGGTGATACCACTATCAAAATTGCAAAACTGGAATGATTCCGGGTCAGGTATGAAAATCTGAAAATGGAAGGAGATGAAAGGATTTCTTCTTTTATGGAAAGAGGTAATGAAATTGTTTTGGGTATACAATGTTGTGGAGGATCCTTAAGTGAAGATGAAATTGTTTCTAAAGTTTTAAGAGCATTTCCATTGACATATGTAATGAAAGTAACTACTATTAATGAATTGAGAACAATGCCTAATACATCAGTATCTAGAGATACTTTGATTGGAAAACTTTCAGCTTTTGAACTTGAGGAATTTGGTCCTATTGCTACAATTAAGACAGATTTGGCTTTCAAGGCATCTTCATCATCTGCAGCATCATCATCATCATCTGAGAAATATGATTGGAAAGCACTCTATGCTAGAGAACTTGAAGAAATCAGAAGAGAGAATGAAGAACTTGAAGAGCTTGAAGCACTATTTGCAAGAAAAATGCCTAAAGGTCCAGTTGGAAGTAAGTATGAAGGTAAAGCACCATTTAAATGTTTTAACTGCAATAAAATTGGTCATATGGCATCTAGATGTCCTAATAAACATGCAAGATTGAAAGAAGAAGCTAAAAGGACATATAAGCCTAACCCTGAATATCAGAGGTACAGATTTAAGAAGAATAGAGACAAATCATGCTACTATGCTAATGAAGGAGTAACTGATGATTCTGATGAGGAACCGACAGACAATGGATGGGCTTTTGTTGCTATAACAAAAGATCAACTGACACCTACTGTTCAACTGGTAGAGCAGGCCCTGACAACTAAAATTGAAGATAAGGATGAATGGATCATTGATTCTAGATGTTCGCATCATATGATAGGTGATAAAAGTAAATTCTTAACCTTTCAGGAATACAATGGAGGTCTAGAAAGATTTGGAGATGATAAAGTGATCAGAGGAAAAGGCACTATATCTTTTGATGGTAAGCACAATACTGATAATGTTTACTATGTTGAAGGTTTGAAGCATAATCTTTTGAGTGTTGGTCAATTAGTTGAAAAAGGATTTCAATTACAATTCAATAATGGTAAATGCAAAGTCATGAATAGAACAGGTTTGGAAGTTACAACCGGTAATCAGACTAGAGGTAATATCTTTCATTTGAATAAAAATAAGAAGGCATGCTTGATTGCACATATTGATGAAAGTTGGCTATGGCATAAGAGACTGTGTCATGTAAATTTTGATTGCATTGTGAAAATCAGTACAACTAAGGCAATAAGAGATTTACGTAAGATTGTTAAGCCTCACAATCCGATATGTAAGGAATGTCAATTTGAAAAGCAAGTTAGAGCATCTTTTAAGTGTGTACCAGAAAAATACAATAATATTCTTGACTTAATTCATACTGATTTATGTGGTCCAGCAAGAACTAAAAGTTTACAAGGAGATAGATATTTTATGCTAATCATTGATGATTATTCTAGAATGTGTTGGGTTACTTTTCTCAGGGAAAAATCAGAAGCTTTTGGGAAATTCAAACTATTCAAGGTAATGGTAGAGAATCAAACCAGTAAGAAAATCAAATGCTTGAGATCAGATCAAGGAGGTGAATTCAGATCTAAGGAATTTAATACATTCTGTGAACTGAATGGAATTAAAAGATAGTTATCAGCACCTCGGCCACCCCAGCAGAATGGAGTTGTGGAAAGAAAGAACATAACTATTTTGGATGCAGCTAGAAGTATGTTATCTGAAGCAAATATACCTCATGTGTATTGGAGAGAAGCAGTCAATACAGTTGTTTATACATTCAACAGAGTTCACATCAAAGGTGAAACCGGTAAGACCCCTCATGAATTATGGTTTGGTAATACTCCTACTCTTAAATATTTCAGAATATTTGGAAGTAAATGCTATATTAGGAGAGATGAGTATATTGGCAAATTTGATCCTAGAAGTGATGAAGGAATATTTCTTCATTATTCATCTAAGAGAAAGGCATATAGATGTTTTAATAAGAGATTGCAAAAAATTGTTGAGAGTGCAAATGTGAAGATTGATGAACAATTTAGAGATAATTTAAGGTACATGGACTCTGAACCGGCAATAGAGATAATATCAAATGAACCTACAATGAGTACACGGTACAAAATGTTGATCCAGTCACACCGGCACCATCTAAAACTCCACAGTGACAAAGGAACAGCAACAAGTAAAAACACCCTGGTATGTAAGATTGAATCACTCTGAAAATCAAATAATTGGGAACGAGTATCAAGGTGTTATAACTAGAGGAAGACTGGCAAATGAAGAGGTATGTCTAATTTATCAATTGGAACTAGCAACTATTAATGAGGCATGTAAAGAATTGGAACAAATTGAAAAGAATAACACATGGACATTAGTTCCCCGGCCTAAAGACAAAAATGTAATTGGAACTAAATGGGTATTCAGAAATAAACTCAATGAAGATGGTAAGGTAATCAGAAACAAAGCAAGATTAGTGTGTAAGGGATATCACAGAAAGAAGGAATTGATTATAATGAAACCTTTGTACCGATAGCTAGAATTGAGGCAGTCAGATTATTCTTAGCTTTTGCAACACACAAGAACTATAAAGTATATCAAATGGATGTTAAATGTGCATTTCTGAATGGTGATCTTGAAGAGGAAGTTTACATTAAACAACCTGATGGATTTTCTTTGACAGATGACAAATATATGGTTTTCAGGTTAAGCAAAGCTTTATATGGATTGAAGCAAGCTCCTAGAGCTTGGTATACTAGATTGGACAAATATCTTTTGAAACTTGGTTACACTAAAGGTAATGCTAACAGCAACTTATATTACAAAGTGACTAATGATGACATCTTGTTTATTGAATTTTTTGTTGATGATATCATTTTTGGAGGAGAAGATGGATTGTGTAAAGACTTTTCTAATAAGATGCGGGAAGAATTTGAAATGTCTGTGATTGGAGAGATAAAATTCTTTTTAGGATTGCAGATTTCATAGACTGATAAAGGTATATTCATAAATCAATTAAAGTACTTGAAGGAATTACTAAATAAATTTGGCATGGAAAACTCTAAACCAGTAAGCACACCTATGACTACATCTGATAAACTATCACTGAAGGATGAATCAGCACCTGTTAATCCGGCTAGGTACAAGTCTATGATAGGAGGTTTACTATATTTGACACAAACCAAACCTGATATTATGAATGCAATATGTATTGTTTCAAGATTTTAGAGTAATCCTAAAGAAAATCATGAATCAGCAGTGAAAAGGATCTTCCAGTATCTACAAGGAACTACAAATCTTGGTTTATGGTATCTTAGAGATGAAAACTTTGATTTATGTGCATACACAAATGCAAATTGGGTAGGAGATGTAGATGACAGAAAAAGTACCAGCGATGGAACATTCTTTCTTGGTAGCAGATTAATCTCTTGGTTGAGCAAGAAACAAAGTTGCACATCTTTATCAACAGCAGAATCAGAATATGTTGCAGCAGCAACTAAGTGTACACAGGTATTATGGATCAAGCAAATGTTGAAGGACATAAAGGTAAAATGCAAGGAACCTATAACAATTTACTATGATAATATGGCAGCAATTGATATATCAAAAAATCTAGTATTTCACTCAAAAACTAAACATGTTTCTATCAAATTCAATTTTCTAAAAGAGAACGTTGAAGAAAAAGAAGTGAAATTGGTTTATGTGAATACTAAAGAGCAGATTGCAGATATTTTCACTAAGCCTTTGCCTAAAGAATGTTTTGAGTATCTCATAGAGTAGCTTGGGGTTATACCCTCACCAGTAGAAACTTAGATAGTTGATGCTTGCCATCAAACCGATAAAATTAACAGAGAAATGTTTTTCTGACTTTGATGAGGAGAGCTACTTCTCAGGGGGAGTAGTTGGATAAATTGATAAGTTGGTATTTTGTGATAAGTTCTTTGAATCTGGTTTTTGTATTGCTTTGGCATTTGATGTCAAAGGGGGAGAGATATCTATGGAAAAACACATTATCTTTTGGGAGAGATTGTTGGAGAAATTGTTGGAGAGATTATTACTCTCTCTATCTGTATTTTGATTTTTGGTTAATGATCTCATTTGGAGATTGTTGGTTTTTGGTTTTTGGCACTTTGATGGTTTTTCCAGCTTGTGTTGCCATCAATGCCAAAGGGGGAGATTGTTGGTATTTTTATTATGTTGATATGGTTTTGTCATTGATGTCAACACTTAGCAGCACTTGGAGATCTTTGGTTATGTTCACCGGCATGTTCAATGACTTATGCACAATCACCGATATCTGGTTCACCAGTAGGTTATATTGTTCACCGGCACTTGGAATGACTTGGAGATTACTTGGTTATGTCTAAGATATTGTTTGGACACTTGGTTTTGGTGATTTGTTCATTGGTCTAATTGGGTTTGCATATTTGTTGTTACCGACAAATAGGTCCAGGATATGCACCGGCAAGCATATCTATTCCAGATTAGCACGGCACATCATGAAGATGATTTATTAATATTGTAAATGCATTGAGCCAACATGATGCATCACATATTGATTCATTTGTAATTGATTTTATTGTAATATCTTTTAGTGAGTTGACCTACTCATTTGGTCTTAGGTTTTGGTATAAATGTAAGATCTCATTTGTGAGATTGTAATAAGGATAGTGGAAGAGGAATATAATAAGGTATATGTAAATATAAGAAGAGCTATACACGCAGACATCATTCAAGATTGAATGAAGGTTTGAAGAAGGCAAATGAGAGCTTAATCGGTACTGAATCTAGCATATGAAGATGCTATTTTGAGCAGTACATTATCATTGGATTTAACCATCCAATTGTAGTCAGTGTGACTCTCATTTTGTGATTGAGCAGTGAGCTCTAGGCAGTTGGCCTTTTTGCATATGCAGACCCCATATTGTACACACATATTATCTGCAATAGTATCATCTGATTGTGGGTAAGGTTTCCCATCGTGGTTTTTCCCCTTACAGGTTTTCCACATATAAATAACTATGTTATATGTTATGTATGTTATTTGTCTTTCTGTTTCATGCATTAAACTTTACCGGTATTGCAATTAACTGTTAAATTGTCTATCGACGTTAAATTTTGGTTTAACGGTATTATGCACTAAGTTTGGTTAAGTTACATTTGGGTTAAAATTAATAGACAACTGATTCACCCCCTCCCCCTCTCAGTTTCCTCTGGAACCTAACACTCCTCACTTGATGAACTCTAGTGAAACCTTGGTCATCAACCTTCCTCATTCCTTTTTTTCTAGCATACCGGTTTGTATGTTGAACTGCGACATCTTTCTATCTTACTGGTTGATCCCTTGTAGCAGCAGCATATGACTTATTTTTCTTAGATTTACCAATAGTGAATACATGCTTGACCTTACTCTCACTGGATGTCATGAACTATATCTCCTTTTTGGTTGAGTCCTTTCTTCCGAAACTCTGCCCCTTTTTAGATCCAAGTCCACCAGCATCCTTTGAAGACTTTGGTTTTCTCAACATTTTATCTAGGGCCTATGTGTTGCTTTCATACTTGCTTCTCATCATCAGTTCATTCTTGCTCTTCTCTAATTCCTTCCAGAGCTTAACAATTTCTTCTTCTAGGTTCTGATGCTCCTTCTCCTTTTCACTCAAGCTGGTAATAGTAGATTCATATCCTCTTGGCCTCTTCCAATTGAAGTTTTAGATCTACAATTGTTTTCTTGGATTCTTCAAGAGATTGCTCCAACATCTCTTGTTCTTCAGCTGCAGCCTTTTTCACCTTCTTTAGATCTCTTCTTGTTTTCTTTAGCTCTTCCAAGGCACTGATGAGCTCTGCTTCAAGATCTACTTCTCCTTCTTCTAGTACTGGGACCTCTTAGGCCATAAAAAGGTTTTCTTTGACTTCATCTTCATTGCAACAGTCATCTGAGGCACTCTCCTCATCTGTGGTATCATTTTCATGTGTGTAAAAATTTTCTCTGCTTCTGGTTGCCTCTTCTACCATGTCGGTAGACATTCTTCTTCTTGTCTTTACCGATTGATCTGCTACCACTTGATTGATCATCTTCATCCTTATCACCATAGGGACATTTGGTAGCAAAATGTTCAATCTTTCCACAATTAAAATATTACAAGGGAAGTTTGCCTTTGTATTTGTTGGAACCCCTCTTGAGTCTTCTGACAAAGTTTGCCATGATATCATCAGAATCTTCACCGGTTCCATCTTGAGCAGAATCTTCTTTTCCTTTCCTTAATGTTTTGAATGCAGCTTCTTTCTTCACAGCCTCAGTACAGGCAATCCTCATCTTATAAGCAGTTAGGGAACCATATAGCTCATCCACTGTAGAGGTTTTCAGATCTTTTGCTTCTTATATTGCTAAAACCTTGTATCATACTTATATGTGAGAGATCTAAGTACTTTCTTCACTACCACCTCATCTTTTATTTCTTCTCCAAGCCCTCTAATGGTGTTTGTTGTTTCATCAATCCTTTGGAGATAGTTAGCAATTTTCTCTTCATCTCTCATCTTCAAACCCTCAAGTTGTGCTCTCAATGTCTGTAACTTGGCTTCCTTGACTTTAGCATCACCTTCAAATATTTTCTGCAACTTATCCCTAGTTTCTTTGGCAGATGAGCAGTGCATAACCTTAATGAACTCATTATCGAATAACCCAGTAAGAATGACATTTTTAGCTTTAGCATTGTTCTCATATTCTTTCTTAGCATCGGGATCAGTAGGGGAAACATTTGGGACTGTATACCCATTCTTAACTGACATCCACATATCAAAACCTAGAGAGGATAAATAGGTTTCCATTCTTCTACTCCAAAAGGCATAGTTGACACCATCAAACATAGGAGCTTTTGAGGAGGCAGATTCATTTCTTGCCATTGTGCACACTTGAGAGGATCTACCCAAGCTAGAGAACGCTTTGACAAAATAGGGCACCTAGGCTCTGATACCAATTGTTGGACATAATGGATCACTGAGAGGGGGGTGAATCAGTGATTTAAACACTTATTTCCTAATCAGGGATATATCAGTATAATATAAAACAAACAAAGTGCTGACCGGTAAACCAAACAATGCAAACTAAGTGTGTGAAAGGATTTGTTATAAAATCAATATAACACATACACAAGAATGCATCACATAACACCATATATACAAGGAAAACCCAATGTGGGAAAAACCTCGGTGAGAATAGCTACTGGAGATTTTCTGCTCCAATCCAGCCTCACAATGAAAATGATCTGATTACAATTTTAGGGCACCAACCCAAGGAGCACCAAATCCTGATTTATGAGCACTGACTCAAAGGAGCACCAACCCCTGATCAAATTATAGGCTACAACCTAAAGGAGCTACAACCCCTGCACTAAGAACCTACTTAGTGAAGACAATGTGAAGATTCAAATACACAAATAGATTCCCTGTTGCAAATGAAGTTTTGCAACCCTTCAATACTTTGCACTACCGATTTCAATCTTACTGGTCTGTGAAAACTCCACACACCTTGCAACAATGCCTTTCTGTAGATTCTTACTCTTCTAAAACTTCTCTCTCTCTGACTGTTGGATTCAATTCACACTTGACCACACTTTGCCAGGTTCTGCCTCTGTCGGTTTTGACACCTTTGTGTTCTTCACTAACTCTGTCAATTTGTCCTTTACATTGTTTTTCTTGTTCCTTCTCACCAATACACAAACACTTCAGATATTTCTTATTTTTCACTCAAACAGACTTTGCCCACACACTTTCATTCTCCGGCATTATCACATATCAGTCTCAAGTTGGCATCTTTAAACTTGAGGCTTCCCACGAAAAACTAATTCAAACTTAGGACAGTTAGGGTTTCCCTCCTCTGACCAAATTTGTATCCAATATGATTTGATTTGCCTTGGATCGCTCACCTGCTTTGAAGGGACAAATCATCACACATTTTTCATCTGTCCAAAGCATGTTTGCCAAAAATAGCAAACCTAACCCTATTTTTCAGCCTTGAAATCTATCGACACATTTATGATCCAACTGTTTCTTTCTCAAGGTCAATTTGCAATCGTATTTCATGCTTCGATCACAATCCCTCAACTATCTGATCATTCTCTATCGTCCATTCTTCCTCGAGCCGCATCAGTCTGTTATCAATTCATCTTGCCTTCTGGTATGTCTTCATGTCATTCTTTTTGTTCTGCTCACTGGGTGTTGTTATGATTCATATAACATTTCGCCTCTTTATCACAAACAAACAGCCAGCCATCCAACTTTTCCAACCCAAAAACTATCACAAGTTTCCTCAAATGGGTCCTAAATGGCCTCCTTATGATTTGGCGCCAAAATTAAAATTTGAAATTTAAAATGTGGCGGTCTGGTGCCAAAACTTGAAATTGGCTATTTTGAATTTGAGCCAAATTCGAAAACTATAAACTTTATGAAAAGTTGTCCAACTTCTGGTAGCCATAACTTTTGATCTGGTGGTCGGATTGACCCATCATTTGAACCGTTGAAAATCTCTCAGAGTGAAGAATATGCCGATAAATTCTCTCTGCCAATTCCTGCCATTTTTAGGTGCATTTAGTGCCTCAAATCTAACTTGAAAGAATTTTTAGATGATTTTTGAGAAATTGAAACTTGAATAACTTCCAAACTGTAAATGATTTTGACCTAATTCTTTTGCCAAAGTTCTTATTTTTATATCATAAAGTTTCCCACAATTTTTTGTCTCCATCTACCTTCAAATTGAAACTTTCTAAAAATAGCAAGTTGGCTAGAAAAAGCAACAAAACAATTCTGAAAGTTGGAATCTCTTATTTGCTCAAACGAGTATCCACAAATGCAAAAACATTAAAAGAAAACTAACAAAAAGGAAAAATATTTTGGGTGATGCAGGATTGGCCTTACACCACTAGATGCTCCTGCATTAGAAATAGTCACCTTAACTAAATAAATATGATTTATTCAATTAAGGTTGGGACAATAGAAGAAAAGGATGAATTGGTTCAATTAATTAAATAAATAAGGGTAATTTATCCATTTAATGCTAGAAGAAATGTTAGACAAGTTAATTGAATAGTTGAAACTTATTCAATTAACGTAAAAAAGATTTATTAGAGTTAATTAGTTTTAGGAGCAGGTATTGCACGTCCCATTATTTTGCTTATTTTATTAATGCACAAAAAGTTGATTTAGATATTTAATTAGTTAGTTTTTAATTTATTTTTGAATGGATTAAGTTAAATAGAATAATGATATGCGTAATTTAAAAGTGATTAAATTAGATTTTAAAGATGTTGTAATCAATATGAGAAATTAACGATGATTTAGACTATATATATATGATGATAATGATTTTTTTGAGTTGACCTATCGATGTGCAGATGAGTTTAAGTGGATGTAGGATTAGTCGAAGACAGGAACATTATTGAAAAGAGGGGTCCTAGTCATTTGGGTAAACAACGTCCATGATGGGAACCATATCGCACACCACGTAGATCATGCATATGAATGATATAATGAATGATTCTATTTAATTGCCATGCATACGTATGATCATTCATGCTTATGAGTGAATAATTAGAAAATAAAAAAAGTAAAATTCTTTAGCTTGTATTTACTTGGTGCATTGCTTGATAACAAGTACATGTTGGAGTGCTATGATAATATGTTGTCATCTCTACTTTTTTATGAAATTATATATGCTAAAAATGAAAAGTGCAATTACAAATGTATTGTGTTTCTCATTTATTAAAAATTGCACATAGAAACTTACAAGTTCACTTATAAGCATGACTACATCACCATATGAGTACGAATATATGGGTACATATGTGTACATGTATGCACTCACTCAAATATATACTTATGATAGTATAGGAATGACTATATGTGATCATACAAGAAACTATTGTTGATTTTGCTAAGCCTCATAATAATTTGGAGGCCAGTTATTTCAATAGAAACATCCATTATAATATTGCAAGTGATAATGGTCACTTGACACTAACAATATTATAATGAATGGTGCTAAATTTATATTATTCATGAGTGTTGCAATAAATTGTAATGCATTATAATACCACCATTTGAAACTTACTCTTAATGTGAAATGTATGGAATATAGTAAATGAAAATCCTTACGACATTAAATGTTATTATTAAACTAGATTCAACACAAAGAATAAGTTGGCTGCCAACTTTGATATAATAAGTCATTGAACCCCCAAAAGTAAAGGCGATAAAAGATTGGTTTTGAAATGACCACTAAGTGACACTTGCGCACCATTATGAAGGTAGGAATATGTTGTTATTTAAAAAAGAAAAGAAATGCCTCCACATATAGGTGATGGGCAAGAATAGAATACAATGACATATTAAGCATCATTTCTACTTATTTTAAACACGAATGAAGTAAAAAACCACTCTCTGCATAAGATATAATTCTTTCATATGGATGTAGTAATTCTAACATAACTTTTCCTAGTAGAATCGATAAGAAACATAAAAGATATTAGAATGACTTTGTCTGTAGTTGCATTTGCATGCAATCAAGCTTGGGAAGATATTATAAAATTTGATATCCAAATTTGAAAATTGATTAGAGGCAATTAAATTAAGTGATAGATAAGATTATGTTGAGCAACAAAATTTGCAAGCCCAACCCATTTCCAATCGAATCTTTTCAACGAACATCCAAATAGGTCAAATATTTTCTTGTAAAATTTGAGCCTAATATTGAAGCTAGATAAAATGTATATATGTATATCTAAAATTGTTTAATCCTCATTAGATTTCTAAATATAGTCTGATCGAATAATTGTTCATCATACCATGAAAACATAGATTTATCATTAAACCATAGGTGAAAGCAGCAGTGCAGAGAAATAATTCCTCATTGTTCATTACCATGATAAGTTGGTAGGAAGACAACAAAATAAGTTAGTTCTTATGGTTTGAAACTAAATAGTAGTATAGCTAAAGAATATTAAATCAATAAATTTTCAAGCTATATTGAGATATTTATCTAATAAAAAACCGGATACATAGAAACATAGATATATAATGCTCCATGTTCAATTGAAAATTAGTTAGTTAAAAAACTAAAACTGAAAAATGAAAATATAAATATAATTTGTTATTGCTTATTTTCATGATTATGATTGTTATTATAAATTTGCATTTTCTCTCTTTTGAACTAAAAATTTAAAAGAAATTTACTCATAAGCATGCAATAATTTGTTTTCTTAGCTACCATGTCTTCTTTAAAACATGTTATTGTTTTCATAATGACTATATTATGTTTGTAAATGATTCCAAAATGATGCATTATAACAGCCATATAGAATTATAGAAACGCATATGAACTCATGTAAATAATCTCAATGTGATGATAGAAATGCATATGAAAGTCATATAAACGATCTCATTTATAATGCATTAGAAAGATATATGTATATGATTGCATCAAGATGTTGAATAGCAATGTAGAATAATAACTATGGGATTTATTGTAAGTTGGATGTAGGAGTTGCATTAAATGATCATGTAGAATGTGAATTTGTCTAGGATGCATACGAAAAGCCATGTAGGAGAAATGAGAAGTCTCTTCAGAGGAAAATGCATGAACATAGGATCATTGGTGTTTGATGCATTGTGTGTGGGATAAGCTATGTTTCCAGGAAGAGATGTTGAATGTGAAACAATGGAGAAGGATGATCCTTTTTCAAGAAAATTTGTGTTTTAAAAGTGTTTTGGCCAAAGACTAGTTCATTGAAATAGATGAATTACCTAGAAATTTTACTTAATATGTTTCTCTACCACATCTTGATAATATGCCATTGCATTATCATATAGTAGATGTGTGTGTAGATGCATCAGATTGCACCATGGTTTCCATCATGCCATTATTTCCAAGTAGCTAGGCTCTTCGTGCAGGGTCAATGGTTCTTCATGTCATGATGAACTTTGGGTAAGCATAATTGCCTCGTGGTTGGGTGAAAAAGCACCAAGGCCATGCTCCTGTCCTTAGCTAGTAGATGACAATATGGTTGGTGGTGAGCAAGGATGATTGTATTCTATTTATTTATAATTTGCATATTGTACTTCACTTGTATTATTATCATCACGGCATGTGGCTCATCATCATTGTACTTATGACTTATGTATATGTGCTTTCCTAGAATAAGCATTCAAACTCCTTGAAATTGTAATTGTAATTGTAATTGTAATTTGTGATTTCGTTAGTTAAATATTTGTATAGTTTGGGTTTTTGAGGTTGTTACAAGTATGTGGGGTGGATATGGTGTGATGATGGCAAAAATAAAGTATGCATTTTAGGTGTCTATAATGGGAATTAAAGCAATTTATGAATAGATGAGACAATGTCGAATAGAACTTCTATATATATCCTCTTTATACACCTTTATTACTTATAATTTGAGAAACAAAAATCAATATAATGAACCATTGTTGGGTTTTTAATAAGTTGTTTTTGTAAATTAATTATGTATGTGATTGTTTTTCTTTTTAAGATTTATTTAACAATACACATATTTATTTGAATATTTTAAACTTTAACGTGTCACGCTTGACTAGTCCTATGAACTAATATCCCGATGCATAAAAATATTAAATAATAACTCATACATCAAAAATATACATGAAATTACTATTTATACAACATAATTATTTAAATTATTAATTTGTGTTAGTATCAAATTCAACTAATCACTTAGTACCTATTTGTGTAGAACACTCTATGTATAACCAAGTGAAAGCATCATGGAAGAGAGCAACTTCAAATATTAGTTATGATAACTCATAAAAAGAATGATATGCCACTATGTGATTTGATGTTTGTGAGTGTTTGTTATCATGCTTTCTGATCTACGCTTGAAATAATTCTTACAATACTTTTCATGATTAAATGGGTCCTTAAATAATTTTGAGATTGTGTGCTGCTATGATGTATAAATCAATTTGAATTCACATGTATATTATTTTTTCTTTTGAATTAGTGTGATAATGATTATTATGGGCATAGTTGAAATACCAGTAGGATCATGAGTGAGTAATTGATGTTGGCAACATTAGTCATGTCATTTTATTATGATTGCTAAATCTAGGCATATAAATATAAATAAATAATGTGGAAGTCATAATCTTGATTGTCTATACAAAAAGTCATAATATTTTTTTCACTTGGGTGATCTCATATTGTTTATATATGTCTAAAAATAGGTCAAATAATATTTGTGTTAATGATTATTGTCTTTAACAGGGAGATTGTGATGATTACTCTTTGAGAAAGTAGTAAGAATTTTCAAATATTGTCTTGATTTTCTGTTGAAATTTGAAATTTGATGCTTTGTAGATCATTTTTAATTTAAAATCATATATTGAAATTTTAAAATTTATGAAATCACATAATTTGACTTGTTATATTTTTATATGTGTATATAACTCTAACTTATAAACAAACTATAAAAATTTATTATACATAAATATAATTCAGTATTCTAATTAATTTAGAATATTTTTAAAGATGGAATATAAATGATTCTTTAATTTTTTAAAATATTTTTGACAAAATAGTCTTAATATTTTTTAAATATGAATTTAAAATCTTATTGTTTTTTATTAAGTAGGGAGAGGGCCCTCATCCCATAGAGTCAATAAATTTAAAATCTTATTGTTAATTGTGACAATAAGTTTAAGATTTTTTCTTTATGTGAACTTTGAAAACATTCAATTTAATAGCATTTGTGATTATCATTGTTTTGTAATTTTTCTTTTATCTATATATGTACACTTTATTATTAGAGCAAATTGCTATTAGAGAGATCAAGAAAAGTTGTTGTCATTGCATAAAAATTGTTGAACTATGATTTGTGAGTAATGTCCAAATTCTCACATTACTAAATCTTGCTAGTAATTTTCTTTTATTTTAAAATAATATTGCTTAAAACATAAAAAAAAGTTCATTGAGTGCTTTACTATAAATAGAGTTTTTATATTTGAATTTGTGCTTCTTAATGTAATTTTAAAACATTATAATTTTCTATCCTCAATTAATACATCTAATAGAATTTATCATAAGTCAAAGTTGAGATCTTTTTCCTATTATTGAAATCTAAGATAGTCAATAGTAATGATTTATAGCTTAAATTTATTTTATGATATGTCAATACAGAAAATAGAAGTCTAAAGTAATCTAGAAAGAATGATAAATGACCCTTGAATCTTGGTGGCCGCTTCACCAACGAAGTGTTTTATGATGGCCGCTTCACCAACAAAGTGTTTTAACCGCGACACATGTCCAAAGACCTTCTACATTCACTTTAATTAAATTAAAAACCTTTTATTTATTACACAAAAAAAAAAAAAGACTTTATTTTCAACAATGATAAATAAATGTAGACTTGTATGACTTTGAAAGGAATACACAAAATAGAAAATAATTTTACTCTTTTATAAATTTAATTAAAATATTAAAAATCAAATACCACCAATATATCCATTACACATTCTTCTTTAACCTTCACCATTTTCTTTTAAAAGCTTCACCCTTTTAAAAGAGGCTTTCAATTTAACCTTTCTATATATCTAAGAAAATTTTCACTATATAAGAAAGTTGTATGCAATAGTCAATTGATCTATTTTAAATAATGTAAATGTAAACTTTCTAAAGAATAAATAAATTATATGCAATAGTCAATTGATCCATTTTAAACACAGTGTAAATGTAGATTTCCTAAAAAAAATTTATAAATAAAATAATAAATATTCAGTAAGCCCATGAAATTGAAATTAAGCTAATAGTTGCAGTAAGCCCATGAAATTGAAATTAAGCTAATAGTTGCAGTATGGTCACATTAGATCTAGTTACGCAATCCTTAAATCTTAATTAAATCTAAAGAAATTATTAAATAGCCAACTGCATTTTTATTATACAAATGATTATTTTATTTTATTTTGATAAAAGTGGATATACCACTCAATTATATTAATATATTTTTTATTTTTTTACAAGGTGTCTAGTTCAATGAGCGCTGAAGGGAACCAGTAAGAAAACCCTTTAGTATTGCTCTAATAACACAAAGCCTACCTACCCATTACAAAAAGAGCCACCTGAGCGACATTCCACCAAAACCCCTTCCCATATTACATAATCTTTTCATTAGACACAAAAGAAGCTGCCATGAGAGGCATACAAGCATAATCTGTCATTCAGATCAGAGAGAAGAGCAACAGCCACCTAAAACTGAAAGATCAGCACAAAAAGTCGTCCACGAACCACTCGTCTACAAAGAACAAATCTCCAAGCCACTTATACAAACGATTATTGACAATATAATTATAACTCTTTTGAGTCTCTTATTTTTCTTAGAATTTTATTTGTTTCCTTTGATTATCACATTCACATGAAATTATCCTAAAATACATTCCTTTAGTTAAGGGTAATTCTGTCGTAAAGCAAAAGAGCATGATATCAAAAGTTGGTAAGGTAAAGGTAGATAGGAAGAGTTATCTTGTCTAACACTAGTCTGAGAATTCTGAGAATTCCCGGTTGCTTTCAGAATTGATGAAAATGACATGTATACTTTTTGTAGGTTCTTTTCATAAAGATTCACATTATTAGAATGCTTTTCACTCTGATAACAATAGTAAAGGATAATATGGTTCAGATCCATGTGCTAGCAACATTACCACTAGGCTCTAAGAGAATCTCCTTTTTAATGTTAGTTAAAAAAACTCATCATCTTTCTTTTTTTAAGATCTGGAAATTAAAAAAAAAATTTATTAAAAAGAAGTTTGTTGTATAATTCAAATTGAGAATACAATAACATGGTATTCATCTTTTAAAAAAGAGACCTATATACCAATACATATTGTCATCCAATTTAAATAATGTTACTAAATTATTTGCAATAAACAACTCAAACTCTTATTATTTCAAGGTGTGATCATCAAAGAGTGAACCCATAAGTTTATAATTTTATTTAGATTAATTTTGTATTGTGGGTTTATAATTGATTAATTTTGTATTGAATTATGGTATAAAACATTGTTTTTACAATACAATCATTTGAATATTTCAAAAATGTACTCATTTTGGTAGTAGTTACATAAGATCAAGGCTATAGAAATTACATTACAGATGAATAGCTCAAGATCTAAAAAGTGTGAATAAGTTGGATCACAAGGAATAAAGTTTTGAATATTTTAGATGATTCAATTATAAATTAGAAAGGAAAAAAAATAAAGATCAATACAGTTAAATTTTGAAAATCTATATTCTTCATAGATAAACAAATTTCTTATACTTCTAGATAGTTTTAAATTGTAGAACTTTTTAACTGTTTTCTAAGATTTATAAAATTGTTAGTATAATTGTTTTTGTAAAATAATATTTTAAATATTATCAATGAAAATTTTTATTAATCAATAAAATTTGTGTGTTTATATTTATCTTATTTAAAAATTTGTTGGCACTCTGCTAGCATTGTATGCAAGGTCTCCCAGTTGGTTCTTGGTGAGAATGGAGGAGACAGGAACCAGGGTTTAAAAGATACGGTATAACAGACATAATATATGATATTATGTTGGGAGTGCTTCTGGATATAAAAGTGTGAGTTTTTGATATCAACATTTCGGATCAAAACTTGAGGTAGATTGCAGACCCTCTTCATATAAAGGAGGGGAGGTGGGAAGGAAAGGTCGAGTGGAAATCTAACTTGGAATTGCTTTGACATCTAGTTTTATTTTTAATAAATAATTACATAAGGAAATGTTCAGTTCTGAAAAAAAGCTCAGCCATGAGCTTATTCTGTCAAGCTTTTCATATTCTCGTTCAAAATCATATGCATTGAAAAAATAATTTTAATTTCAAAATCAAATGCATTGAAAAAATAATTTTAATTTCAAAATCAAATGCATGCATCCCCAGAGGATAAGTCTCGTCTTAGGTTGCCCATTCCTAGCCCCGACATGGCAGTAAGTAAGACCAAGGCATGGCAGGTTGGGCACTGGGCTGGGTCACGGGGATACCCCTGAGTTAACAAAAAAAATATAGATTTGTTTGGGAATGTGTTCATTGTTCTACGAAAATACATTTCATTCTTCTGTATTTCAAGGGTCTCAAACCTGGGTAAATTTATTGGGTTTTGTTTGCAGGTCATCTTCAGAGGGTTGGTTGACATACCATTCTTTTATCCCTTTATACACTTTCAAATTCAAAATTTTAACAAATAAAGGACTTTCTAAGCAAGATGTGAATGCATAACAAAAATCTTCAAATTTTGTGATCCGTCCATTTATGATGCTAGTCAGTGTATCCCTTGCACAGAAGGATGATGTGCTAGACATTTCGTACTGTTGATTTCCTGTTGAATGCGTTGATCTATTAACTATTTATTTCCTGTTGAAAATGTTGATCTATTGCACCTTTTATCTGTCTTAAACGTTAAAATTATATGGAAGCAATAAAAGGATCGTATCCATATGAGGCGTGGGTAATGCATTCCCCATCACCTTTATCATGGTGATGTGGTTCATGCTCAAGCAAGGACCAGATAAAGTTGACGAGTTCAACTTTTTCAACCAATGTCCACCAAATCTCAGGATATTAAAAACACAAAATTATGACTTAAAAAATCCCGAAGGAGGAGATGTTTCTCATTTCATGACAAATTACTGAGCAAGCATTGAAATGAATACACGAACATCATCAAATAAGAAACTATCATGGTAATTGACTGCAGGTATTTACCTATTGTATCGATACATTCTCATGTTTATTTTGATGTTTTTGGTCAAATCGTCCACCACAGACCCAGAGAATTCTACACCGAAGAATGGAGTACACTTCGCAGATTGGCTTGACCCTTGAAGTGTTAAAAAGACTCTTTTCGTTGTCCTCGTCAGTAGAGTCAAACCATTAGTGTTCACTGTTTAAACCATTTTATAAGTACATTAAGATTGAGCTCTAGAAGTCTAGTTTGGGGAGATTCGCCTATTAATGACACCAGAATGCAGTCCTGTGAGTTTTGTTTGAGAGCCAACTACATAAACAAAATTGAAAGGTTACTATCTTTATATTATCAATTTATATCATTATTGAAAACAACTATCCACATTTGGTGTGCTACAGAACTGCAAAAGGATGTTATTGTATCATTTTTAACACCTATGATTTCATTATCCCAAAAGGGGCAGGACAAAACAAACATTCTCATAAAGAAATTTTAAAGATAATAACGAATTATTTTAATTTATCCATATTTTATCTGGAGAATTTGTTATAAAGATTCATGGATCCCAATACAAGAGATAATCACAGATACTACAGCCTAGTCCACAAGTTCAGAACAAAGTATAATCTACTAAACCGACTGCAGAAAATTTCTAATATTCTAAATAAACAGCTCAACATGATTTTAGAGAATATGTGAGTGTCATCAGTAGGCAGCCACAAAAAATAGGAAACAAAATTGCAAAGGATAAATAAAATTATAAAAGTATACATTGAAAAATGATACATGTAAATATAAACAAATGCCTGAATCAAGTGAACCTGTAAATTGAATAACAAAATGGAACTACTGTAAGAGATAATTTACACAAATTCCCAACATTTCTGCAAGACATAAACCCACTACAGAACGCACTGGCCACCAGCTACCCACCAATAGAAATTTGCATTGTCAAGTTTGATGGCCATAATAATCTCTTGGCATTTATCTTGCACCCCTTATTTGTTCTTTGCTGCCCCACACTTTCAAGTGTTTACATGCCCCATCTCCATTTAAAGTCAAGGAACGTAATACCTTTCCACAACCTCACTGAAATTTAATAAATGACAGTATACATTCAAGGGCCCATCACTAATCTTCCCACATTTTGATGATAAACAGATGAATTTGATGCATGATTGACAGGCACAGTATCCTCAAAATCGAAGTGCTCTGGCGCTTCTTCCTTGGCTCTTCGAAGCTCCATATCTTTCTCTTTAGATTGCCCAAAAAAGGACTGGAAAGGGACTGCAGACCTTCCACTATTAAGGCCGGCACTAGCCATTCCAAGGCCTAAAGAACTATGCATCTGAGGTGGAATTGAAGGAGATATTTGGGTTGTGTGCAATTTCTCACTCTGTCTAAGGTTATTATCAAAGCCAAATTTCCCAAAACCCATGCTTCCCCCCACTCCTAGGTCAAGAATGCCAGCACTCCTATCTTGTGATTTAAGACTTCCATCTGCAACTCTTTCAAACAAGTATGTCTGTTCTGGATGCCTTTCAAACTGTGGCAATGTGTCTTGCACATGAGAAACGGGCCTTACAATACCATTACCAGGCACTGCAAAATTACTCTGCCTTACTGCAGAAGGTTGAGCATTTCCAATTCCAGCATTGTCATGGCTGCTATGGCTGCTATTCCGTGCGGCTGGTACATCGTGGTTATGTTTCCCCTCGTATGTTGTAATTACTGCCTTTGGATCATGTGAGGCTCTTTCAACATGTTTCCTGACAGGACATCCTGCATTTGTACATTTATAATAGCTCCTGAAGCCCAAAATATTCCACAAGTAAGAATCATAGCAAAGATATGGCAAAGCAAATTCTAGAACATTTATAACAATAAAACTACTCTGCATATTCAAATCTTGGATGTAGTACAATGTTAACTCAGATCCACTGCCATCTGAGTCTTGCAAAAGAATTTTTCAATTGTTCCATAAAAAATTAATAATTATAGATAAGTTCATCAATAATACAAATATTTTCACCTGCTAAAAAAACTAACCGAATCAAAATGTTTCTAAAATTGCTAAACTAGCAAATACAACAAAATTAGAATTAAATATTAAATTTTAAAGACAACCGAGAATCCTCAGATAAATATAAAATTTCAAGTATTATTGAATTAGTTCAACCATAGATCTCTACATGAGCAGACAAATGTGGTCCCAAATGTCAGTCCACTTGAGAATTATTATTGTGTCTTGACACATGCATCATAAGGGTAAGAAATTTGTATCTCGACTCCCCCAATCTTATTGAAACTCAAAACCAAACCTAGAAGCAAAATGTGAGGAAGGAAATAAAAATCGAATAATAATAGTTAATGCCGAAGAATAAAAAAACAAAATGTAGAAAATAGAAAGCTAGATGTTAAGTTTGTTCAGAAGAGTGCAATTATAAACATGGAACAAATCCTATCAAAAATATACCACAAGATTACCAACAGCTCAAAGTTAAGAAAACATTACAATAAAAGCCAGCACAAGGAAAGGGGATCCATGAAGCCTGAGCAGCACATCTAAGTAATGTTTGTAATGGAGAAGAGAACATTGAAGACCTGAACGTAGGGACTTGCACCAAGAATCTTGTTTTCCAATTGGTAAAGTTTTGGTAGCATGGAATGCTGAACTAGCCTTCTTTTGTTCACAAATGTTCTCAATGGGGAATTATTAAGTACAGAACAACACAAGAGAGGAGGACAAAATAAAGCACAGATGCACCATAGACACATCCCATAATCTCATTAGCATCTTGTACTCAAAAGAGCATCACAATGATAACAACCAGAAGGCAAAGAAACCCACCAAGCACAATAGGTTCCATAAGTAATGTTAGTAGCGGGCAAGGGTAGGTCACTAACAAAAAACCAGGGGACTTGCACCCCAATGCTGGCTTCCAGATTAGAAAAGCTTTTGGTGGCATGGAATGCTTCATAAATTCTCATTGACTTACAACTGTTATTATTATTAATATAGGATTATCATAGAAACCCAACACATCACACACAACAGGAGGAGGTATTATTGAGGAACAAAATGTCAAAATCCTACTGCAGATATTTTTCGAACACAGATACAACAATCTCTAATTAAAAAAGCATTAAAATCATGAGCAGCAGAAGGCAATGGGCAGAAGGGCAGAAATCAAAGGCAAAGGCCCCGTGATCCTATTACTATTATGTCTAAAATAGAAATCAACATTCCTAAACTATGATCAAACGTTTAACAAGCCATGTAGGAGACTGTAGCGCAAAATTCATTTCCAAAATAGGGGTACCAAATTCAGACCAGAGGTCAGTCAAGAACCAGAAATATTGGCCTAGGGCAATTCCTATCCATGTCTTAGGTAATAAGGTCATGGAAGATTGAATTTGTGAGCAGCAGAAGGCAATGGGCAGAAGGGCAAAAATCAAATTGCAAAGGCCCAATGATTCTATTACTATAAGTCTAAAATAGAAATCAACATTCCTAAACTATGATCAAAAGTTTAACAAGCAATGTAGGAGACCGTCCCACTTAACACACAAAGCTGCACAAAATTCGTTTCCAAAATAGGGGTACGAAATTCAGACAAGAGGTCAGTCGAGAACCAATATATTGGCCTAGGGCAATTCCTACAATCCATGCATTAGGTAATAAGGTCATGGAAGACTGAATTTACGTGTGATTATATAAGTAGACTGGATTAAGACCCTAAAGCCTTTCAGTAAGCAGCCAAAGCACAGATCCATATGAAATGATTTAAGAATACAGATTACAATAGCTTTGAAATATGAAAATGAACCACCTGAATCCCCAAAACAGAGAATCCTACCATCCTACCATACATGCACATTTCATTCATGTTCTGCATGTGCCCCCAAATTAGGAGAACATCGGAGTCATTTAATAACATAGGCACATATGCAAAACAAGAACAGGACTGTGTGTAGCTGATGAACATTAGACACATAACCAAAAGAAAAAGAACGGGACTTAATGGATGTTGGAACTTGGCATTAGGTACATAAGAAGAAGAAGAAGAAGAAGAAGAAGAAGAAAACAGTGGATAGATGTTGAATATTGTATGTTTGGTTGCTTGATAATGGTGTTAGTATTTGAATCCCAGTGGGATGCATGAATTAAAGACCTCCTAAGGGTGGTTCATAATTTATGTTTTGAAAGGCTGCCGTAAGGAATACTTATTCATGAAGAGGGGGTGGGATCATCCAACACTCCCAAGGAAAAGTCAGGATTTTCAATAAATTAGAATCTAGATCTTTGATCTACCATTAATGGTACAAAAATAGAAATTGAAGATCTCATCGAGCAACTAAGTTAACCTTAGAGCATGATTATTTGTAATGGATATTCTTTAAAATAATAGAATTCACTCAAGATATAATAGTTTTATCAAGAATTGCAATCTATATAAATATATTCAAGTCAATACATCCTTGCACAATACCCAAGTTGATCAAATCATGAATTCCCCATAAATACCTTGCAAATCTGTTGAGCTAAAAGACCCTGTCCCTAACTCAACAGTGACGAAACTATAGACCCCTTCCCTAGTTTATCAAAGGTAGGAAAAAGACCTCATCCCTCCAAACCCTAGCTCACCCTGTGAGCCCAGACCCCATCTGATGACAATACCAAGGACCCCGTCCCTAGCTTACCAAAGAGTAGGAAAAGACCCTGTCCTTCCAAACCTTAGCCCACCTCATGGGACCAGACCCCATCCAGTTTGCAAGTACTAACTAGAATTCAAAATTGATGACTTGGTGTATTTTCTAGACTATTGCTAAATAATATTTTTGATGGAATTACCAATCAACTCCTTAAGTTATATTTGAGTGTTCTTAGGAATAAACTCAACTTCCTGATTGGGAAAAAGATCTGCTCTTCTCCATCCTGGGTTTCAAGCTCTCGAAGATTATGAAGACAGTCCTAATGGAAATTATGGCAATGACCCCAAAGATCATGCTGCCAGAGCAGTGCTGGCAGCTTGAGATCAAGAGACTATTCTCATGGTACATGACAGCTAATAGTTGTCCAGTGAATCTTTTAATATGTCCTGACCAATTTCCATGGTAGCATGGCAGATAAGCTTGCCTCTTTAGAATATACTATATAGCTCCTGCTTTAGGGGACAATTAACCAGGTTAGCAGTTTGGATTTGGGTTCGGTGTGGGGTTCAGGTACGTGGGTACAGCCAAAAACAATTGGGATTGGATACGTCTTGGGTACATCCATACAAAAAATATGTAAAAATCATAAATATATACACATTCTAGCCTAAAAACAGGGACCACATAACATAAATTTAATAAACAAAACAACCATTAAAAATTTATACGATCATATGTACCTCAATATTAAAAGTAATTCCCTTTGTGTGGACCCCGCCAAGAGCATAAAAATTAAAAAAGAAAATTCATGATGCTAATGAAAAAGATGGTACAAAAGTAAAGCATGCATTGTTTTTAACAAATGCGAAGCAAGCAATTATTGCTTTAAAGAGAAGTGCAGAAGATAATATTCCAGAACTAACCAAAGGACAGTTCTCCAAAACTTAAGAAAACGAGCAGAATATGAATTTAAAACAGCAGCAACAACAGCAATAATTACAACAGCTCCAAAACACCACCATTTTAGGCACATACTCATCAGCCATCATCAGACAGAGAAGTGTAAGAAAGAGAAGCTTCAGGGAACAATGGCCTTCTTAACAGTCTTCTTGGCTTCTTTACAGTAATGGCGCCACTTGTACAAGTCCCCCATCATTAACAATGAAATTGTTTTGTAGCAGTGATGTGAGGAAGAGTCTCATTTTATTTTACCTTTCTGTGAAATATGATGGAAAGAAAAGGTATGAAGAAAACGAAAAAAGAGTAAAAATAAATTAAAAAAAGGCATGATGCTTGCAGTTGGTGCAGGCTAGGCATGGGCAGGCCATACTCTGTTGAACCCAGGTGGACACTGCAAAGTCCTGTGTACATCCACAGGAGACCAGACCACATACTTTGACCAGGTACAAACCAAACCTGGATCTGAGGGCCAATCTAAGCAAACTGGAAACATAACAATTAACCAATAGTCTAATAAATGGTATTGTGTGGTAAGATAAGTCTGACCCATATTAGCAAAAAAAAAAATTGTCACGACTTCTTATAATAATGGAAGTTAAGTGTGTATTAACATTTTAATGTATCCTCAAGTATCTTTATGCTCCCTCAGCCTGTTATAAACGTTTATGTTTGATTTATATGGAAAGCACATTCTGGTAACTGAGAAGCATGAGTTCTATACTAGCAGTCTAATAATCTAATCTGCCAACTATAGACAGCAGGCCCTCTTTGCAAATATGAAAAGTGTATTCTTGCTTAAGAGTTTTGCCCTGTAAATTAATGTAAAACATCCTTTGGCCAATCAAAACAAACAAACAATTCATCATGTACAGCCAAACTCAAGTGATTCATTGTCATTATTATGTCAAAAGTTACCTGAAAACAACATTATTCTACTGCTGTGTAGCAATCTCTGAAACTTTGTGTACCATAAATTTAAGAGGTCTTCTCAAGTCTTTGTAAGAGCTACATAATATGGCAGAATTTCTGAGCTTTGGGCACCACAAACAAAGCCATGTTCACAACTTTGTAAGACAATCTCAATCTGCCCCGTTCTGCAAAAATGTATTTGATCCATTTTGAACCTAATCTACATTGCCCTTACTAGATGCACCTAGCAGATGCTTCTTAGGTCAATAAGCAAACTGGAATGGACCACTATCTCTAATAATAAGAAAAGGCTGTCAAATTTATAGGTCAGTTGTTCAAAGGAAAAATTAAATTTGCCACTTGTACTCGTACATCCATCCCAGAGCAGAACAATAAATTTGCGTTTTGAATGGAGTTTCATTCAGCTTCGCTTATTGTCACAGGCTGAGCATTAACACTGTTCAACATGGCACAAACGTAATTCCCTAGAGTATTTTCATTACACAAATGTCCACAAGTTAAACAGGCTAAAAATATTTGAGTAATCCATTTCTTATCTATTCTAAGTTGCCAAAAACTTGAGTGACCATATATTCATTAATGCTTTTCTAAGAAATATGGGTGCATTAATATTTAGATTTTAAAGACACTTGAAACGGCAAACTGAATCTTGGAAAAAAAAAAAGTACAAGAGAATATTATAAAACATCATTGGAATGTTTCTAGTGACTTATTTCACACTTGCAGTCGTCAAGGCATGGTAAATTGTTTAGACAATTCTGATCTTTACTAATAATATTTCTAGATTTACATACAAGAAAAAATCCAAGAATAATCTGGTGCTTAACAGACTCTGTTTGAATCAAACATGTTTCAGAAAAGCCAATCATGGTCATACCTTGGATTAGGATTACCCTTCACCACTTTTTGTCCATATTTACGCCATCGATATCCATCATCAAGGATATCAATCTCGCTAGTTGTCTGTACAACAACACGTGGCTCACGTATGGTTCTATTGGATGTGATGACATCTGCCGAACCGTTTTCTTTCTTCCTGTAATTTTTTCAAAACCCATGCATAAAGTACCCTTTTACCAATCACTGCTTATATGTTTATCAGCAAAGTTCTGTGACCAATAAAAGTTTCAAAATGAGATAGTTTTCTATGATAACCCACCTGCGCTTTGATTCAGACTCGTCTTCATCAGCATCCTCCCCCAATGATTTACCTCCACCCTCTCCATCATCATCGCTAGCTGAAATTGATGAAAATTCTGGGGTGCCTGTTGACTCTAGATGATTGGAGGTTTGTCCTTGCATCGTTGATGGTGGATCTGACAGTTAAACAGCCAGAAAAGTAGATACGGGAGTTTAATAAATTTCCTTTCAACATAGGATATAAACATCTGTGGCATCCCTACATTTCAATATATAATAATAACTGTACCTTCAATTTTTACAATACTTCCAAAGCCTTCATTTATCTCTTCTTCATCCTGGCTTACATG
Source organism: Cryptomeria japonica (assembly GCF_030272615.1). NCBI lineage: Eukaryota > Viridiplantae > Streptophyta > Pinopsida > Cupressales > Cupressaceae > Cryptomeria > Cryptomeria japonica. Next base: position 607,662,000 of record NC_081413.1, on the reverse strand, counting down.
AGCAGCACCTATTGCTGATCTACGGCTGGGCTGAGGTTTAGGGTGATCGTGGACACCCTTATAGATAATCTCTGTTATTTGTCCATCGTGAGAACGTTCCAACTTTTTTCTCATTTGACAATTTGGGTGAGTGCACTTATAATAACTCCGAGGGTATTCACTGCCTTTCACATGCTTTTGCCCATATTTCCGCCAATTGTATCCATCTTCAGATGGTTTCTCTGCCACTGCCAAAGGAACTGACACATTTTGATCACCTTCTGAAGTGTGTGCCTGCATATTGGAGTTCTGCATCTGCTGTTCTTGAAAAGAAGTAGACTGTGCAGTGGTAACCTGAGAAGGAACGGCCCGTAAAGGAACAGCATACAATGGACCATCTGCAGTAGTGCTAGCTGCTGGATGTTCAGGTGGACGATTCAAAACAAACTCTTTTTCGATAGCAGATGCACTTGTGGTCCATGACTGAGTTTGAGATTGTGATTGAGACTGAATTTTAGGTTGATATTGATTTTGAGCTTGCTCGTAACTCGAACCAAAAGAAGCCTTCAAAGGAATAACACCACATTGTTAGTATTTTAACTTTGTACACTCCCTCACCCATAAAAAATATCACTATAAAACATTCACATAAAAACATAAGATCTGTTTCTAGGCGCTAAGTTCCAGCTTCTAAGTGCATACTTATGACAAGATCAGTTTACTACTTCAGAACTTCTCCCTATCATACTTCATCATACAGGAGAGAAAACCATCCATAAACTATTCTGTCCAACAGAATGGCTAAAATTTATCGCATGAGTCTTTCGTCTTCTAATTTATTGATAAGTCCTTAAACTTTAAAAGTAAAACAAATCATGTACAATGATATGATCAGAAATAAAAGTTCCCATTTCTTGCACAAAAGACAACTTTTAAGGCAAAACATGTTTCCTCTAATTGTTGAAATGCAATACTTGTCGATAAATAGATGGTTGTGTTGCACACACTTGCAAATTTTCACATGCCCGTCTTCATTGATTGAACAAACAATCAAGGCCCCATTGTCAATACCATATTACCAATGCACCCAATAACTAAAACCAATACCGGAAGACCAGCACAAAATATGAAAATAAAGATGTAAACAAGCAAACATACATACTTAATGAAAGATAAGCAAAGAAATATTGAAATTACCAAGCCCCCAAGAGGTGACAGGCTCGAATTGCTCCCAGATTTGGCAAATTGTTTAAATTCAAAGCTGGAAGACTTTCCATCTTCAATCCCACTGTTCTTAGAAACATCTGATGTAAATGATGGTGAATCACATGCACGAACACTGTCAAAGAAAAAAGGTGGCAATAAAAAAGTGCCAGTTGTAGGAGATGGTTCAGCCTGTTCATATACACAATCCACAACTTTATCATATTTTCAATGTTCAATAGATGGAAACTATTACCACTAAAATTCTTTTCTTGAGCTATGTTTGAAGGGGAAAAACTGAAAAAGGTGTCTTTGTGCAATATCCAGATGAAATCTATTGCTATAGTAATTTCCATTGTTGTCAAGGTTTCAAAGCAAATAATTAGAAAGAAAGTAGAGTATTATCATGGAATCTACTCATACATATCAAGGTAACCTCAGAGCACAGTTTCTCAAAATTTCATCCGTATCACAAAACTTCAATTCTATATTGTGGTTCTATAAAATCAGGACTTGTGACTTTATTATAAGCCTAATATGGGCTTACCCAGTGGACTAGTTCCAGTCTTTTTGAGTTTCAACACGAATGACACGAGAAACCTAAATTAAAGACAGGTATATCTCTCCAATTTTATTTGCCCTCTTTCTGTGGTTACAAAGGAAACAGGAAACCCATTCTACTACATTGCCAAGGTGACAATAAAATATTTTACAAGCATGTCATCTCATACTCATGAGTCAAGTTCTCTTTCAACACTTTGCAAGAAAGGAACAAAGTTAACTAATTAGTGTGGAGAATGTGGTAGAATGTTTTTCCTATGCTCCCCCAAGTTTTGGGGACAGGGACGGCAGGGGATGGGGACGTGTTTCTGGTATGGAGATACTTTTGGGCCATGTTTTAGGGGACGGCAGGGAATGGCCATGAAAAAATAGGGAAATTTTTAAAAATATAGAGAAATTTCAAATATTCATATCATAAACATTGTAGAAGCTTAATACATAACATTAGACATACAGATTTCACGTGAAAACTGACAAACAAATTAACAAAATTCAAATTCTTTCATTGTCAATGTGCTACATATTATATAAGAAATTAAGAATTATAACAAAATGCCCAAAGGCTGCAAGTTTCAACTATAAAATGACAAATTCATAGAAAATATATGGCTGCCCCTAATCAACAGATGTAACTGGTAGGTTTGTATCAAAATAGGAGCTCAAGTCTGAGTCACTGCAACTGGTAGGTCTGTATCAAAATCAAAGTTTCTGAGGCATCCCCAAGTTCCTGAAATGTTTGGGGGATGAGGATAACAAGGTGGGCTTCCTTTTGACTTTAAGCTGAGGGACATAGTGAGATTCATTGTCTGTATACCATATCCATGAGGGAGAAGAGAGATCAATACACATTAATGTTAAATGAGGTGAGGAATTCATTGGACGGAAGATTTAAGGTCCCTGCACATTAAATCCTGCTGCCTTATTGGCGAAGAGTTAGGGCTCATAATGTTTAACATGAACCTGCAAAGCCTTTGCAAAACAGCATAGATGGGGTAAAAGATGCATAAACAAAAGAGGTATAACTTTAACATCGAAACACAAAGCCAGAAAAGCTTAGTATGATGTCACATTGCAACCATCAAAGGCCTCTGCACACAACGGCAAAACATAAGTCTTGCTACAAAGGCAAGGATGACAGCTCAGAGCTCTTGCACTATTTTCTGTCTGAAGAACTAAGCATTTGCACTTCAACGCCTGGCACCCCATTGGCAAAGAGTTAGAGACTCTAATTCCTAAAACGAACCTCCGAAACCATTATAAAATATCCCATGGAAAAAACCACTAAGCCCTTACTGGATCAACACCTAATGATGATCATTCAATATGCAAACCGCTCAGGCATTCCAATGTGGATTACTAAGTTACTAACATTCATGCACCAGATCTTATATACTCAGCAGTTAAGGTTGCATGAGCCGGAGTAGGATCACAATTGGCATTTCTCACGATGTTACTCACCTTTGTAACATATCTCATGGAAGTTTGGAACTAATCCCTCAACCAATAGTAGATGCATACTTGATATTGAGCATTCAACATCAAGCCAGTTCAAGCATTATAATCCAGTTATGGCATAGATTACCAGATCCCACGACAATTTTTCAATTGATCATGCATGAGCCGTGGTAGCCTTTGAAATATATACCATGGAACTATTCACCACCCCCCCACTAGGTGTAACCTTAATTAAGTGACCATTTAATATGTACTCAGCTTGGAAACTGTAATCTGGATACCAGCATCAGTGCACCAGATCCCGTGAAAACCCAGCAAGCAGGTCAGCACATTTGAGCCAGAGTAACATTGAGGTGGATGATTTGTTTTCGGTGTTGCAGTCTTTTAACACTCTGATCCCCGGGCTTGACCAGCTTGAGGTTAAATCAATGGATGGAGAAGATATTTATAGCCTGAATAAGGAACTCGTGTTTGAGCTCTTTGAAGAGGAAAGAATACACAAACTCCATGTTTGAGCTCTTCGAAGAGGCAAGAATAAAGTAACTCCAACGATTGAGATAACTGAAGAGGTGCAAATAAAGGAACTCCATGTTTGAGCTCAAGAGGCAAGAATAATGAATACTGGGAAATTTCTTATCAAAATCAGAAGATGAAGATCTATCTTTTAGAAGAAAGAGACTATTTATTAAACTTCATCCCTTTAATTGGCAGCCGATGCAGCTTCACGTTTTGTGGTGCCATAGACAGCTCGCTCTCGTGGATGTAACTAGAATCATTTCATTTCATTTTTCCACCCATTTACATTAGAAACATAAACCAGGATTTCCCTGATGAGTTGCAGACCTTATTCTGCTACCCCGCTATTATTATAATAGGTTTTCAAGTACCCTCTTCAAAATAATCCTTCATTCATACGGGTAAAAGGACATTTTCAAATGCCGGATGGGATTGAAGCAGGTGAAAAAAGTATCAGGATTTCATAACGAAGCTCCAGATTCCCATCCCATTAGACATGCTAAATTGTTTAAGTAAAACACCCCAAGCAACTCGCAGTGCAACCCAATGGGGATGCAAGTTCCCAGTGAATTTCCCTGGTGAGAACCCCTGAGTTGTGGCAAGTACAACTAGCACAAGTTTATCCCCGGAGGGGCAAGGACATTGTCTAACACAACTAGGCATGCATTTTACTTGTTTGCTTGGGTTTGAAAGTGATTCAAAAAACGAAACTTTCGGTGATCAAACCCAAACAATTCCAACATGGCCAGCAACCCAGTTTCCAACAGATAAAAAAAAAATCACAGTCAAAAACCCAAATTTGTCCAAAACGAAGAAAAAGAGCACAGAATTTTTTTTTCCCTTCAAAAACAGAAAAGGAAACCTGTAACGAACATACCAGAGAGTTAGAGAGAAGAACAGGAGAGTCCAACAAAGTGGTGGGGCTCAAGCCAGGCGGTATTGTCAGGCAAGGGGACCGCGGTATCGGCAAGCTTGAGGGCGGCAAGGCCTTAAACCGAGCAGTATTGCTATTGCTATTAATATTCAGCCTGGGATTATCCCCACCTGTCCTGGCAGCTAAGCTCTCAGCAAAACTACCCCCAATTTTCCTGCTATTAAAACCACCGGGCATCGGCATACCAGATCCTGTCCCATCACCATTTTCTTCAAATGGGTAGCCAGAAAGACAATTGGCGGCGCTCTCTTGCATCGAAAGATTGGAATTTTCTTCACCCAGCGGTTTCCTAATCTGGTTTTCCGGATAATCACGGCTCAAAGCTGGTTTCTGCCCACCATTTTGGTCATCCCCCATTGAGTTGAGTTAAACTGAACCGAGTTGTTCTATTTTTTGTTGTCTTCTTGTTGGGTTGTTATGAGAATTTCCGAGAGAAGGCAGTATATTATGGGCAGCACAACAGGAAACAGCACAGCACAGCAGAGAGACAGCCTCTCTGTAATTCGATCCGAGGTCGACGCTATGTTAGGCCGACGACTTTTAACAAGCAAATTTGTCCCTTTGGGAAGATGTTAAAAAACAATAATATTGTGATAAATGTTGGCCTTTTGGTTATAATTTCAGTGCTTCAAATCCTTTTATGGCTTTTGCTTTTTCGTATTTTGTGGATAAATAGATTGTAGATAGATACCTATGCAATCAACCTTGGTGGATGGGAACTTGGGAGTTTGGAGAGGACAGACACTCTTCTAACATTTGGTGATTGTGGGGCAATCTGTTGGCAGGTTCTTTTTAGTTCAGTTAAGGATAACCTCTATTGTTGCTCTAGAACTATGTACATCATTCTCATAAATATCTTAGGTTAACTAATTAAATCATAATAGGATGGGATTAGACATAATTAAATAAATTAAAATGTGATATTTGATTATATATTTGAGACAAGAAAATGACATTAAAGATATTAATAATTAATTTTATTAATAATTAATTTTATTATAATGTTGAAAGTTTAGAGTTCAATTAAATAAGAGTTTTAGGATTTGTAAATTGATTGTGTGATATTTTAATTTACATTTATTCCTATGGACATGATCATTATATCTATAGATTTGAACTAGCATAGGTATTTGAATGTGTATTCTTAAGAATGAATGGTATAAATCTAACGATTGGAATTCACTCACCTTTAGCTTTTGACATTTGAATCCTAGTACGAATTAGTAGTGTTTACTAAAACCTTTAAGGAATTTATTGAATTGTGAGGCTCATGTTCTCCCCAATTAGATCTCTAAGAAAATAAATTTAACAATTTTGGAGTAGGGATTGAGGATAGCAAAGAATTGTGCAATAGACCTAAGATGATGTAAATTGATGTGATGCTAGAATGATATTACTCAATTGCTCTTCAATGATACTACTCAATTGCTCTTCAACTATTTCTAGATTGTCATAGATATTTTCAAATAAATGAATGAATGTCTCTAAATACAACATAACAAACAAACCAACATAAATGTATACTAGGTTGGTTAACAAGAGCTAATAAAATTTCAAAACAAGGTTTAAAATTGAATTTGTTTTTTTTTTAAGTTCATAATTCAAATATGTGACTATGAAAATAATGGATCAATTTTCTGTGCATAATGAATCCAAGGTAATGAATAATGGATCTAGGGATGAGGACCAATCTCTAGTAATGAATGATTATCAGACCAACCAAATTTGCACAAGTATGTGTCACTTGTAAACTTGTTATCACATAAAAGATACTACAATTATAGTGGGCCCAAAACATGAGTGAAAAGGGCATGGGTATGCACTTTTCCCAATTACATTTCCCACCACTATGATGTGCATGCAAATTACTAGGCAAAAGCATGTCAAAGTAAAATAGACATTCGATGTAGAAATTAAATATTTTTCATATATAAATATGCTCAGAAGGATATAAGTACAGTTGATCATTCTTGAAATTTTCTCACAATGAACACTCCATTATAAACCTGCAAACAAAAAATGTGTAATGAGTAGCATTTATCACATTTTGAAATGGGGAATAACTACAACATGTTTCAAACAAAACTACCATCAAAAATAGTAAAAGGTAAACATGAGAAGAATAAGAGATTACATCATGTATAAAAAGTGGTAAAGCTCTAACTAAGAGAAAATATAAGAGGATCTAATCAATTAAATAATGCACCAAAGGACTCTGGTAATGCAGAAGGACTATAAAAATCCTCTAGCCATGAGAATGACTATGATACCATCATTGTAAAACATAACTCACAAAGGATTGGTAATGGCATATATACCCCTATAATCAGTTGCATGCAAAGGATGCAATAAATTGGAGGAGGATAAAAAGATATAATCATGATAAGGCATGTAAACACATGGTAAAAGGTAACATCATATAATAACATGTAAGGAAATAAGAAAGATATAATCATGGAAGCATTGTAATTAAGTAAAATACAAAATGCCCTAATGTTTCCCCCAATGAAGGCACGTGAGAAGATAAGGATGATCATAAATGGTAGATTGATAAGAAGTAAAAAATATAAACATGAAAATGATCGTAAAACATATAAAGTATAAGCATTAGGATCATGACAAAGATGAGCATAGTAAGCATAGCATGAGAAGGAGAAGGAGAAATCACAAAAATAAGGAACCATGTAAATCTTGTAACATGGGGTCATATGACCAAAATGTGGAAACAAAAGTGGTAAAAGTGGGGCATAGGAGAACATGGAAGTCAATAAGGAACATAGGAAATTGCATACCCTGACAAGTAAACATATGCAAGCATAGTAGAAATGCATACTGGCTAACCAAGACACGTAGGAAAGTACATGAGCCAAACATAAAATAAGATAAGATGCCCCTGTAGACGTCTAAAAATAATTAAATTAAATATTTAATTTAATTATATTTAATTAATTTAAGTCTTTCTACATAATTAATTTATCTAATTATGTTTATCCTTATTCCTCTTAAAATTAATTAAATCAAATTTAATTAATTTTATCACTATAGTCTTATAATTAATTTATCCCCCATTCTTCTAAAGTCAAATATCATTTATTTCTTCTAAACCTACTTAGATAATTAAGTTCAATTAACTAAGCTAATCATGTAATTCCTACAAATCAATTCTTCTAATCCTCACTTAGCCTAATTAATTCTTCTAGAAGCATGATTATCATTATTCCTCAATTTTAAATTTCTCCACTCATTCTCTCTCCTCATGTCACATCCTCCTAATTTTCCCACTTGCACTCTAATCACTCATTAAGCCACCTAATCAATCTCTTTAATCATTTGTGCATCCCATAAATGGCTTTCCCATCTCATCCTCCAATCTTAAATGCACCCACTTTGATCATTTCAAAGAAATTCAAATTCTTTGAATCTCCCTATGCATCCTCTTCCCAAGGATTTTTTAATTCTTTTTCTCATTTAGTCTTCCCACACATCTCTTATTTTGGAATTTTTAATTCCTCTTCCCTTCCCCCGAGAAATTTTATATTATTTTTCTCTTCCCAATGTACTTGGGGAACTCTTTCCCATATACCTTGAGAGGTGTGGAGACAAGAAATGTCTTTATGACATATCTCTTGAATCCCACTCCTTGTCCTCTCAATCCTCTCCCACTCTTTCTTTCAATCTCAACCCTTTATTTCCAAATCAATCTCGGCCCTCCATTTTGGCCTCCTCCGATCTATAAATTGGAGTTTTCTCTCCTCACAAATCATCCACTTCCATTGCATTCTTATGCTGGTCTTTTATTCCCATATCCACTCCCATCATATTCTTATGTTGTCCATTTGAGGATGAAAATATTCTATCATACCATCATAATGCCAAAGTTTTGTTTCATCTAAGCCAATCCATCTAATCCTCATTTATCATTTGATCCAATCCCTTGTTGTATAGTAGAGAGCAAACCGCAATCCACCTAGGGACCAATCCAATCAAGTGAGGAAGGGGTGCATTCTTTATTTCACTAAAGGTCTAATATGAGGAGCAAGAGATCATCTTCATGAAGGTATAATGGTTTTTGGTATATTTGATTATGTGTTTTATGCTTATTTTGATTGAATCTAACCATTTACCCTTGTGTGGAATTTCCCTTGGTTAAGCCCCAATATGGTGAAAACAAAACATGAATCTAATATAAAAGATAAATTGAGCATAGGATGTGCCAACAAGCATGCCACAAGCAAAAATATAAGGTAGAAATGAAATAGAACACAAGAAAGAGGTGACATAAATAATACACCAATGTTCAAAGCCACTTGTGTCAACATGCACCACTAATATGTCATCATGAAGTATTCCCACACATATAAAAGTATGATGCAAAGACATCAAATGTGATGTTGGCTTGGAAATAACTAGCTTAGATACTATTTTTGTTGTGTGGGACCCTCCTTGACACCCTAGCCTCTCTAGCGGTGCTCTCACTAACAATTCAATCTTTTCATGTAATGGTAGTTAGTTTGTGTTAACAAAATTGGCGACTATGTTGGGGAGGATTTGACTCTCAACGACGACAGCTTATTCACCTCGTGTTCGACTATGTCTAGTACGTACCTCTTGTCTCAAGGGGCTAAATTGTTGTTGAGTGGGACCCTCAACCCTTTTCAACACCCTAACCTATTCAGTAGTACTCTCACTAATAGTTCGAGCTTTTGGTGTAGTGACAACTAGTTTGTGTTAACAATTATATTATGTTCTTTATATTTTATCTCGTGTATAAGCTCAACATATGGTGTGTTCTAATCAATAAAGAAATTGATTAGCTAACATTAGAAGTATCATGCTCAACTGGTATCATCTATTTATCTATAAGATCTTGAAATTGATGTGCCTATTAGAAGGTTTGTCCATGTGATGAAAAGTACAAAACTATTTAGCCATGTGCGGTGTAAGGTTAGAAATATCTATTGTCATAACTAGAGGTAAAGTAATAGCAGTATCCTCCAATAGATTTTTCAAAACAACATGGGGATTTTTCTCTAATGTAGTGAATTCTATAAAAAAATGCTAGGATATTTATATGGCAATCATCATTATGTACATCCTCATTATCCAAATTAAGGTGAAATGTTATAAATACAAAGATATAAAAGAGGATCTTCCAATAAATTTTGTTCACATTTACATACACTAGCACATAAATCTAAAAATTTCAAGGCTTTCAAAACACTTTTCTTTAAAGAGTGGAATTAAACTATTAATAAATATATAGTAAATCTTAGCATCCCATAATGTAGACTTACTTAAAATTAGTAATCAATTCTTGAAATCTAAATTGTTATCATTAATTACCATATATTCTTCTTACATTAAATGGCTTGTGTAATGGATTTACTAGGTTCAATCTTGTAATAAGTATGTTTTATGAAAGTGTTATCCTAATCCTTACAGTGAATAGAATCATGTATATGCATAGCCACTCAAGCTTGCTAGAAATAATTTGGCAATAAAATTATCTTTATGAAAATGAGTGAAGCATATATCTTGAAAAGCTCTTATATGAAGCAATTGATGACTTTTGCAATCATACCTTGTAAACAAGGTGCAACAAATCCACTTAGTGGATGGTCAATCAAAATGTCACATACTAGAGGATTATGGCACATCTCACTAGTATCATCTTTTTCTAGAAAAGTTTCTCATTATCATCGACATAATTTTTAAGATAAGTAATTTATTAATGAGTAACTCAAATAAGATGGAACATTATTCTCAACTTGTCACATACACATACACACATATGTATGTATTTATGTATTTCATGTGTAATAGCAAGAGAAGATAAAAAATTGTATTATCAATGAATGAAACATTATCCACATGTGTACCAAGTAAGAATTATAAAATATCAGCATGTTATTCTTCATCCTTATGTATAAGTTTGATCAATAGAAAGTGTAGAGAGTGTACTCCATAGCCACACAAAGACACATCACAAGAAAACACAAAAGGATTCAAAGACTCGGGTCTCCATAAAAAATGGTATAAAACTTGGGGCATATAAAATCCATGGTGTCCACTAAGGAAGAGTTACTAGAACCAAAAAAATGAGAATCACAAATGAAATATGATAAAGGCCTAATAGTAAAGATGTATGGAAGTACATGGAAAATCATGGAATGATGTATAATAAGTTTAACATGAATTAAACCATTGTTTACCTCTATCAACCAAGATACCACCAAATTCATCAACCAATGTAGCATCACTAATTTGTAAATGATTCTATCATTAAATTTGGAAAAGGATTATATTATAAATTAAATCATCATCAAACAAAGATTCATTAATCTCATCAATGTAAAAAGATAATTAATTATCATTAACTTGTCAATATATAAGGCTAAGAGAATTTTAACTTGTAAATGTGTATCTCAATGACTAATAAATGATTCTATCATTAAATTTGGAAAAGGATTATATTATAGATTAAATCATCATCAAACAAAGATTCATTAATCTCATCAATGTAAAAGATAAATAATTATCATTATTCTCCTCACTAAACATATAATTAGCATACTATAACCAAAAAACAAAGAAGAAGGGTTAGCAACCCCATGCAAAGGTGAAATATGTGCATGTACATCACTAGGACCATCAAAAAAAGATAAAGTGGGAGAGGCATTAGTAAGAAAATATATAACTAAACAAGGAAATATTGCATTAGATTTATACAATACATGCTCAAGATATATAATCATTGTTAAGAAAGCATCTATATTGAGGGTGGGGGGGAGTCAATCAGTATATACCAATTTTAACTTCAAACCTTAAATAAATATCAATACCATTATCACATCTCATATTATCATTAGAACAACTATGCAAGTGACAAGCACAACCACACATCAACAGAAGAGAACACCGAATTTATATGGAAACCCAGAAGGGAAAAACTATGGTGAGAAAAGATGCTTGGATCTATTGTCCAAATCCAACCTCACAATAATATAATAAACTTACAATGATTTTACATGCTGACAACCCACAAGAATTTCAACCTAAGAAAGGAGACATCAGACCCCAATCAAATTTGTGGGCAACAACCTACATAAGACATCAATTTCCTAATCCAAGAAATGAGAGGAAATACAAAATATGTACATCATGTAAACCTTCCGAACTCAACCTTCATCATTTGTCTAGATTGATATGCTTAAAAACACTCTTGCAATGTATATATGATCCACATCTTTGTTTGCATGCTTTGTAATGTATTGTTGAGTACACAACTTGCATGACTTCTGCCACTACAACTACCCATTAGATTGGAACTGATTGGCATTATATTTGTATTCTAATATTATTTACACTTTCATGTTAGCCTAAAACTTTATTACAATGTTTGTAAGTCTTCCAAGGATAACTTAATTCAAATGTGTAGTCGGCTTCGTCCTAAAGCTAACATGTTACATCGAGAGTAAGATTACACTATGTGTGACACAACATGAACTTAATTGGTCCCAAACTACCTTCACACACTTCCTCTAGTTGGCACATGTCACCTTCCTCTGGAACATCCAACAAAATAGTTTGCACAATAAGTGAACTAGCATTGTGAACCCTCTATCATCTCTAACTTTCTAAATACATGAGCAATACCTCATAAGCTATGGAATATTTGTATTTATGTATAGCTTATCTTCCAAATAGCATGCCAAAATACTTTAATATGGTAGAATGTGGTATCACAAACATCAATAGTACAATTGGATGCATATACAATCTCTGGTCAACAAACCTTAGAAACTCAACACAAACACTTATAGGCTACAACAAATGCATTAGGCATATAGGAACCATTGGAACTAGTATAGAATGATAACATTAAGAAAGCCATCCAATCATTACTAGACTTTATCCTTTGTCCTTCATTGTTCTCAAGTAGTATGACATGACTTAATCACCTTGACATCAACAATCTTCTTGACACCAATGACAACACTATATTCAACAATCATCACATGAGTGAGTAGTATCATCACAATGTGTAATAATTCCACTAAGAACTAAGGAAGGTGTAACTGCATTCTCTAAAGCATCATCCCTAGACATGTGACTAGAATGTAAAGCTACCCCATCATCACAATGAAACAAAGCACGTGAAAAAAGAGTACTCAAATGTAAAACATCATCATTCTCATGGATAATACTATCACTAACCATAAAGAAATGATAGTGAAGATGAAGCCCATGCACAAGTTAATTGGGAGTATCCAAAATAGAATAATAAGAAATAATAAACTCTATTAAGGAGAATGGATTACAAACATAATGAAATGACATCTCCATAAAATATGCATCTCCACTCAAGGATAACAAATATGAAAGCATGAATGATGAGGGTATTGGATTAAACAAAATATATGCACATATTGAATTCTATAAGTTGTGTGAATAAAGGATAAAGAAAGTGGACTATGGGAATCCATGATAAAAAGATATACCAATTATCCGCAAATAAGGATGGGTGGATAGGGGTCAAATAAAGATCATGCAATAAAGGCTCAACCATAAGCAAATTAGAATATTGAAGCACAATGAAGGATAGATCCAAGAATTTCATAAGGTATAATGACTAGAAATAACAAAACAAGGTTAAAACCCTAAGATAAATCCTAGAGACTTTTGAATATCAAGTTCACCAAATAATATAAGTGAAAATAATTCACATAAGATACCTAGGCTAATTAAAATTATTGACACAATTAACTAATAATTAACCTAAATAAATGTGTTGGAACTTAAAATAATTTAATAATAAATTAATTTTATAAATTAAATGAATAAAATTATGGCACTTAGCTAGATTCTAGAGATGGAAAAATAATGTTGAAGGTGCTAAGAACTACTTCATCACAATGCTATAATTTTAGGGTTTGATCAGACAAGTTTTCTTAGAATCATAAACTAATTGTACACACTAGTCTAGTCTAGATCCATACTTGTAATCTTGATCTTCACACTTATCAAATAATTGTCTTATAATATCGATAGTATTTTAATTTTTATAGACATAATCACAATATTATACTATATATCTTATTATCGTATACAATGTCCTTCAACATAATTACCATGTTAGAATTTTTTATTTTATTTTAAGACTAACACTAATAATGCATTAAATTCTATATATTAAGTTTCATTTGTAACATATTTATTAAAGTATGGGGAATAGGTTTGAATTATTAGTTTAAGGATATCATACATATTAGGAAGTGTATTGGAGGATGTTAATACATCAATTGTAATTTGAAATATATGAATTTATGTATGTGTGAAGTGATTATCTTAGTATATTATGTTTTTATAATATACTAATTTATGTTTATGGAAGGAGACAAACTTTCTAATGTTAAGCTTTATTACTTTTTTAAAATAATTTATAATGTAAGGTGATATGACTTATTAATATAATAATATTTCTATTACCTTTAAATTTTAGTGTTGTACGGGTAAAGTTATTAATCATATAAATTTCTTTCATTTCAAGTAAATACATAATTTAATTAGTTTAAATTTAAGAGTAATGATTGATAACTGAAATAAATGTTATAAATGAATGTTTATACAAATATAAAATTGAATGATTCAAATGTATAGGTGTTTAATTTTTATTTTGATGAAGATGTCATTATATAGTTGTAAGGAATTTATTTATCCTGTGTTATTTTTTGTTGTATTAAATATAAGTCAAAAAACTGTTATAAAAGTGTCACTTATCAAGGCCCATTAATGGGCCTAATTGGGCTTATCTGGAAGATAAACCATCACAGAAAGTTACATGTATGGTGCTTGAAGAAGGATGGTTTAAAATTAATTTTGATGGTGCCTCAAAGGGCAATTTGGACCATCTGGGGCTAAAATTGTGGTTAGAGATTGGAAAGGAAATATCATTTTGATAGGAGCCAAAAGGCTTTCAAATGGGACAAATAATGTTGTTGAGGCACAAGCTGGTCTGCTTGCAATTAATCTTGGTATGAAGATGGGGTTGTCAAAAATTCATTTAGAAGGCGACTCTGATATTATAGTGAATGCCATTAAATTGAGAGGGACCCATGCTTGGCACCTAAATAAATACATCGTGACAATAAATCAAGCACTAATAGAAGTGAATGGATTCATTGTGTCACATGTGCGATGTGAGGGGAATGAGGTCACTGATGTCCTGTCTAAATGGTCAGTATCCTTTCATGATGAGGAGGAGATACAGCTCAAGGATTTTCATAATCTCCTGATAGATTTTGATGAAACTTTGCATGTTGAAGTTGGTATACATTTATTACATCCCACCAATGTTTGATGATGGATATGACATGGTCTCATGGCAGAGGCTTTTAAGGTGGTAGAGGCTTTTAAGGTGGCAGAGGCTTTTAAGGTGGCAGAGGACACTTATGCTGGAAGAAGGTGATGAGTGGTGAATGTAGAGTAAATGGAGTCGACTTTCACTCTACAAATGACAAGGATAGCCTTTTTAAGGGAGATTTCCTAAAAAGGAATAAAAGAATTGTTCAAATTCTACAATGAGGGTTTTTTGTAGGCCATCTCTACCCTTTTTAGGGTGGATTTTATGGCTTCCACTCACAAATACTAAGTGAATGCTAATATTGTGGCCATGGTTGCTACTTGGGGTTTGAATTTGGGTGAGAGAGAGGAGGTGGTAGAGTGGGTTATGTGTTCCTAATTTGAGGATGTCTAGCTTTTGGGGTTGAATTCGATACTGGAATGGGCAATGTTGGGGACAGATTTTGACCTACGAAAAGGGGTTGAAAATAAAGATGCAGATGAATTTTGGCCCGAGCTTTTCCCTTTCATCTATTGGCCAATTTGGGTGAACAAGGATGCGAGGTGAGCGGAAGCGGTGGAAGGATGGAATGCACTGAAATCCTTTCTCCAAAGGAAGGTGGAGGAGAGGAATTTCGAGTGGGTGGAGAGATTTCAGGGGTCAATAGAGATGAAGCATTTGAGGCTAAAAGAGATGGTGTTTTCTCCTAAGGTGGCTAGTGGTGGTGATAATTGTGAGGGCAATGGGTAAGATTCATCTCACTGAGGCAAGCAATTTTTTTTTTTTTTTTATATATCGTTATGCTCCAAGTATGCAGATATGTCACCATTTTCTTCTTTGGCTCTTTTTGTCAAGGTTGGTGACTTGGGTTTGGTGAGTCATGGACTCTTGCTAGTTTGGGTGGTCAGGGTCTAGGGTGGGTGTATAGTGTCATGTCCATATTTTTGGTTGGGGAAGCTGAGGCTTCCGTTTTTGTCAAAGGGGTTTTGTTTATGTGAAAGATATGTTATGCTTTGAAGGTCTATTGTCTGTATTTGTTTGGTTTTGTTTTGGAGGAATGTTGGTATCTTGTAGGAAATTGGGGTTTTGAATTTTGTCCTTGGATATGGGTTGTTGGCTGGTTAGTTGGAATTTTGTGGTATGGAATTCTGGAGCTTGTGGAATGTAATTCTGATAAATTTGGATCTTCTATGTACAAGTTTTTTGAATATTAATAAAATTATATATTACCAATCCAAAAAAATAGTGTCACTTATTAGGCTATACTTTGTTTAATAGAGTCTAATTATAGGATACAAAAATAAACATTATTGTATGGGACTAACTCATATACAAAATCACCCCATGTACTGTGTACAAAATGGGGCCTATACATGTGAGATATATACAATATAGCCTATATAAATTGAAGATACATTAGATCTAATGATTGCATATTCTCCATTGTTCAATCCAGGAGGTCCATCCAAATCATAGTCTTGTTCCATGGCATTTCTCCTACCACTAGCTAGGCCCGGTATTGGCATTCTATCTTTCTGCCTTTATTGATCTTGTGCATGAAAGCCTATAGTGCATTGACAAGCGGGGATCTTTCAATATTGAACTTGGACCAAGCATAACCATGTGACAGCTCAAACATGTATACCCTGGTAGTGTTGTCTTCTATAAACCTCTCAAACTTCTTAATTGCAAGTCTCATCACAATGGAAACCTGCACATCAACATTATGAATAATGAGTCTCTTTAGAGACTCAATAAGCAGCCTGTCCTTTCCTTGATACCTTTCCTCATTCCTAATTTTCTAAATAGTCCAAAGAATTTCACAAGATTAAAAGGGACTAGAAGAGATTAATATGTTTCTTAATGCCTTTAATGTAACCAAATACAACATCATGATAATTGAAACCATTAGCAAAATTAATCTCAAATATATTCTAGATTTCTTTAATAATATAGTAAAAATATATATGCATAGTAGTATCAGCAACCCTACATATTACACACATCAATATCTTGTTGCTTAGTCTTAATATGAAGTCTATGAAGATTAAGCAGTCATTTGAAGCCTTTCTTTTTTAGGGGTAATGTTACTATCCCATAGCCAGGTGATTTTTTTTTGCCATTCATCATTACTACAATTCAAGTATTATATTGAGTTAACACGAATCATCAAATAAAAATTAGAACATAATTCATCATAAACCATTTTAGCTTTGGTATCCATGAGTGGGGAGCCATCCACCTAGGTGTGGGATCTATATCTATTTGCAATCTCATCACATGGCTTGGAAAGTTGAAGGTTGAGATAGGCCTCCCTCAGTATAGAATATGTCCTCCATTTGGAAGGGAGTATATGATACCTCTGGTTGATATCAAACTAATAAATTAGATTACCATTAATAATAATATCATTAAAGCAACAAATACCTCTAAGAATCCAGCTCTTAGTAGAGCATCCTTGGATGAGTGCAAGATGCCTATCCTTGTGGAACAAGTTCCACTAGATAGATCTTTCTCCACATAAGGAGCTATTAGTACTAAGAATCCTATTATTAGTAATCATGTGTCTAATGAATTCTCATGCCTTCCATATTGCCTTGAACACATTAGAACTAGTCGGAGAGACATGGAAGTTGCCAACAATAAGATCACTAAAGGGGAGCATTTTTTAGGCCTTGGCTTGCTTCGGGACAACAAGATTAATGTTATTTCTAATGATAACCTTCCATGGTCCCTCACCTTCTAGAGCATGGAAAATCGATTTTGTGGCTAAAGCAATCCCTTGCATATTGGTATCTTTCAGCCCCACACTAGCCAACTTTTTACTTAGACAACACCAATCCCATTTAATCGAGTGCCACTTCATGTTACCTTTTCCATCAAACCATAGGAAGTTCCTAATAGATTTGTGAATACCATTAATCTAATAGTTACTAAACATCGAAACAAAGTCACAGTATAGGCTATAAGAGGAGATACCCGTTAATGATAGATACTATTTATTCCATTTGCCCAGCTTACTCTCCAATTTCCCTTTGATCCACAACCACATTTCTTTCAAGCATGTATTAACAGCAAAAGGAATGCCCATATATCTTACTTGTTTAGAAGGAACACTCCATTGATAGCCATACTTACTGAGCCATAACAGGGGGGGTATCTTCCCAGCCCAAAAGAGTGGATTTGGCTATAGATATTTTAGCCCCTGAGGCTTCATAAAATATATTGAGCTTTAACATCAAGGAATCCATATTGGCCTCTTCAAGTTCTAGGAAAAGGGTTGTATCATAAACAAACTGGATATTAATAAGATCCACTTTGTTGGGTAAGGAGATACCCCTAACCCTTGAAGAGTGGGTAGACTCTCTAAGCAGGTAGAAGATAGCATATGCCGCAATAACAAAAAGGGCAAGAGCAAGTGGGTATCCTTGCCTTATAGACCTTTCCATCTTGAGGAGATGAGTATGAGAGTCATTGGCCTCAACTTGAGCAAAGGCATCATTAAGAACTTGAACCATTTGATAAAATTCATTTGGAAATCCAAATGCTTCCAACATCATGATGAGAAAGGTCCATTCAATCGGATCATATGCCTTTTCAAATTCAATCGGGAACATAGCAACTTTTTGGTTGGTTAACTTTGCCCAATTCATGGCTTCCTAATTTGTGATGAGGTTGTCAAGAATGTTCCTCGCTTTAATAAAGCCAGTTTGAGTATTGCTTACAAAATTTGATAAGATATCCACAAGTCTAATTGCAATAATTTTAACAAGAATTTTATAGGAAACATTTAGTATAGTAATGGGCCTCCAGTTCTTAATAAGGGATTTGTCCCCATCTTTTGGGAGAAGCTTTATCACCCCCTTATTAATCTCAACACCAAAAGAACCCCCTAGCCAGAGCTTCCTCATAAGTCTACAATAGGTCCATGCTAATCCAATCCTTAGCCTCTTTGTAGAACTCAATGGGCAGCCCATCTGGACCTAGGGACTTATCATAGTTAAGGGTTCTAATATCCTTATGGATCTCTTCAATCGAGATAGGTTTCTTGAGAAAATCAACCATAATTATTGTACTCTTATTCGGTATGAGGGCTTTACATTTATCTTTAGAAGAGAGTCTAGAAGGGGAGTTACCATTAAAGGAGAATAACTTCTAGTAATACTATAGGAAGTCGGTTTTAATGTCCTCATTGTCAACCATTTCTTTACCCTCCTTCCAAACTCTATCAATCCTTTCCTTGAATTCCTTTTGTGTCAACATATTAAAAAATAATTTGGAGCCTTTATCTCCTTGTTGTAGCCAATTGAGTCTAGCCATCACCTTGATCCCCTAGATCTTTATTTGTTGAATGCTTCTCAGCATGTCTCTAGTTCAGGATAGTGAGTGAGATAGCTCCAGAATGTCAGGGTCATTTTAAAACTGGGCTTCCCGAACTAGCAAGTTATCCACTAGGTCTCTTTCTTGTCTTCTACCATCTTTAGATTTCTTCTCTCTAACTATTTGTAGAATTACCTTCCAACTCCCAACATTTTTATTCTATTTATCAATGGTAGAGGGGGTATGACAATCCCATCTATTGATTTGTCTAATCATATAAATGGCACTTTTGACATCTTGATCATTCAGAAGGTTGTTGTTGAGGATAAAGTTCTCCTCTCTCTTGGGCTGAGGGGTTGTATTGAAATTCATTGTAATATGAGTTGAAGTCGAATGACGATCCGAGAAGGTGAAAGGACAAACTTTGATTGTGGTTCCTTCATCCTCTTGCTTGAAAGAGAAAAGGTCTTTATTAGCATAGAACCTATCCAACCTATAGTAAATTCTACTCCTCCCTTACTTGATTTTATACCATCTATATCATATCGATCTATAATCCTTCTTCATACCTTCAAGGGGATCAAATAGTCTAAGTTTATCCTTCATCCTAGTCCAATAGAGCTTCTCCCCACTTTTTCATTCTAGGTTCAAACCTTATATTTTATCTTCTGGATGCTCAACCATGTTAAAGTCTCCCCCAACAAGCTAGGGAATATCTAGGAGATTACACAACCATTTCCAAAGATCTATTCTTTCTTTGTAGTCATTGGAGACATAAATGGAACATATGCCAACCTTGGTATTATGAAGGTTTATAATTATCCACATCGCTTTATTACATGGGGAGGAACCACTATCCAAGACTTTGTTACCCCATTTGTCAGACAATCATAATGAAAAAAACCCCTTTACCTCTGTCATGATTAGTAGAGAATAGGATTTCATCTTTTCATATGTATTTAAGGTTCACCTCTAGGGTAAACTTAGTGGATTTTACCTCCTGCAACAACATAACGTCAATATTTTATGTTGGTTAAGAAACCTCTTGACCACATGTTTCCTGTCCAGGGATTCAAGTCCACTAATGTTCCAATAAATGTAACTCAGTTCCATGAGAAACCTTAAGCAATGATGTCCTCAATAGCTTTAACGTTGGCAAAGCACTTAGGAAGGTCCTTATTATCTTTCTTCTTAGGACGAGGGATTGCTTTCCCTTATATCTTCCCCTCTTCCATTTGACCTTAGTAAAAGACTATTCCCAACAAGGATTATAATCTCATAATCTTCAGCTTTGGATTCCATAATTTTATCATGACCTAGACTATGCTCCTCTTTAGTGATTGAATCACATGACAAGGACCTAGTCTCCAGGTCTGATTCTAAAGGATGGGCTTCAATGAGATCATCACAGAGGCTCATTCTAGTTTTGTCATACGAAGCAATGGCTAAGTCATGGGCTTCATTAGAATCCTTGTTCCTAATAAGTGGGTCTGCAGTAATAACATAAAAAATGGCAACATCATTGTCAAGTTTAACGTTGTGGTTATCTATGACCAGAGATGTGCTAACATAAAATTGAGGGGAAGAGGTAGTCCGATTATCACCAAGCAGGGGGGGAGCCCTGGCAATCTCATCATCTTGGGGCTCCCCAATATGAGGCTATGCAAGAATGTCAAAAATTTTAGAGAGTTTTAGAGAGTCTGAACCTCCATAGGGGTACCTAGGCTAGCCACTTCACTCAGTTTCATACTAGAGTGTCTTCTTTCCTTGATACCCCTAACAATAGACTTGACAAGAGAATTGTTATTTTCCTTAACCAAACTAGACACAAACAACAGAATATGAGAATCATCATCCATTTGGACAGAGGGAGGGTCAAATTGGGAGGGCTCATTAGAATAGTGAGTCACCTCCATCATGGAAACCTTAGAGTTTTTAAGCTTATCTAGAGCAAGCTACTGTGTGTGCTTCCTCCTGACCTTGTGAGTCCTTGGATGCACAAATTGGTTTGATTTATCCACCTTGGGATCCCTAATTTGTGAAAGTGACACAACAATGGCTGAATGAGGAAGGGGATCAACATTGAACTTCCCAAAATTAGTAGCCTCCTCAAGGATGAGAAGACTAGCGAGCAAAGAATTAACTACAACCTTCACCACCTCTTTAAAAAAATTAAGGTGCTCCAAAATAGGGCCTTGTGCACCCTTTGTATGATTGGGAAAATCCTAAAGAGGGATAGCAGGTTCACCATTGGGTTGCATGGGTCGATCTCCTAAAGTACCATTAGAGTTGGCAAGGGGTTTGTGTTTCACTAAAATAGGGAATTTTCTTCAAATGTACCCTTCTTGTTTGCACATGAAATAGGAATTAATTCTACCTAAAATTTCAATATCATAGACCATGGGATCCTCATCAATACTAATTTCAACAAACTTGGGTAGGTCTTTGTTGAGGTCGATAGATATTAAAACCCTAGCATCCATGTAAGGAACCAAGGAGTGACTATTATCCACTTTGATAAATTTCCCAATGGATTCTAACATTTGGGGAATAAAATATCATAATAGAGGGGGAAGGTTTTTAATAACTATCCACCTAGGGCACAAAAGGGCTAAGATTTCATCACTAACAGCCTCGAGTGACCATTTAAGGGCCCTACATGTACATTTACCAATGGACCAGTATTGCTTCTCGACTACTACCGCCTGAGACTTAGTATCATTGAAGAAAATGATAAACAATCCTTTCCGAATCATTCTATAGAAGGAAAAGAGAAAACCTAATTTTTTAATCCAAATATTTTTGAGTCATTCATCCAAATATTTGTGGGTTGGGCATTTAGCAGTTCCCACTGTCGCAAGAAATATAACAACATTCTTTAACCTAGACTCCTCATTATTCAAAGCATTAATCATATATGAATTAGGAGTGATGGATAGGATAGACAAAGAAAGGTTATTTTGCTTACCTCCTCCTCTTGCATCCCCATTACCTTCAAATAGAGCAAAAACCCTAGCATCAAACTTCATCGAGTTAGGGATAGAAAGTGGAGAATCAACAAGCTGCCTTAAATAATTTAGTTCCATTCACAGTGGCAACCTCTGAATTAAAGGCATGTTCACCTGGATTAAATGCCACAGTGGCTAGATCCCCATGCCACAGTGGCAACCTCTGAATTAAAGGCATGTTCACCTGGATTAAATGCCACAGTGGCTAGATCCCCATCCATCCAAGCGCATTAAACAACCTATACGAACTAATGGAAAAGCCAGAAAACCAACACAAACCAACATTAATAATACAAAAGAATCAAGAAAGGGAGAAGTAGCTTACCTATGTGGAGGAGGTCGTATGCCCTCCTCCACAACCTGGCTTGGAAGACCCCTCCATCAGGGCACAAACCTTAGAAACAAGCATCTGAGTTGTAGAGCAATTAACAATATATCAAGTTCCTATGTTGTTATTTAAGAATCTTTTGAATGATTATCATTGAAATGTAAATTTATTTTTGTAAATAATTAAATACACTTTCATGAGTTGAGAGATGATCTCTATGAGTCTGAAATTGAACTTGGTAAATGCTTTTAAATAACTTAATTTGTAAAATGTGATCTAGAAAATATATATTATCTATAAAAAATCACTTTTAAATATATGCTTTGGATTTGATAAGGAACAAACAATGCTTACAAACACCTTTGATAAATTTATTGAATTATGAACATAAATTTATTTTAAATCAGTCTCTTGGATGAACCAATTCATTGGTTATGAACCAAGCTAAAAAAACAAGAAGCATGCATGCGTGATACTCCTTGATTGATGATATAATTATAATAAAATTATCTTTATCCAGTTGCAATCAAATTTTAAATTTCATCACTGGGTTCCCCTAGATCCTAGATAATTCATCTAAATTATGGTTAATTATTAAATATGCCACCCTAGTGTGTAATTTGAAACAAGTTGTGCTTTTGTTGGCTCATAATTTTTAGTAAGGCAGAAAACATGGATCCTAATTAAGAAACATAAATTTAAAGGTTTGATATTCAAAATTAAAACCATGGATCTAACTTGAATCAATTTTACATTCATGGATCTAAGGTAATGAATAACTACATGTGGAGAATTTATCGAGGTTGTAGGGATAAGTGATGATTAGAATAAACTAGTATATATTCATTTTCAAACATCTATATAAAATACACCATCTTGCAAAGCAATCAATACAAAAAAAAATTAATAAACACAAACCCAAAACATAAAAAAACATAAATATATAATTTTTATAATTACAAGTATCTTTAGGTATTTTTTATTCACTACATAATAAATTATGCATATAAACGTGCATTAATTACTATTTTAAGGTTTTAATATTAAATTTTATTAATGTGTGCACACACACACACATAGATACACATACATATACATATACATATACATATACATATACACATGCACTTTCTCTCTCTCTCTCTCTCTCTCTCTCTCTCTCTCTCTCTCTCTCTCTCTCTCTCTCTCTCTCTCTCTCTCTCTCTCTCACACACACACACAC
The DNA here is from genome assembly GCF_030272615.1 of Cryptomeria japonica. Lineage (NCBI taxonomy): Eukaryota > Viridiplantae > Streptophyta > Pinopsida > Cupressales > Cupressaceae > Cryptomeria > Cryptomeria japonica. The sequence continues at coordinate 607,638,132 of NC_081413.1, read as the reverse complement.
ACACACACACACACACACATAAGGGAATGATATAGTAGATTTTTGGATTATTATTAGATTCACTTTCAATTAGTGCTAGTATCTCATTAGTATTATTAGGTTTGATTGTGTTGTGTGGATTATTGTGGTTAGTTTGTAACATATTAATTAAAAATAAGGATAAAAATAAACATAGAATAAAAAAATAGTCTTAGCTTTCAACTCACCACACCAATGGAGGGCTTACACCAAAATTCTTGCAAAGTAAGAGTTCTATTATTGATTGTCATCTTTACAAAAATGTAAATTATGGATAAAAATAAACCTTTATCCTACTCTTAAATTTCTACATACAGAAAATGTCCATATAATGATATTTATATATTCTATATAACTAGATTTAGTCTACTGCAACCTAGAATTAGAACTGGGCAAATGGTTTTGGTTCAACATCCTCCTCTTCACTTGCCACATCATCATCATTATCATAGGTAAATGGCCAAGCAACATAGGCAAATTTTAGGAATTCAATTCCCTATTTTTCCTATTGTCTTCACTATGCATCATCTTGCCCAATCATCATGATGATAAAAGACACCTAGGGCCAAGAGTATGTAGGATTAATCATTGACCAAGTCCCCGCACTAGGGTGAAAGCCAAGTCTAAACATCACATCACCCAGAACCTTTCTCAATATGTACCTTCATCTTAGTTTGATCATAAATTATTCTACCACCTAAATGACCTCGTTAGATTATCTACGTTGTAGAAAAACAACTACATTATCATTGATGAAAATTTAGTTTTAGCTCAATTGTAATGATCCAAGACCATAAATGTCTCTCCAAACACCATACAAATTACATGAAGCAAAATCACAACCTAGATTTTACAAAATTTAATCAAACACAAAGGAAATATTTCCCAAAAATAATGGTTGCCTCTTCTTATCCATTAGGCATGTAGTGGTATCCATCTTCCCACACCAAACTAAAGCTTCTATTGAAAATTTCAACATGTTTTCTAAATATCATTATGGCTCAAGTGTGGGTATTTCCATAATTATTCAACTAAATCTTGTAGTACCACAATAGTAAGAAATGAACCAAAAAAAAATCATATGATATAATAATGAACTTTCATGCAATAGAGGGACAAAATATAAGGCACTATCTTCCACCATGTGTCAAGAGATTTATTGATGATATGTTTAGCTTCCATGTAAATTTTTACATTTCTCAACTAGTCAACATCCTTATTTTACTTTATGTATATGTGATTGATGAAGAACTTGGTATCTTAGAAGCATTATTCCATTTCTAGTGTTGATTGTTGCTAACTTATTTGCTCTTCTTTTGGTCTTCATTTTGTCTACCATATGATCTTCCACTAGTCCTTCCATCATGATCCCTTCCTCTCTTCCTTCTTTTAAATATTCTATTTAGCTTCTCCTTTAGCTTCAAGACAAAATAATAATCATCCTTAGTAGTGGTAATTCCTATCAAACTTCGGTCCTCTTGAATATTTGGATTCAACCCATTTATATAATGGGCTACCTTCTCCTTGTTGACCTCAAGATAGCCTATTTTAATCAATAACTTCTAGAACTCTTTAGTGTATTCTTTGACAGGCTTACCTACCTGCTTCAAATCTTGCATCTTCTTTAACAACTCTAACTTGTAATCAACAAGAATGAACTGTCTCTTCAACTTTTCCACCATCTGATCACATCTTGCTATCTTGTATTTTCCTCTTTTATTTATTTTTAGTTGTACTTCCTTCCACCATATACTTTCATGACCTTTCATCTTGGTCTTTGAAAATATGACCTGCTAAGGATCTTCCACTTACCCATAATCAAAGTGTTCAGCCACATCATTGTTCTAATCAATCACATATTCTGGGTTAATGTTTCCAAAAAATGTGGAAACATTAATCATTGGCATTTTAATCTTGAAAATATCCTTTAATAACTCAACTTTCTTGGGAACTCCTACTACATCTAAATCTTCTTCAAATTTTCCTTCTTATTCAACTTCATCTTCACTTTCATCTCCCCCTCTTGGCTTAAAACCTCTGTGCAACTCCTCTTGCATTACCTAAACTTTTCTCAATTTGGCTCTAAAACCCTTTTATATTATATCAACATTCTTCCACCATCATAGTTTCATTGTGGATGCATTCTGATCACTTTTCTCACAAACCCACAATCATAAGTCTGGTACAAACTACCTCACATTTAGTGATCTATTTACACACTCAAACTCTTGTTAGATGATACTACTTGATGAAGGGCTACTCCACCTCACTTATACATAGCACAAAAACAAACATTAACACAAAAAATGAAAGAAGGAAAACAACCCACTTTCAATTTCCTCAATAAAATAGAATTACATATTAAAAAATATGAATGCTACAACCACATGGGCTTAACTCATTACATTGACAATAAACTCTCGAAGAAAACTCTACAATTTGAATCCACAATCTGCTTAATGGAGGTATCTTTTGTAACCTCTATTCACATCTTTATTTGTTAGCAACAACCACCTTAAAATGTTCAAGAAAATGTAACCCCCCCTTTTTGGGTGCCTATAGGTCCACTAATTCACTTTCCTACCTAGGAAGATTTTTCATTTGAAATGTGTATTTTGGTACCACAACTTTTGAGAGACATAACTTTTGACTCGACCTCTATTATAATACATTGTTGGAAACCTTGAGAAGAGGTATACAATGTTAAAATCATCTAAAGATCAGTTTGTCCACTTTTTGAACTTTTACAAGGCTTATACTTGCTTCAAATTTGAGTTGGAAGCTTTATAAAAGTACTTTCATGGGATGAAAACTTTAATGTCTCCTAAACAATATATGATATTGAGATGATTCTTTCACCATTCACTTAATTTTTTAATTCTACTCCTTGGGATAAGTTTTCATGTTGATATGTTCTTGTGTAGGCTGACATGAAAAATAACAAGCGATAATTTTTTGCCTTTTTGGACTTATGACATCCTACACCTCATAAATGTCATCATGGGCTTTATAAAAACTAAAGAAACCTTCAAAATAATTTTTAAAAATACAATATTTTTGGGGTGATGCAAGATTGCCCTTACACCACTAGACAATCCAGCATCAAACTCTAACTAATAACATTCAACCTATTTTTTTGATTAACATGCAAAGGGTAGAGGTAAATATTATAAAGTCTTGCAATAGATACCACATTCCTTGCTTCGTATTTTTATTTCTTCTTTTCTTAGGATTATATATCTAAGACCATGTTGCATCTATAAATGAAACACTTTCCATTGCAGACATTCTATCCACGTGTCCTTCAATGAAATGTTTTAGTGACTTTCATCATCTTGTTTTTAATTTTTTTATACTAGCTTGAAAACTTTTCTTGTAACATTTAATGTGTTAAATACTCTACTAATTTCTACCAATGGTAACTTAAATAACATATGGCAGATTTCTTGTGCTCCAATGTTTATTTTAATTAGGTTTTCTATTAAAATTATCCTCTATGATCTTGATGGTGATTCATCTAGGATTTTAATATTCATAATCCATACACATTTGATAATATGTTCTATATTCTTTTATGCTTTTCTTTCATACTTTGCAATGTAATTAAATTACATGTCTTGAAAAAATAAATTGCAAGATCTATATTTGCTCTCACAATTGAAGTATATAATAGTTATGTGTATTTTATTGATAAGAGATTCTAGAAATTTTGTGTATTTTATTGATAAGAGATTCTAGAAATTTTATGTATTTTATCCCTTGTGTCTAGGTATTCAATTTTTTTTATCCACCTAGATGCAAGGACCATGGTGCATCATTCTTGCAAAACAAATTGTCTATTTATATATAAGAATTTTAAAGTTTCTAGGTACAAAACATCTAAATATATATGAAGACCTTATCTACAAAGAATCATTCCCTTTTTTTCTTCTATATACAAGCACCATCTTAACAAATTGTATGACACTAAATGCAATTGAGTCACTCTTCATGGTCATGTTGCAAGTCGATTTGAGTAAGTTATATATTTTGAAGACACAAATGTTGTGTAAAATTTTGTTAGGACATATCATTAATCATATAACATAAATTATTAGTTAAATAAATATATTAAAGTATGATTTAAATGAGTATGGAACTAAAAATTGATAGCATACATGTATGTTATGTTAATGTGGATCTCATCATGGATTATGTGCATGAATAATCAAAATAATTTTGAGTATTTTTTCTTTCATAATTCTTTCTCCAATCAAAGTTTTTCATATTTAGTGCTCTCTCACACCATATGAATCCATTCACATGTTTTGAACCTCTATGATACCATTAATATTCAAACCAATATTTTTTATAATGTACCCTTTTGAAATATTTCCTTTTGAAAAATTGTATATTATAGATGCATGTAATGCACCACAATATGAAGGTAGTCGATAATATCTTGTCATATTCATTTTTGTGCTTGTTTTGGATTAGTTGGTTGTGTTCTTGATATTAATACATTCATGCCAAACTAATACATATATGCTACACTCGATATAAAGAAAATTGTCAACACTCTAGTTTGATGCAAGAGGTCAATTAATTTAGCTCAACATTTTTCCCAATAATACCTTGTACCCCTTAGTGTACTACTAAAAGGCATCAAATGGTCAAATAAATGTGAGGGGGGTATGTTTTAAATTTTCTCTCACATCTCATTAATGGTGATCAACATTGGTGCAGGAGCACCTAGTTTTGAGTGCATTTTCTACATTTTGGTGTGTTAGTCTATAGTTTAGTTTTGGATTGTGAATAATGGAGTACTGATAGGCCCACATGTGTTTGTGATATAAATTTGGAGGATGAATGTCAATGGGATCATGTAGTTCCTCAATTTTGGCATACGAGCCCTTGTAAGCCTAAAATGGCATAAACATGCATTTTGGTGTCAAACATCTTGAAAAGCCTCATTTGGCATTGAGACATGTCATGTTAGTGGTTTTAAGTCATCCTAGGTGGTTTAGAATGAGGAACAATGCATGAAATGCAAAAATGTACTTTTTGGCAAAAGTTGTCAATGTTGCTTGACAACATTTTACGACTTTGAGCAACTTTTTGAAAGTTTGAGAAAATCGGTGGGTAAGCAACTGATGGAGAGTTAGTTAGGATAAAAATAGCATATAAATGCCCTAAGTATGAATGTAATTAGGTTGGTGAACGCCTAGAGAAAATCATAATACATTTTGAAGACCATTTTCCAATTTTTACCTTGTATTTTCTCAAATTTGGAGCAGCAGTCCATACTTCATGGATTGATTTCATTGTTGTTCTTTGATAATTGATTTTTACATGTTATTTTAGTGCTCGAGAGTCATTTGAGTTAGTCTTTGTTGCAGGTTTGAATTAAGTTTTTTTATTTTGATAGCTCTCGGCCTAAGCAAGGGTTTTAGAGGCCCAAACATGGTTCCAGCTTAAAGTCCTTTGAGTTTCCCTTAATAACCCTTGGGAATTGAGTCATGGAACCTTTGTAAAATTTACATAATCTTTGTTTTGATTTGGAGGTCATTGAAAGGCCATTGGACATCATTTCCTAGGTGAGCTCAATCATAGCCCGATTAGGAAATGATTGAAATTTTGCAAGTGCTTGCAAGGATGGTCAGGTTTGAAGATGCTAAGTGTTTGGCATGAGTAAGTGGGGTGTGGAAGAGCCTTTGTGGAAGTTTGGAGGTGTAGTAGATTAGGGAAGACATTAAACCCTTAGAAGAAGACCAAAAAGATCCAAGAACCCTTCAAATATGCCATTTTTGGGTTCTGCACTTGTACAAACAGACCTAGTTTCCTCACTTCATGAATCTCAAAGTTCTTCCTAAAGGGTACTCAGATCATAAATGATTTTTCCTGGATTTTTGGGAAAATTTTGAATAATTCCACAAAAATCGGTTAGGTAGGGCTAATTGGGGCTCTAGGGCTACTAGGCCTAGAAAATAGGGAAAAGAAAGAGCGATGGAGGAATGAATGAAACCCAATCACAAAACTAGTGGATTGGCTTGGAAAAACCTTAAGGAAACCTGCTACAACCCCTGCAAGCATATGTTATAATTTTGATAGAGTAAGGTTGGATTTACCCTTGTGAATCTCAACCATGCCTGAGCAGTCAATGAGCACATTCTGATTGGGAGCACTCCTAGAGAGTTTGAAATTTTTGATTGGTTGATAGACCAATGTAGAGTGAAGGGAGCCCACTAAAACATCACTCAACTTCCTATTGGAACTAGCTTGACTTTCTTTGAGTTCCCCTCCCCATCAAACATGTCTTGAAAGCTTTTTTTAACAAACATTGCAAGTAATTTTATGCACAATGTCTCATTATCATATTCATCATGCAATATTTTAATCATGGGTGTCATCCAAAATGGCGATCTCTATATAAAAGTAAATGTTTAAAAAATTCATGTAGATGGACTCTACTTAATCATAGTTCAAACCAATTATATTATATATTTGGAAATAGTGTTAATAAAGTCCTATCAAGTAACCCTTTTATGAAATACTCCTTGTTGGAGAACCATAATTCTTATCCAATCAATTAATTAAATAAGTTCAACATTAAGGTTATTTACCTATGTATAGATTAGTTACATCTCTATTGGGTCACTTATTTTCTTGGAGGCCATTGATGTTTTATGCTCTCAATAATGTTTCCTTCATCCATTTCATTGTCGAACCCATAAATACATATTAATTTAAAAATATATGGTATGTCCTTTATATGACACTAACCTATAACTACATGCGTGACTTAAAATATTAGGTTGACACATGCTATCAACATTTCCTAATAAGGATGCATATGTGGAAGAAGGTGGGGCCTTTTTTACAGTTGCCTATTGGCTTGGCGGCTATCATCATTTTTGTTGATAGGGACGCATATGTGGAAGATTGTGTGGGAACCTTGGGTCACCTTTGTGACATGGAATCTGGATTCAAGGGATAGTGGGGATGAATTCAAGATAATTTTGTGGGAGCTCCACAATAAGGTTGGGGTCACAATGATGAGGTGGCTCCCCCATGCATGAAAAGCTTGTGTAGCTTTTGCCAAAGATTATCTTATGATAACTAGATGTTATCATTTTTCTTGTGGGAGTATTATTGAAATGACTACTGCCCCTAAAAATAAGCATTTTTTATTTGCTATCCCTGGCGGTGGCAGTGTGCAACCCAAAAAATCTAGTCGTAATCTATTGTTTGGTACTACCGATAAAGATTGGCACGTTTGGAATTTATGGGGATGGAGGTTTAAGTATTGCCATTTTGATACCTCTTAGATTTTTAAGGCAACTATTTCAAAATCCCTTAATACTTTGTTTCCAACTTTTTTTTACTTGCTAAGTGTGTTGAGTGCTAAGGTTTGGGTCTGTCTCTGCCTTATAACTGTGCTTTTTGTCTTTCTTTCCATAATGTCTGGGGACATGGTTAGAATTAAGCCTAGTGTTCACACCAAATTTAAAAATGACCCTATGGTTTGGCTTATTTGTAATGAAGGAGGGGTTGTAGATCTTTTATAGGGTATTAATGGGTATGATGAAAATCTTTCTGTCCAAATTGTTAAATCCTTAGATGAGAGGAAGGTCACTGTGGGTGGTGTTTCTTTTGAAGTAACTGAAGATGCCATCGTGTAAAGGGTACAAAATTAGGGTTCCCAACATAGAAGGAAGAAACCGTTATTTTTTTACTTAGGGACCTTTACATTCAAAAGAGGGGCTGAATCCAATAGATTTAGTCACAAACCAGCAAGGATAAAGACTGAAAATACTAATTAGATTCAAGGTGTCAATTTGTTTAACCTCTTTTGTAAGTTGAATTTCTGAAATTAGGGTAAAGTGCTAGAAATGAGAATGAAAACACATAAACAACAAGCTATAGATGAAGGATTGAGCCACCAACCTAGAACTAAGAAATATAAATAGATTCAGATATGATCCTCAAAGGAGCTCCTAAAATGTTGGGACCGTGGTCTCCATCGCCCAGCTCCTCTGAACTTTTTGCACACGAAAGGGGGATTGATTCGTCACTTTAAATAATGCTTATTCTGAAGATTACAACTCCGTACCTATTTCCTACACATAGAAAGAAGGGGAAATAGGTTGGGAATAGGGGTTTTCCTAAGTCAAACCTCAGTTTTGGAATTAACCATGAAATAGAGATAAAAGATAATTGAATTGTTGTAATGGAAGATTCTCCTTTTGAGGGAGATGCTGAATAATGACTAAAAACCAAATGATATATCTCCTTGTGAAGTTTTGTTTGTCTCCACACAAGATTAGGGTTTCATGAAGTCTTTGACAAAATAGGATATGAATTTCCATTTCAATGCTTGAATCTTGATTCTATTGCTAATCCAATGCTTGTAGGAAGACTGATTGCTTGCTCACTTGAATTTGGATGCTTCATTTCTTGACGTCAAATAAAATTTCATGTGTGTGGATTGTCGAATGTATGTGTGATAAGAAAATGAGAGGGGAAAGCCTCATTTTATATTTGCCAGTCAAAAAACACATTAATTTTCTGACATGAGCCAACACGGAGCTAGGTTTCCCTCTCAATTTTTGAAATGGAAAAAGGGTTCAAAGAGGGGCCCAAATAAGGAGGACCAAGGCACCATGCCTTGGTCCTACCCATTTTTGGGGCTAGGATAAGGGGCTGAGTTGATGTATGAGGTCAAAACAAGGTCATATTTCCATGGTGCAAGCAGAATCAGGTAACAGTCAGGACTAGGGGCGCAAACGCTAAGGTAAGGACCCAAATGCAGTCACAATTGTAAAGGGGTACACTTTTAGGATGCTACATTTAGCCCCACTTTAGCGGGAGTATGAAGTCAATCATACTAAAGGTAAAGTACAAGGGTTCACATTGAAAAACTTTCATCAAGTCACCAAGGAGGCAAGATACACCAAGCCCCCAGTGGACTCTAGGATCTTACAACTTTGATAACGAGATGAAAGGGACATCATGAAGGAAATAAAGAGAGAAAATCAGGACTACGAGCCTAGTAAGGCTCTCTTACTATGAGTCGTGAAAAGAAAAATACCAAAACTACAAAGCAAAAGACTAATTTCATTAAGTAACTTAAGTATCGAGATATGCGAAAGAGAGATCATTAAGTGGAGTCTATGCACCCACATTAAAGAAATTGCGTACACCTCATCAGGAGCAATTGCTTTAAGGTAGGATACACCCAAAAATACAAGGATGTTATCACAATAAGATGCCCCCAAGAAAGGGAAAATCAAAGGATAATGATCACAAGACATAAAACACATAGTGTTTTTACTTAACTTTGGGGTCAATATGCTTTTTATGATAAATAATGTATATCATGTATATATATTTGCATAGAAATGTCCTCATCCCCAAAAGAAAGCAAAACCATCATGGAAGAAGGGCACATGTGTCTTTTGAGTCAACATGCGAGAGACCAAAAGAGATTGCAATGCTCTGCATCATCCTCAAGTAGACAACACTAGGGACAACAAATAGAAGAATTGAGAGATAAATAGAGGAAGGTCATGAACAAGCAAGAGAGGAGAGAGAGAGAGAATGTACGACACAAATGAAGCTAATCACACAAATAATCCACCTCCTAACCTTTCTCAACATTGTTTTGGGAAGGTGGACAACATGCAAGAGGAGCCACTTCGAGCACAGTAGATGGAGCTATAACAAGTTCCAAACAAAGACCATGCTCTAATGATGAGTCACTTTGTCTGTTACTAGGAGCTAGGATTAATTATTTTCAAGATTGTTTAGATAAATCATTGTCAACATCGACATATTCATATTCATCATCTGAATTATTAGCATCAATATTTTCATCATTAACAACATTATCATATATTTCATCATCAAGATTAATAAAAATAGGAGCTCTAATAGTAATAGAACTTGAACCATCATTTGCCTTAAATCATTTTATGTCTTGGAGATTCAGGTTGAACCTATTTGTTAGGAGAAGGTTGAGAAAATGGTGTTATGTCCATTGTTGGTGTCTTTGGGGAAGAAATGGTTTGAGAATAAAGTTCACGAGCCCTAGAACGATGTCTCCATCGACATTCTCTCACACAACGATTTAGTTTAGTTTTAGTTGAAGGTTGTGTAGGTTTAGGTTCAGCAGACATACTTCTTTTCTTCTTCTAAGGAAGGATGCATAGGAGAAGGTATTTTAGGTTGGACAATAGGAGATGTCAGGTGTTTTCCTTTGTAAGATGTATGAGGCATAACCACAACATATAAATGAAAATAAAAGGTGTAGGAAGGAGACCAAGTCCATCCTAAGGAGGAGGAATATATCTATCCTGAGGAGGAATAATATTCTTATCCTTAGGAGGAAGAATAGGTTTATCCTTAGGAAGAAAAATAGGCTCATCCTTAGGAGGAAGAGGGAGATTATCCTTAGGAGAAGGAATATGGTCATCGCTAGGAGGAAGACTAAGTGTTGGATTTCTAGGTTTACTCTAGGATAAGATCATCTCATTCTTCCATCTTTGATAAGATTAGAAAAGAGCATCAATTTGAGGCTTAAGAGGTTTAAAATGTTTAGACCAAAAGTAATCAAGATTAACGTCTCTTTGGCTAATAATAGGTTGGTACATGCTATGATTAATTGTTATGATCTTGTCATCAAGAGGGAATTTCAAGCACTTAAGAATAGTAGAAGGGATCACTTTCATGGAAGAGAGCCAAGGATGTCCCAACTTCACACGAAATTGTTCTGATGTAGGAATAATAGAAAAATTAACATCTAAAGAGTTAGTACCAACCTCAACAGGAAGAGTAATAGAACCAATAGCGGGAAAAGAGTAACCATCAAAGATTTTAATCACCACATCATATTTATCATATGTCACTTGATGTAATTGTAAGGTATAAAGATATTCTTTAGTTATCACATTTACCATGCATGCGAGATCAATAAGCACACCTCGTGAAAGCATGCTTTTGATTCTCACAGTGATATATAGTGGGCCATCAAGTACTTTTATAGTCTCACTAGGATCAAAGGTAATGCACAAGTCCTTACGAGGTTCAGTTTTATCAATAAGGTTCACCACATTATTAGACTCAAGACCAAGATCAGTAGGAGAGAAGGTAAGACAATTAGTCTTAATCACATTAGTGGAATGGGAAGGTAAAGGATCAGTAAAAATTTGAATATTTTGATTTGGAGGAGCTATAGATTGTTTCCTTTATCATTCACGCTAGCCACATATATGGTATTGTTATCAATCAAGTCTTGAATCTTACTTCTTAAGGAATAACACTTTTTAGTGTCATGACCAGGTTGATGATGATATTGGCAAAAATATTTGGAATCAAAGTAAGGTGAAAAAAGGCTTTGATGTATCAAGTGGTTTAATAGGTGGAAGCTTCAACACATTCCTTTGTAACAATTGTGTCATAATACTATGCAAATATTCATTAAGATGAGTGAATTGTTTTCTGAAATACTTGGACAAAGGAGGCACACGTGTTGTTGCGGCTACTACTTGAGTGTTGTTGTTGTCATTGAAATTGATGAATCCCTTATTTGGTTTGAACTTTGAAAAAGGTTGTTGAGCACTTTCACTTTTATCAGTCAGAGCCATTGAAGGAGATTGTTCCAATTGATTCACGGTAAGGTGATAATTGTGAAATACTGCACACAACTGCATAAATTAAGTAAACTCAAAAAAAGAGAAGTCTATCTATAATGTCTTTTTGCAAATTAGAAATGAAAATTATTTGAATATCTTGATCAAGCACAAGAAAAGCAATTTGTGAATACAAATGTTTATATCTACTAATGAAATCAATCACTTTTTCTTTAACACCTTGCTTACAATGCATCAAATCAGTCAAAGTAATCTTAGGACAAATATTATTGTGAAATTGTTGAATGAAAGCATTAGACAATTGTTTAAATGAAGTAATAGAATAAGGAGGAAACAAAACAATACCATTGCAAATCTTTATCCCTAAGCATTCTAGTAAACTGTTTAGCCAAAAGTCTTTGGTCATGAGTAAAGTCACTACACAAAGTTTGAAATGTTTTCACATGATTTAAAGGATCGCCTTTTCCATTATAAAGCTCTAATTGAGGGACTTACACATGTTTAGGAGGGACAACATAAACAATGCCATTGGATAACAGGATCACTACATCAAAGGTGGGCGCATTATACTTAGATTGATTCATGGAAGCTATTTGTTGTTGCAAGGAAGACGCTATTTGGGATAGATTATTTATGGTAGCTTCAGTGGAGATTGAAATTGGATATGTTAGATTGAGAAGGGGAGTAACATTGTTGTATGATGGTAAAGGTTGAGAATAATGAGGTGGAACACTATTGTAGGTAGGTAATGGAGATGATTGTGCAACAAATGGAAGACTCACAGGATGAGGGATGAAGGAATTATGATTAAAGGAGTTGCCCCCTTGACTAACAACTGTAGGTATGCCATTTTATGTAGAGGTAGCCATGATATTAGATGTAAAGGTGGGAACATTAGCCATAGAAGTAGTCATAGGAATGGAATGATTAACTTGACTAGGAGGTTGTGTATAACCAAGGACTTCAGTACAACTCTTCATTGACATAATATTAGTATCAACAATATGAGCAATACCACACAAAAAGTCAACACGAAGTTTATCACTTTGAACTGTTCTTTTCAATCCTTCAATTAGTGGAAGAGCCTCACTTTCCGGGTAATGTTGACTCATCCACTGTTGAAGATTTTCAAATTGATTGTCAATCTTTGCCAATTGGTCAATGGAAACCCTAGTTAATGATTCATACACATCATGAGTATTATGTAAAGAATGGGGATAAATGAGATCATTTGTACAATTGGAAGAACCACCGACATCCTCATGAAACAAATTATCCAAATTAGGGTCCATATCCTCGATAATTAAACCTTGGGAAGCCTTAATTCTACAACTTCTTCGCACTGAGATATTATAGGTTGGACTAATAGTAGTAAAACTCATGCACAAAGGAGGGAAATTTGAAATTTGAGATTTGGAAAATGAACTTTTGAATAATTAAACAATGCAAAATTTTGTAAAAAAAGGTTGTTCAATTAATTAAGCAAATTGATTTGTGATTTTGAAAAGATAAATGCAATCCACTAGTAAATTTAAATTTAAAGAAAAAAGTTTGTGAAAATAACCTCTTAATTTATAAAAATTAATTTGAAATCAGATCTAAAATTGCAATTTTGAATTTGAATTAACATTAACAATTAGAACTGAAATAATTAATCCAAAATTAGACAACCCACAAGCTTAATTTCAAATTTTAAAATTAGGGTTTCTGAAATTAACCTCTAAATTTTTAAAATTCACTTGGAAATCAAACTTGTAAATGAAAATTTTAATTTGAAATTGCATAAACACTTATATTTGAAAATAAAATTAGAATTGCAGGTGTAAGGAGTTAGATTCATCAAAATGTAAAGGGTGAAAAATTAGGGTTCCCACCATAGAAGGAAGAAACCGCCCAGTTTTTACTTAGGGACATTTACATTCAAAAGAGGGGTTGAATCAAATAGATTTAGTCACAAACCAACAAGGATAAGGACTGGAAATGCTAATTGGATTCAAGGTGTGAATTTGTTTAATCACTTTTGTAAGTTGAATTGTTGAAATTAGGGCAAAGTGTTGGAAATGAAAATGAAAACATAGAAACAACAAACTATGGATGCAAGACTTAGCCACCAACTTGGAACTAAGAAATATAAGCAGATTAGGATTTGATCCCTGTAGTAGCTTCTGAAATGTTGGGACCATGGTGCCTGTTGCCCTGGTCCTCTGAACTTTTCGCACACCAAAGGGGGATTGATTCAATACTGTAAATAATGCTTATTCTGAAGATCAAAGCTTTGTACTCATTTCCTACACATAGAGAGAAGGGGAAATAGGTTGGGAATAGAGGTTTTCCTAAGTCAAACCCTGATTTTGTAATTAACCATGAAATAGAGATAAAAAGATAATTGAATTGCTGCAATGGAAGATTCTCCTTTTGAGGGAGATGTTGAATAATGACTGAAAACCAAATGATATACCTCTGTGTGAAGTTTTGTTTGTCTCCACAAGAGATTAGGGTTTCATGAAGTCTTTGACAAAATAAGATGTGAATGTCCACTTAATGCTTGAATCTTGACTCTATTGTTGCTCCAATGCTTGAAGGAAGATTGATTGCTTGTTCACTTGAATTTGGATGCTTGATTGCTTGATGTTGAATTGAATTTCATGCATGTAGATTGTCAGATGTATGTGTAATAATCAAATGGGAGGAGAAAGCCTCCTTTTATACTTGCCAATCAAAAAAGACATTAATTTTTCAACATGAACCAACACAGGGCTAGGTTTCTTGCTCAATTTTTGAAATGGCAAAAGGGTTCAAAGAGGGGCCTAAATAGAGAGGACCAAAGCATGGTGCCCTGGTCCTATTGAGGACCAAGATGCCATGCCCTGGTCCTATCCATTTTGGGGGCTATGATAAGGGGTTGAGTTGATGTATGAGGTCAAAATAAGGTTATTTTTGCATGGTGTGAGCAAAATCGGGTCCCAATCAGGCCTAGGGGCACAAATGTTAAGGTAAGGACCCAAATATGGTCAAAATTGTAAAGAGGTATAATTTTAGGATGCTACACATCATTGCTACTACAAACATCTCAACCAAGGGTAGGAAATAGAAGAGGCAAATTCATGTGTCAAACAATGAAATTTTAGCTCATTTCTTTAGGGTAAAAAGAACTATGAAGCTCTAGGGGGGTTTGCTCGTGATAAACTATCGAACCAATGGAACAAGGTGTTCTTAATGATTATAAATTTTTACCCTAGAAGGTAGTTTTAAGGTCTACTATTTTTATCATTTTCCTATGTTAAACCACTTTTGTAACCTTGAATTACTCTCACTTCCTTTCTTCCTGCTTACCTCCCTCAAGAGCTTTATTCTTGATGCCTTGGAGGTGGCTAGAACCCAGGGTTGGAAACCTATTCTGCTCCATCAGGGCTTAATTTTTTTGTATGTATCATTTTCACTACCCTTAGCCCCCTAGACAATTGTTAACAATAGAGCATGATACCCCTAGCTCTGTTCCCCTCCCCCCTGGCAATGACTATCCTTGATTCCTCGGGGGACAACAAAAATAAATGTTTAAAGTTACCCCTAATCTTGCATGTATGACAATAAAGTAGAAATCCACCTCCCCTAGGGTTGAGAAGACAAGGAAATCTCAAGGAATCCCTCCTGCTACCAAAAAACAAAGAATTGAGGTTGATAGTGAGGTTGAAATGGAGGCTAGGGAGGATGTCAATAAAAGTGTTAGTACTAGTTGCAGGCGTTCCAATAGATTGGCGGGCTACTTGAAGGGTATTTCTACAAAGAAGAATTTGGTGGGGTATGATGAATATTTTGAGGAGGACTCTATTGAGAATGAATAAGCAAATAATGTAGAGGAGACTGAAGATGACACATGGAAAGCTAGCAGCTTGACTAAATCTACTAACAAGGGTTCAAACTAGAGTCACAAGAATGGACCTTACCCAGGATGTGATGTCGAAGGAGGTGGAGAAAAAAGGTGATAGTGCGAGTAACTGTGTCATGTACATGTCTATAATGGAGAAGTTGGATGCAATTAAAAAGAAGGTGACAGAGTTGGAACCAAAGATGGCGAGTGTCTCTAGGTTCAACCTGCGCATGATGCATAGTTCGGCTACCTCAATGTGCCTAATGTAGAAAAAGGTTATTGGAAAGGAAACTGAAACCAAATGAAACTACAAGTAATTGTTTAAGTTCCTTACTATAGATTGGAGCAATGTGCTCAAGTGGTCTATTTAGGCTAGTTTTTTATGGTCTTTTTTGGTCTCTTGCTAGTTCTAAAACTTTGGTTCGTTTTATATCTATTGCTAAGACTTTTTATTATTTTGGTTACTATTGGTATTTTTCTATTAGTTTACTACTAATGTGCTATTACTATTAATTTTGCCTATGGGTTGTTAGTGTAAGGGCCAACACCCTAGTTTTTGTTGCTTATCAATAATAAAAATGTTTCCTCAACATGTATTATTTTTTGTATGTTTTAGTGGTTGTGGACCTAATTCTTTGTTGTTTAATACTAAAAAATGGTATTTATTCTTCTATTGTCAATTTTTGTTACAAATATGACATTCGGTTGCTTTACAAACCATCACTATGGGTAAATTTCTTGAAAAAATACAACATCTACTCTCTAAAGAATGTTTATCTAGTTTGTGTAAAAAAATCATTTTCCATGTTTTCAAATCAATTCTAACATTTTTATTATGATTAAGTATGCCTTGATATGTTTCATTTTTGTTCTTTGCATTGTTCTTTATCTTCTTAGTGGGGATGTTAACTCCTATTGTGGACTATTTTTTTCTATATTCTTTTGAGTATCAACATTCCTTGTATCCCAAAAGATCTTCTCTATTATTTGTAGCACACGATCTATTATATTAGAATTCATCCATTTATAATTAAGCTCAACATTAAAATGATATTGATGATGTCTTTGAACTAACAAAAGATTATATTATTGGAGTTGTTATTTTTCTATCTCGATGAATTGATCTAAATACATAACTCTTTGTAATATTAAATTCTTAATCTATTTTGCTCCTCTTGAGATGTTCATAGATGATATGTGACATCTCATATATATGTCTTATTTCTTCTTCAATGTCTTCAACTATCATACCTACAACATTTTTAAAATGTCTTTTTCTATCATTTTCATTTTGACAATTTCTTACTTCCTCTCTTTGTGCACCTATCATTTGTTCATATTGTTGTGTCATACAATTTTAAGCATATTGTCTTCAATTTTATAGATTTACTACTCTTTGTTTTCAAAATTTAACCTTGGGTGAGGCATGCCTACAAAATTGAAAGAAAATATAACACTCACTAATAATAAATATCAAAAAATTAAATGTGCAAATGATTGAAAATTAATTTTTGCACATGTTGATTAATAATTAATGATTAATTGGTAGAATATTAACTTATGATATCAATAAAAAATAAACAAAATATAATTTTGTATATAAATAAATTCTTTATTAAGAGCTATAGTTGATTTGTTGGAGTAGGTTCATCCACAAAAGAATTTGGGAAGCAAGGTAAAATAGACCCCCCTAGAAGAAGGATGGATTAAAATAAATTTTGATAAGGCTTCATAAGGGAATATAGGGATGTCAACGACGGGGTGTGTAGTAACGCATTGGGA
This sequence comes from Cryptomeria japonica, assembly GCF_030272615.1. Taxonomy (NCBI): domain Eukaryota; kingdom Viridiplantae; phylum Streptophyta; class Pinopsida; order Cupressales; family Cupressaceae; genus Cryptomeria; species Cryptomeria japonica. Next base: position 607,620,834 of record NC_081413.1, on the reverse strand, counting down.
AGGAAATCTATAAGATTTCAAATTAGAAAAAATGTTGGATGAGAGTAATAATGAAGAAACAATCTAGGAAGCAAGGCTTGCCTTAAGAATTGGAAGAAGACTTGGATTTAAGCGAATTAATTTAGAGGGTGATTCTCAAATCATTTTGAATGTCATAAAATGACAAAGGACTTGGAACTAGAAACTAAATATTTTTTTAGAACCAATATAGAAACTACTATAGGAATGTAAAGATTTCATAATTTTACATATTTATTGTGACTCTAAAAATATAGACAATCAATTGACACAAAGGGTAGTTGATAGAAGTGAAGATGATGGAAAATAATTTTTACATGATGTGTGACACAAATTCTAGTGAAATAATTGAGAGAAAGGTACACAAAAATAAATAAAACTTAATGAAAAATGAATGTTGAGTGAGATGACATGGCATGAAAGGGAAAAAATGAGGCAAGTGGTAGTGTAGGATGGGTGAAAGAGGATGGAGTAGTCATTAAGAAGCACGTAATAGTGACAGGAGAAAGAAAAGATAGAGGCAAATTTTAGTCTTCTAGCCAAGGAGTGATAGATAGTCTTTAGGGGGAAGTTTTTTTATGAGATATTGAACAATGTATTCAAGTGCCACAACCTTATGATGCTTCAAGAAATCAAGATGTTGTTACAGGATAAATTTTTAAGTTTTGATTTCAAATATAGGACTGAAGTAAATATAGAACTGATGTGGATAAAATAGAGGTGAAAAGGATTATGGAATTTTTTCTTTTGGGTTAAGTGGATAGGAGATATGACAAAGTTCATGGATATGGATGAACATGGAGTTGGGTTTAATGCAAAGAGTGGTTGTCATTTGCATGTGTATTATCACTTCAATTCCCCACTATAACCATCATGTTATGGTGAAATACCATTGATGAAAACCATTGGTGAGGACAATAAATGGTAGGATTGGAGGTAGTTAAAGGAATTCTAGAGGAGCAAATTCAAATAGAGAAGCGTAGAGTTGATGAAGGAACATCTGATATGATGATGGAGATTCTCGACTCAGAGTGCCATGATTAAAACTATAGGTGGTAGGGCTTGATAAGATAGTATATTTTAAAGTTTATAATTTTGCAAGTGCATCTTTATTTTGTTGAAGCCTACATGGTAATAGGTTAATATTTATGAATCTTTGGGTTTTGGGATGGTTTCTTATGGGTAGTTATAGGACTACAGAATGTAGAAAAGCAATCTAATATTTTATTTCTAGATTAATACAAAGGGTACATATCCCTAGTATGTCTTTACTTATCAAAATAAAATATTTATTAAGATTAATATATTTAAGATATGTATTTTTTCCAAATTATCATTCACAAATTTGTCAAATTTGCTAGGTTAGTGTTGAAATAATTTATATTTATTAAAGCTATAAAGTTTACAATCATTGAAGGACACACAATATAGTGAGAGGGAGGTGGACTAATATATGCCAATTTCAACTTGATTAAATATTAATAACCATTAATAACTTCTCTAATCATCACATTTGAAATTACCGTTAAAAGCATCTACTAGTAGCATATCAAATAAAAAAATAAAAACACACATTCACTCATATGAACACTAGATTTATGTGGAAACCTAGAATGAAAGAACCACATTGATAATATCTACTTGGATATATTGACCAAATCTAGACTAAAAAAATAATAAATCACCTACATTATGAAGTAGGCACCAACCTACAGAGATACCAATCCCCTATTGTATTTGCAAGCACCAACCTATTGGAGAAATCAATCCCCTACACCAAGATTTGAGCACCAACTCAGTAGGTGAGACATTAGTCCAACTAAAATACAAGAAATATAAATTATAGAACTTAAAACTAAATATATAGCTTTTGTTTTGATATGAACACACTTCAGAACCTCCTCATATAGTACATATGATCTTCTAATAAAATCACACAATGATAGGAATGAAACTCACATTACATCGCTCCATTTTCACATCAATCATAACACATCGAATAATTATATTGACATCTACTAGGAATTAACCTACATCCGCCATATATAGGAATTACAATAACAACTACATTCACATGTCGGCCTAGAATAAGATTAATGCATCTGCAAGTTGGCCACAAGCATAAACCTTCACCAAATGTGTAATAGGCCAAGTCCAAAAGCCCACACACTACTCCAGAAGAAGGTACATGATAAGAATTACCTAGTGTAGACTTATCTAGTTCAAATGGTCATCCACATGTTATCTCTAGAGAGAACACATTACAATCCTTTGGCTCATCAACCCAGAACAACAACCCAGTTAGCCAACTCACACAATGAACATTCTATCACTTCTAACCTTTTGTCTACTAATGATCAACTCTAGAAAATATAGGACCTGGCACAACATGTGTAGACATACTCTCCTTCCAAATCATAGTTCATAACACTCAAATATGACAGAATCCATAATAGAACAAGTTGCCAATGTAAACACACCAACTAAGGAATAGACCTCAGTAACATATTGCAAATACTTTTGGATCATCTTCACCAATTGAAATAGATGAGAGATGATATTATAACAAATTACCCAGATGAGTTAACCTCATACCTTGACATTGTCCTTTTAGAATAATATTGACACAGTCAAGGTAGGGAGATCCAATGAAGGACATCCTCGCCTTCTAGCCTATAACACAAAACACGAAGCAAGATACCAACAATCGGTAACACAACACAAGATCTAACCAGTAAATAGGTAAGAGCAACTTAACCAATAGAAGCAACACATGATATAAACGGTAAACTGATAGATCAATCACTATATCCATTTAATGAATTACATATGCCTTTAGCGGCTACACCTGTTGGACCACAGCCCAGGATTACAAAACAATCCATACAACACAAAACTAAGATCCACAAATCTTCTGCTTGACAGATAAGCCTTTGGTAATAGTTTGCACTATTCTGCACTGATCTAGACCTTAGTCCCTCCGAACTTCAATCCCCCTCGGACCAGAATCTCTCTGAAAACTACATCTTCACTCGATCTCTTCTTCCTCCAATCTTTGTCCCACAAAATGAATCTCTAAACTTTTCCTTTATACCATCTGCAAGTGATAACAACTCGATCAAGTTGGCCAAAGACCAACCGATTCATGATGAAACGTGTAAACGATAACATGTCAGCCCAAATCACCAAGAACATCTTCAAATGCATAAAACTTCACGCGGTCCTCCAGAAACATCAGACAACACCCAAAACAACATCGCTCAACGATCCGCAAGTTACGAAAACCACCCACAACCTGATTCATCTTCGCTCCATACACTGCAAAAACCAACCAGTAAGAACATACCAATATCGGGCCAATACCGGGATCGATGTCTCACCGGGATCAAATCCAAATACTTGTTTTAACTACTTTGGTGCTCCTGCATCAGACTCTTGGGGTTAATTGAAAAGTGAGTCCCATCACTTGATCTGGTTCAACGATCTATCAGTAAGTACTTGCAACTGCCTCAGGGGTTCGATGGTCTGAGTATAGGTTCCGGTTGCCTCTCCTCGATGATCTATCGGTCCACCCTGTAGCCTACCTCAGTTTGGTGATCTATTAAAGTCTCCACCCACTAACTCCCTCAAGCTCAAGCTCTAGGTTTAACAGTCTTCTTGCAAGCCTTGTACCGCCTCACGTTCGACGATATGAACAAGTCTACAAGCTGCCTCAACTTCCTTTCCAACCAATCGGTACATAACCGGGTCTTCTTTAATCAACAGGTTCACAAACCAACTCTGATACCACTTGACACAGTCAAGGTAGGGAGATCAAATGAAGGACATCCCTGCCTTGCAGCCTATAACACAAAACACCAAGCAAGATACCGACAACCGGTAACACAACACAAGATCTAACTAGTAAACAGGTAAAGAGAAACTTAATCGGTAGAAGAAACACACAATATAACTGGTAAACTGATAGATCAATCACTATATCCATTTAATGAATTACATATGCCTTCAACGGCTACACCTATTGGACCGCAACCCAAGATTACAAAACAATCCATACAACACAAAACTAAGATCCGCAGATCTTCTACTCGACAAATAAGCCTCTGGTAACAGTTTGCACTGTTCTGCACCGATCTGGACCTCAGTCCCTCTAGACTTCAGTCCCCCCCGGACTAGAATCTCTCTGAAAACTACATCTTCGCTCGATGCCTTCTTCCTCTGATCTCTGTCCCACAAAATGAATCTCTAAACTTTCCCTTTATACCATCTGCAAGTGATAACAACTCGATCAAGTCGGCCAAAGACCAACCGGTTCATGATGAAACGTGTAAACGATAACATGTTGGCCCAAATCACCAAGAACATCATCAAATGCATAAAACTTCATTGGTCCTTCGAAAACATTAGACAAGGCCCAAAACAACATTGCTCAGCGATCCGCAAGTTACAAAAACCACCCACAACCCGATTCATCTTCGCTCCATACACTGTAAAAAGCAATCGGTAAGAACATACCAATACCGAGCCAATACTAGGATCGATGTATCACCGACATCAAATCCAAATGTCGGTTTGAACTACTCCAGTGCTCCTGCATCAAATATGAATGTGATAGTAGTGGCTATACAATTACATGTGTATTCAACTTCGACTCCACAATGAGCACCTTTAACACCAATGAATTCCTCTAACATTAATGACAACGATTGCATACTCCCAAATACCTAACACTCTTTTCTAGATACCTTGACATCAATGACAGAATTGACCAACACCTTTGACATCAATAACAACCTTTGTTCAACAATCACTTTATACATCTATATATTTTATAATTCAAAATTGATTGCTAGAATATTAATTTATTATAATTAACTTCACACAAGTATTAATTTCTCCATTAAAAAATTAATAATTAACTATTATTATATAGAATTAAAATTAATAACATCTATAAAAATCAACTAAAATTTTATATAAAAATAAAATTGTTTATTCACACACACACACACACATAGACGCAAATATGTATTTTTCTTAAATTACCAATCATATAGTTATTCCCTAAATTGGTGTTGAAATACTTTATATTTTTTAAACTTATAAAATTTGCAACCATTACTTTATAATTCTATCTATATAGTTTATAGTTCTGAATTCATCCTTATTAATTGAGATAAATTTATTTTAGAGAGAGTAAATAAAATTTAAATAATTCCAAAGTAAAACAAAATAACTCTTAGGTAAATAAAATATTTTTTAAGTGTGTATATATACATACATACATACATACATATACATATACATATACATATACATATACATATACATATACATATAAATATACATATGTATGTATGTATGCATGTATGTATGTATGTATGTATATGTATATGTATATATAAACACACATACACATACACATACACATACACATACACATACACATACACATACACATACACATACACATACACATACACAATCACAAACAAAGCTCAAGTGTCAATATGTTATTTTCCAACCAGAACTAAAACAAATGAACCCAAAACCTCCAAAATGCATATCAAAAGAGATTAAGCATGCAAAATAAAGCATAAACAAAACAAAAGAGAGAATAAACTCCCTAAAAATGCTCCCATGTTGCTTGATAGCTCTCCCTTGTTCTTCTCCTCTCCAAGATCCAAATGTGTGAGTGTAGCTCTCAATTTAGCATGAAGCCATGGATGTCAAATGGAGTATTGAAATGGTTGAATATGACCTCCTATTGCTATACTAATGCAAAAGAGTAATATTGCTATGATAAATCTTAAGTGTAAATGTCTATGCAAGTATAATAACAATGCTAAAAATGCTTCCCTTTTTTGCTTGAGGATGGGGCTCTATTTATAGGCAAAATAGTGGATTGGAGGGTCAAGATTGATCTGGCTTGTGAAGGGCTAGGATTGCATGATTCTCAATCCATGTGACACTTTCAAACCAATGCAGTGGTGACAAGTGTCACCAAGAGAGGGCTTGAGAGGAGAGGGAAGAAGCATTAAATGCTTGAGAAGACATGAGGGTTACCCTCTATGGGTGGGGTTATGGGATAAAGCTATTATCCAAGGGTAAGGTTATTATGCAATGGGTAAACTCTTGTGCAAAGTTTACCCATGATTAGGCTTTGACCAAAGGGAAAAAACCCATGTGGGTTAGTGTGTTCAAGAAGAAAAGCCATTAAGACTTTGTAAGAGTCTTAAATGGTTGAGATTATGGGTTAGGGGTTAATCTTGGATTAGGATTGTGCATGTGATTAGAAGGGGGTTTAGGCTAATTTGGAAGGGGTTAGAAGAATCTAGAAGGAGGTTAGAAGAATCTAGAAGGGGGTTAGGATAAATAGGCTTTTAATTAAATAATTTATTTAATTAAAATAGGGAGTACAACTTGCATTTGTAGGAGAATGCAAGTGGATGGGGAATTTTAAATAAATATTGATTTATTTAAATAGGTATTTGATTTGTGATTTTTAAATAAATAATTTATTTAAATGAGAGTAAAGGGGGAATTAAATTATTAATTTATTTAATATTTGGACTATAGTTAGTAATTAATTTTTTTTTTATTAATTTATTTCACTAGAATAGAAGAATAGGCTGAGATGAATTAATTAAATATAAATTTAATTAACAGAGGAATATTAGTGCATTAAATAAATATTAAATATTTATTTAATTAGTGGACATATTTACATGTCTATATTTTCCCCTCTTTGAGATAGTGTAGTCTATCGCATCATTTTAAAGAACAATAGATAGGCATGAGAAAAATGCCCTAGGGATGTTAGTTAGTGGATGGTATGCCTCCTCGAGAGATGAGACAAAATTTCAAAAATTTGGGCGATCTATCAAAATTATTAAGAAAATTAGGCATGTAAGAATAGAGGATTTTGGAATGAATGAGGGTGAATGGTGAGCAATAGAGAATAATGGGAAGCCAATAAGTACCCTTAGGTCATGCAAGGGATATGATGCAAATGTAGTGTTGTGGTGCATTTGATTGATGTTGTTCAATTGATCAATATTGGTTGGACAGTCTGGTAAAATTAATTGAATTGCCCCAGTTTAGTCAAAGCATGACAGTTGATGTCAGATGGTCACTTGAACAAGATAAAGTCTGAGTAAGTGAGTCAAATTGACCTGATGAGACAGACAATTGATGTAATTGCCTGACGAAGTCAAGGTATTTGAAGCAAAATACTCATTGAGACTTAGACAATTAATGTAATTGTCTGTTGTGATTGTGTTTGATTGGTTGACCAATTGATAGTTGGGTTTAAAAGGAAGACACAATATTGCATACGGGATGGCCTAGATGGCATCGGCTATGCAACCCCTTCATTTAGAGATGAACTGCAATGAACTTGGCTTGATCAGTTTGTGGTATACGATACAGGGTATGCAGTGATGATGACCTAGATAGGAAGGGGGAGGAGGGAGTCAATGTTAGATAGAAGGTATTGAGGGCCTATGACTCATTCCTGTGGAAGAGGATCAAATAGAATATCCATTATCATAACTATGTATGAATGATATGCAGCAATATGGATTTATGGATGGACGGATTGCAACAAAATACAATATATATAGATGAGATGAAATGGAGATCCATGGTTTATTTATAATGCTTTATTTCCTCATCGAGCATGGTAGTACTAATCTTGGCTAGGCTATTCAAAACCAAGGTTGAGCGTCGCACCTGTAAACAAACATCGTAGACAAGGAAGGTTCCCCTCCATTCTGGTTCATATACACATGGTTGAGGTATGCTATAGTCAGTAAACCATAGTGATTGAAGACTGTATTTTTGCATAGGATCTCGTAGCTTAGTGAACTTCCCATGTAGACACCATTAGTATTTTCCCTAGAACTTCATTGGAACAATTTGCAGATAGAAAACAAAGAAAAAGATATCATGAACCATCCTAGCCACTCTAATCACTTGTGGATATCCTAGAGTAGCATAGGAACCTGATACAAAAAGTAATAATTTGACCAAGTGCCTATCAGCCAAATAGAATCTTCTTGTCAAAGAGATATGTCACCATGTCCTGTTTTGAAGGAAGGATGTATCCTTGTTTAAGACGGTCTCGTGTATGTGTTGCATAGATATTTGCTTTTTTTGTTGAGCTGATAGTCAGTCATCTGGTAGGTAGTTCAAATGTTGTTTTGTGTCTAGTTCGATATTTATGTACAAATAACAAGTGTATTGCAATGGTTTTGATTGATTTTGATGTTTTGCTGTTTTTTTTTGGTTTTTTGAATGTTTTGAATGTTTTGACTGTTTTTTGGAATTATTTCAGGATATTTTTCGAATGTTTTTGGTCATTTCTGAGATTTAACTTAGCAAATCATCAGTATTGAGAATCCACTCCCATCATTAGGTTAAGAAGTTTCCCTCAGTTAGGTGTCAGTGTGAAAGAATGATGTGGGATACATGAGGCAATAACCCTGATTTCAGATCAATAACAAGCCATGATAGATATGATGTATGAGCGGATGCAATGGATGTGATCGCAATAAGTCTGAAAGACAACGAAGCCACAACCTTCATAAATGGCACCTGTTTGCCAGGTTTTCACCACCGTACTTATCCAAGGTGCCATTGAAGTGGTTTTCACTGCTTGAATGAATGATTTTTCTTTATTGTTTTCTTGATTTTATTATTTTTTTGTACTTTTTTTAGGTATTTTTTTTCTGAATGTTTTTAGTCTTTTCTGAGATTTTACGAGCCTGATTCTTTGCAAAGCTTATGTATGAAACCTTTTGAGATGCATGTTGTTGATTGGACCTGCCAGTGGTTCTCCATCTGAAGTTGCTAATTGATATGCCCTAGATCCGAAGATGATAGCGATGACATATGGACCTAACCAATTGGATTAAAATTTTCCCCGGTGTTCTTTGTTGGATTGATTGTGAGGATTCTCTCTAAGAACAAGATCTCCTACCTCAAATGTGTGAAGTCTGACTCTATGATTATAGCTTTTTCTCATGCGTTGCTAATATGCTTTAAGGTGATTGTAGGCAGCTTGTCGCTTCTCATCAAGTAGTTCCAAGTCCTGAAGACGAGAGACTCGATACTCTTCATTAATAAAACAGATTGTGTATGGAAATTTGTAGGGATGGTAATTCCACCTCAAGAGGCAAGATAGCTTCTGCTCCATAAACAAGTGAGTATGGGGTTGTGCCTATAGGGGTTCGAATGCTAGTTCGATATGCCCATAGTGCAAGATTCAGATGAATGTGCCAATCACGATCGACATCATTGATTGTTTTGTTTAGGATCCTCAATATGTTCTTGTTTGAGGATTTTGATTGACCATTTCCTTGTGGGTAATATGGGGTGGAGAAACGGTGTTGGATATGAAACTTCTCACAGAGTTCCCAGACATCTTGATTTTTTAAGGGAAGCTCGTTATCTGTGATGATGGACATGGGTACACCACACCGACAGATGATGTAATTGAGGATGAATGAGGCGATCTACTTGTTGGTGACTTGTGTGAGTGGAATGACTTCGATCCACTTTGTGAAGTACTCAATGGCGGTAATGATGAATTTATGACCAACAGATGAAGATGGATGGATTTTACCCACAAGGTCAAGTCCCCACTGACAAAAGGTCCATGGTGTTGCAATGGGTTGCAATTCTTGTGGAGGTGCATGTATCAAATCTCTGTGCACTTGATACTTCTTGCATTTTCTGACAAAGTAATAGGAGTCTTTCCATGGAGGGCCAATAGTATCCTACCCTCATGATCTTTTTAACCAATAAAGGGCCATTAGAATGAGCCCCACAAATACCTTCATGTACTTCTTCTAAGGCTATAGTCACCTCACCTTGCTCTAAACATCAGAGGAGAGTACCATCGAGACTTTGTCGATATAGGGTTTCGACAATGATGGTGTATCGGGCAAATTAGCATATGAAGGTTTTTTGTTGGTTGTTTGATTGGTTTGGCGGAAGGATTTGATCATGTAGGTAAGTATAAAACTCGCCATACCATGGGGAATTGGGACCGATGAGTTGACATACCATCTTGGATTCTGAGATATCATAAGCGGGGATCCAAAGCTGTTTAATTAAGAACTCATAGCGTGTTGAGTTCTGTAGAAGAACAAGAAGAGAAGCTATTGTAGCCATTGCATCTGCAACTCGGTTCTCCCCTCAAGGAATCTGCTCAAAGGTGATAGCTATGAATAATTCCTTGAAACTATCAACCATTTTCTTGTAAGGTATGAGCTTATCATCCTTAGTTTGGTAATCACCATTAACCTACCGTATGACTAATCGTGAATCGTCAGAGACTTATAGCTCCTTCAAGTTCCATTGTACAACCATTCTTAGTCTTGTGATCAAGGCCTCATATTCTGCTATGTTTTTTTATGCATGGGAATGTGAGCCTATATTATTTTGGAATTCTATCACCTTGAGGTGTGATGAAGAGAATGCCAACTCCTGAACCATGTCTTGTGTAGGACCCATCAAAATATAGCTTCCATTGTTGTGCTGGCATGAAGGTGAAGATCTCTTCATCTGAAAAATTTGAGATGAGAGGATGGTCTCCTATGAGTGGTGCTTCAACCAATTGATCTACACTGACTTTCCCTTTGATTGCTTTTCGATCCACATATTCTATGTCAAACTTGCTGAGGAGCATAACCTATTTTCCCAAGCAACCTGTTAGTGCTGCTTTACTAAGCAAGTACTTGAGTGGATCTATCTTGACAATGAGTTGTATCTTGTGTGTCAATATGTAGTGCCTCAATTTGGTTGTTGCTAAAATTACTTCAAGACAAGCTCATTCAATAGGGGTATAATTGAGTTCATACCCTATTAGTGTCCTGGAGATGTAGTATACTGCACATTCTTTTCCTTCGGCATTATGTTATGCTAGTAAGACCCCTAGAGCCATAGCTATAGCTGATATGTATAACAATAAGGGCCAGTCTGGAGATGGTGGTGTCAGTAATGGTGGCGTCATCAGGTAGTCTTTAAGCTATTGGAATACTTCCTGGCAATTTTCTTCCCATGCGAAGTGGACATTCTTATGTAGTAGATGTGTGAAGGGATGGCATTTATCAGCCAATTATGCAATGAAGAAAAAGATTGACTGTAGCCTCCCTTGTAATGTCCTCAACTGACTGATATTCTTAAGAGGTGACATCTCCATGATTGCCTTTACTTTTGTAGGATCAACCTCAATTCCTTTATTCGAGACAACGTATCCTAGGAGCTTTCTGGAGGTTACTCCAAAGACACACTTCTTTGGATTAAGGCGAACATTATATTGTTTTAGTATGGTGAATTTTTTGTCCAGCATTGCAAGGTGATCCTCTCTTGTTAATGATTTAACCGGTAAATCATCCATATAGTCTTCCATTAGTGTATGCATCATGTCGTGGAAGATGGTAGTCATTGCCCTTTGATATGTGGCTCCTGCATTTTTGAGACCGAATGACATCACATTCCAATAGTATGTTCCCCATGGGAATGTGAAAGCAATTTTATGTTGATCTTCTAGAGAAATTTTTGTCTGGTTGTATCCTGAGAACCCATCCATGAGAGATAGCATTGCATGCCCTATTGTTAGGTCCATGATCATATCAATGTTGGGTAATGTGAAGTCATCCTTAGGACATGCTTTATTTAGATCTCCGAAATCTGCATAGTTACAGATGCCCTCGGTTGGTTTTGCCACTGGTACAATGTTGCATATCCATTCTGCATAATCAATTGGTCAGATGAAACCAACATCTAACAACTTTTTGAGTTTTGCCTTCACTAATAATGCAATTTGAGGATGCATTTTCCTAAGCTTTTGTTTGACCAGTTTTTCTCTTTCTACTACTATCAAGTGATGCATTACTAGATCTGGATCTAGCCCTGGCATGTCTACATATGACCATGCAAAATTGATTTGTTTTTTTTGAAAGAACTCTGCAAAATCAGGATCTTTGGCTGGAGTTAATGATTCTGCTAGATGTGTTATGTCTGGATTTTCTGGTGTTCCCAAATTGACTTCCTTTGTTTCTTCTATAAGAATGGATGATCTCTCTCAATTAGTCCTATAGGGGAGAATGTCAAACCTTCCATCTTTAGGTGCCTTGGAGAGGTTTTCACCCTTGGATGCATCCTTTGTTTTTGGTTTTTTGGGATCCAAAAGTGCCACAGTGTGGTTTTCAATTGAGGATCTTGTTTTGATTGTAATATTTTTGTGACTAAAAGGTTTGGCATTCTCTCCAAAGTAAGTCGCATTTTTAAGTTCAATAACATACCCAGCTTTGTGATCCCCACTTGGTATGTTATCTCGTAATTCAAGAAAGTCTATGATCGCCTGATCATTTTGGAAGGTGTCAAGGCAAGGGGAATTTTGTTGGTCCTAGTTGATGAGGTCGGGGTGGATTATAGGTATTACCTCATCAATAAGGTTGAGTTCATAGGATGTGTCAATTATGGTTAGGATGGAGGTATCAAGGTCATCATCAGTACTATCCTCTTTGTAATCGGGCTCGGGAGGTGACCTATCTCTTCTTGAAGTATTTTCAGTAACTAGATTCCAAAAGTTCTTGATCCATGTCTCTCCTTCAACTACTTTGTCTTCAAAAGTATTAAGAGACTCCTCTTCCGATTCATGTGAAGCTAAATAACCTCATTCATATTCATGTGAATCTGTCTTTGAATCACTTTGTATAACTCTATTACTGTATATTATAGGGATGTCTGTAGGTGTGAAAGGTTTGTCGACAACTGCTTCAGGGGTTGTATTTGACAGGGTTGTTGATGTTGCTTGTGTGTCTAAAGTGGACAAGAGTTTTACACTTGGAGTGATAGGTTGTCATGCAACATAACTCCTTTGCTTATTTGTTGTATGTGTGGACTTCAACTGAGAAGCACTTTTGTGACTTGGATTTTCTGAGCTTGTAGGTTGGTCTGCAATGGACATTATCTTGCTTTTAGAAGGGACAAATTTAGAAGTTGTCTACTTTTGTTTGCTTGTAAGCTTGATCTTAGAAGAACCTCCTAAACCAGGGTTGAATCCAAGTCCCATTTTATCTCATGGTTGTAACAAGGGTTGCAATGGCTCTTGTACACCTTGTTTGTTGGTTCCCAATACACTATGACCATCACAACCTATCTTTTACATTGTGGTAAAACCTTTGCCATACCTCTTTGTAGGGATATTGATTTGTTGTTTACCTTTATCATAAGGATTTGTGTAGATCCTTCCTGCAAAGTCTTCATCAATAGTTTCTTGTTCCCGTGATCTTCCTGGGATGAATCCATTAAGTATGTCAGTATTGGTTGCAACAGGTGGTTTGAGTGAGATTTTTGGTTTGCCATGAGTCCTAGGTGAGAGGTGTTGAACACAAGATGTCACTGAGAGGGGTGGGGGGGATGAATCAGTGATTTCTAAACTTAACCCTTTTCTAACCCATGTGTGTAATTCAGTTAACAAATCTAACATAAAGAATACATACTGGTTAGAAGGGAGAATGACACAAAAGAAACCACACATAAAAGGGACACCACATAACATCATATGTATGAGGAAAAGCCAAGATGGGAAAAACCTCGGTGAGAAATGTTGCTGGAGACTATTGCTCCAATCTAGCCTCACAATGAAACATTCGGTTACAAAATTTAGGGCACCAACCCAAGGAGCACCAACCCTTGCACCGAGCTCCAACTCAATGATCTACTATGAATATAATTTTTTTATAAAAGTAATATTCTTGTTACAAAAGAACTTTGTAACTCTCATGTATGTCTCTCCACCGGTTCTCCTCTCCATAGATCTCTGCTTGTTCTCTATTCCTTTTCTTTGCAACAACCTTATCTCCTACTGCAACTCACTCTCAACTGCACCTTACTCTTTGCTGTACCCTTGCTGGTTCAACTTCTTCTTCTTCTCTATCGGTTATGCTCTTTGTCGATTCTCTTATCTCTCTATCACACTGCTGCTATCCACCACCAGTCTTGATAACTTAGTCAGATGTCTACCATCTGATTCTTGTTTGTTCTTAGCTTGCCTTCTCTACAATATTTTATAACCCTTCTCTGTCGGTTCAGTCACCATCGGTGTACTCCTCTCTCAGACTCAACGACAAGCTACCAGTTGCCTCACTGTTGTCGGTTGAACTCTTCAACCCGTTTCCTACTCACATGCAGTCTCTTCTTTGATTTTCTTTGAGCATTTGACTAATTTTCTCTCACATGCAACAACCTCACTCTCTCATTCAGCAACACCATCTAATTCTTTGGCTCGCACTCTTATATCTAGATTTCCCACCTAAATGTGAGTTTGAACATTTGCATGCTAGGATTTCCACCATGCACTGAATCTGCATCCAATCTGATCTCTGATCATCATGACATATCAAATCCAATTTGATATCATGCCTTTGATTGATGTTCAATACTCAATCAATGAGTATCATCCAACTATTTACCTTGCGAACCATGTCTTCTCTCTTTTTGCCATTTGTAGCATGATTTTCGGCCTTTTGTCTGATCGATCATGTGCATGATACGGTTTCCTTCACTTTCTTTGATCTGCAAGATCAGTCTCTATTGGATCTCTTCTTTTTTCTTGATCTCAAGCCACAATCCTCTGCCATGCTTCCTTGAGCTTCGTAGTCATCATCAACGTTAGACCAGACACCAACAACTTCACCGACTCACCACACTAACCTGTGCATGCATGCCACTTCACCTCCATATGGCCCTTTTGTTGGCATCCAACTTTTATAGGTCAGTTATGTCAGTTTGGATAGGATCACTGACCAACCACACAACCGAGTTCATCTATCAATTCATAGACCCTGTCGGTTATACCCTAACCGGTCTGCCTTCAACCTTGCACTTGGCTTCTCTTCTGGTGGAGCACCTAAACCGGTTAACACACTTTCCAACCTACCTCATGCACATCTTCATCAAATGGGAGCCTTTTGCATCTTCACTTTTTCATCTTACCGGTCGTCATCTATACAGGTAGTATCTTCTACATGTTTACTTGTAAGATACTATGCACACCGGTGGCACCAAACTTCATCTTCATTCTAACAACATCCATTGTCTGCAATTTCTCCACCTTGCCTTCTTCATCATTCAACTGGTTCTTCTATCAACTAGTTTGTCAAAGTGACAAACATATCCTTCCTTCTCTGTACCAACAACTTATCATTGTCTACTTGGCTGATCCGATGTATATCCTTGATTTCATGCACCTGAGGCATCCTTGTGTTTCACCGATTGATCCGGTGTGAGCCTTCAATCTCCTGCCTTTAACACTTCTATCTTATCTCCCAAAACTATGAGGCATTCCATGCATAATAGGAGATAAGCTCCACTTACTGGTGGAAGTGGATCCTTGTCATCTACATCCTGCAATGCACCAATGTGACTTCCTTGTTTGAGCAAGATGTCTTCAAATAGGAACATGTAAACCACTTGGGCACATTCACTATTAATCATCTCTTCATATGGTGACTACATCTTTATCTAGTGGGAGTCCTATTTTTTCACATCCACAACATCTTGGTGGCCTGCACATACTTCACCTCCAATGTTGATGTGATTTTCGTAACATTCTACCTCTTCATCACAATCAACAACCCAACATCTTGCTCTCTTTTTGGTTGGCAATAATGCACTGTCAACATGTCACTTACTGGTTTGCAGTCCTTATGTCTTCAACACAAGTCAACACTAACTTGTGTACAAGTGACTCCAATGGCCATTGTGCTAGATGACACTCTCTTCCTTACCGATGACCTGCTAGGCTAGGTGACATCAAAGACATCACATCCTGGATGTATCAATGACAGTACTGCTCATCAATATCCCATATCAATCACCATCCTATACCAGTTGACATCAATGACAACACAATGCCAACAAGAGGGGTAGTTGGCCAACACAAAAGAGTTGACTAATATAATACTATCCTAGGTCTTCATCCTTTACTTTCATTTTCAACTTATCATGTTTGAGTGTAGGGACCAGTGTAGTAGTGAGAGAAGCTGGGTGGATGTAGGATGATGAGGTAGTGGCTTCTTTGTTGCTGGGTACCATGATATCTGGTTGATGCCTTATATTGTTGCAAAAGGTGAATGGGTTGGCATCACCAAGGATAGTAATCTCTACTCCATTATGTGGAAAATTGATACATTGATGGTAGGTGGAGGGTACCGCTTGCATGGCATGAATCCATGATCTACCTAATAGGAGATTATATGGAAGAGGGAGGTCTAGGACTTGACAAACCACATTCTTCACCATAGGTCCTACCCTTACCAATAGTGTAACCCACCCTTCAGAGGAGCGTTCTGCATTGTCGTAGGCTTTGATGGTGATCCTATTTCTGGAATCAACTGCTCCTTCTACATACCCCAATGTTGTGATTAACTACAATGTGCAAATGTTAAGGCCAACTCCATTGTCAATCAAGACTCGCTTGATTATGTGTTTATGTATAAATCCCTCTATGTGGAGAGGGGCATTATTCGGTTGCTAAAAGGACACATCGTCATTCTCAACAAAAGTGAGATAGGGTGATGATTTGAGACTTCCAACCATGTCTTGAAATTGATTTGTGTTCAGGTTGGATGGAATTGACGCTTCTTGGAGAGCTCGGTATAAGATGGTTTTATGTGAGGGTGATAGGCACACAAGCTTTAGTATGGAAATGAGTGCTAACGTCTTATCCAATTGGTCCACAAGGTTATAATGTTTGGGCACATATGCCGCTCTTGATGGTGCTCCTTGTATAGTAATCTTGTTGCGGTGAGTAACAATGTTGCATGCAGGATCTTTGCCTTTGATTGTAATGGTTGCAACTTGTTCATGGGCATCATAAATATTATTGAAAATATAGGTATATGATGAGGGTGTATAGTTCGTTGTGCTATCTTGGTTCTTACCTTGATGGGAGGGACATCATTTCTCATATTATGGGAGTGTATATTTGAACATGGTATAATCTGTATTGGAATTTTTTGCATTATGGCCATTGACCTCTATGTCACCTCGATCAACAAGGTTCTGAACGATAACTTTTAACCCATGGCAGTTATTTATTTTGTGTCCTTTTCTCTTGTGAAATTCACAATACTCATTGTCTCTCCACCGAGAAGGTTTAACCTGTGGTTTGTAGTTTGATGTTGTAGGCAACGTGATGAGATCAGAAGATACAAGTTGTCATAATATCTTTTGAAGAGGTTCTCCCAAGGGTGTGTGCATTTGATTGGGTTTGTAGGTAGGGTACCTATTTTTAGGTGCCTCTTGCTGTGTGTTGGGAGCTTGATTTCCTTGATTGATTGGGGGATTACCTTTATTAATATTGTGGTTGTTACGATTATCTGCTTGACCTACAATTTTGACTATAGGTTGGGCAATTTTGTCAGTTCTTGTGTCTACAACACCATCGTTAATGATGTTTTTGTTCTTGAGCCAAAATTTGGGTTTGTCACTGTTGTAGGCTGGTTGTGGACCATCCTTGTTGTCTTTGTAGATTTTGACAAGTCCCTTTTTTATAAGGGCTTTCTCGATTTTGAGTCCTTGAAGTATTACATCCTTGAAAGAGTCTGAACATTTGACCTCTAAGTGAAATTCCATCTCTTCATTTAGGTTTGAAATGAATATTTCCACTAACTGTTCCTCAGGAATGGGAAAAGAACGTCTACTAGACAAGTGTCTCCATATTTGCAAGGATGTTGAGAATAACTCTCCATTCTTTTGTTTTGTATTGCATGGATCAGCCATGGAGACATCACGTTCTATGTTGTGCGCATGATGAGTGATATTTTTATACTAGGTCCTCAAATGTTCTTATTCCGCCATGCAAGCGTGAAAACCATTGCATGGATGATCCACCTAAACTTTGAGGGAAGATGCACATTAAATATGTTTTATCATATGCCACCTCTAATTATGCAGAGTAAAATTCTCTCACATGGTCCCTTGGATCTCCTTTCTCTTTGTATTTGTCAAATTTTGGTGTTTTGAAACTGCGTGGGAAAGGGGGCATGACCATGTTCCTATCAAATGGATAGGGACATATATCTTTGAGAGCATATTTCTTTTGTGACCTCCCTGAATTTACTTGTTGGGCGAGGTCTTATATCTATTGTCTCAACATATCCATTTATGTGGGAGGAGGCGGGACGTTCCCTTGCTGATAATTATCATCATAGTTGTGGGTATTCCTCGCCCTCTTGTCGTCTTGATTTCTTTCTTGCTGATGGCTATGTTAGGCTTGTTCTGGTGTGTCCCTAAGTTGTGATACGTCAAAGTCTAGAGGGAGTTTTTCTCCCTCTTGAGCAAGTCTTAGGAAATGGGTGTCAGCATTCCCCCTAATAATTTCCTCAAAGAGTCTATTCAATCTGGGATTACTAGTGGCTTCTTCTATTTGTGCTTGTGTAGGAGTGTCTAGGTCCTCTCTTTCTGCAAAGGGATTAACGTCCTCGTCCTCTTCCCATATTTCATTTTACGGTTGTCTTTGACTTTGAGACCTAGTCCTAGCCATGTTTGAAGTTTTGTATTTGTGGAAGTGAGGTGGGTGAAAAGTGGGTGGTTGATACCCTTCTTATGATTCCAAGATTTGATGATGGTGATGGAAATTTTATGGATGAGCAGTCTCTTTTACTAAGGGTTGGATCTTAACAAAGTCCTTTTGAAGATTGCTTTGCTTGGTTTTCAACAATTATGAGATGAGGTGTAGCAAGGCTTTATAAGCATAAACTACCTAGCTATGAGATGATGCACTCATGAACTAGTTTTAACCTATCTAGATGCTTAGTAATGTCCCTTAGGATGATTGGTCCTAGATGTAGAGACACACTAGAGAGTATTTTGTTGATGTGGTTAGCAAGATCCCAAAAGAACTAAGGACAAAACCTTTGTGTGTTGAGAGTGGAATGGATTTTTGGTGTTTTTGGAATGAGTGTAAATTTTGGAATGATTGTGTAAATTTTAAGAAGATGAAATATGGAAGATGTGTGAATTTAAAAATGATTTAAGAGGATAAAATATAGAAGATGCGTGAATTTGAAAGTGACTTAAGAAGATGAAATATGGAAGATGGAGGTTTCTAATAAGTGATTGTGAATTTTGATGTGTGATGTGGAAATGATTTTGAAGTGAGGAGGAAATGACTTTAGACTAGGCTTATGATTTTGGAAAGATTTGAAGTGAATATGATGTTTTGATCTTGGAAAAATTTGAAGTGAATGACTTAAGAAAATGTGGAATAGGAAATGATTATGAAGTTTGATTTTTGGAAAGACTTGAAGTGAATGTGGAAGATGAGATATGATTATGAAGTTTGATTTTTGGAAAGACTTGAAGTGAATGACTTAAGAAAATGTGGAAGATGAGATATGATAGAGTTTGTGAAATTTAAAGTGTGATTGTGAATTTGTGGAAAGATTAAGAAGATGAATTGCTGAAAGACTAGCCTATATGGAAAGTGACTCAATAAGTGATTTCTAGTTTAGGTAGATATGACAATGAGATTTTACCACTTTTATCGAGAGATTGGGAAAAGGAAGATCTTTGTTGAAAGGCACGTGTTTTTAATGATTCCTCATCAAACTCATGTCCTTGACCATGTAGATAATCATGAAAATGGTGAAGGAAGATTTGATGTTTGAACAAGAGTTTGCAGTTTATGTAGAGAAATTTACTCTACTTTAAGATCTTTTTTTGGCTTGGTTTCTTCTTCTCAAGACGACAATATATGGATTTCTTGATATGCTTGAGGGATTTGATGATATGACACATTTACAAAATGTGTGGTGATTTGTTTGTTTAGATTGTTGTTGGGGTGTAACTTGTTTCAAATGTTTGATCTCTTTGACAAGAAGAAATGAGAAGCGCACAAGAACATATAAACATTTCTTTTCCTTTGATAACCTTTGACAAAATGTGTATGTTTAGGATCTTTTCAAATCCGCTCAAGGATATTTTCAAATCCTCTTTTGTAATCGCAGTTTTTGAACAATCGTAAAACAAATCAGATAGACTCTTCTAAGGTCAAAAAGGTAATTTATAATATTATAGCCCACATATTGATACTCCTTTAGCTCAAACAATCTTGTCACACCCTAAGGTGCACCCCTTTTTTTGCCTTTTTTCATAAATTGAACCAAAGATAATTGCTCCTCAATTGGATCATTTTCTTGGGAGATGTATGGTGAGTGTCTTGGGGGTGGATTCTTCCCTACCCTTGCACTATGATATTATAAATGTATGGTTACTGACTCAGTTTTGCTTCTATGCTTAAGGTTCGTAGAAAGGGTTCCATTCGGTGTGTCAAAGATAAACTCCCTTAGGAGACTTCCCAACCTTTAGGAAAAAGGCTTTACGTATCTCAAAGATATTAGGGGAAGGCTATGAATGCAAAACTACCATTGGACATGATTTTCATCATATCCACATTTGATTATAGTGGGTTGGATTACTTGGCATTAGCCATCCCCCACTTAGGTCATTCCCCTCTCACTGGCCTTATGGCCTTCTTGGGAGGGCATGCCTACTAAAGGAGTTATCCAAATGACAATAAAGTAAAAGAAAGTAAATAGAGCGAGTTTAGCTTTTTGATCACCCAATTAAGAGGAGAGCATATACCTATCACTTTCAAATCACAATAAACACTTGTTATTTTTATCCCATCATTGCAATATTGTCTAAAATGCTACTTGGAGATGTTGCTCCAACAAACATGGGGTTCTTTTTATCCAAGATAGCAAAATGAGTTGTTCTTGTAAACCAACAATTGCAATTTTTGAACTTTTTGAAAAAATTGGAAAGTAGAACTTGGTCAACAAAATAAAGTCTTGTAGCAAATAGCAGTGTGATTTGTTTCTTTTTTTTACCTTGCAAATGAAATGTGAGATGTTCTTTTTATCCCTTTGTAGAAAAAAAATAAAAATTTGTCTTGTTCTTTTTAGATTGTACCAAAGGAAATAAAGTTATTTTTAGCCTTGCAAAAATAAAGTTTGTTTGTTGTTCTTTTTAAACCCTTTGCACAATGAAAATGAGATTCTTTTTACTTGCACCAAACTGTAATGTTGAGTTCTTTTTAGCTTGCACCAAAGTGAAATATGAGGTTCTTTTTACTTTTCAAGAAAATAAAATTTGTTTGTAGTTCTTTTTAAGTCCTTTGTACAATAAAAATGAGATTTTTTTTACTTGCACCAAACTGAAATGTTGAGTTCTTTTGAATCCCTTTGTAAAAATAAAATTTATAAACAAAAAGGTAAAATAAACTAAACTAACTTCTTAAGAACCTGCACACAACATTAGTACCTGCAAAACATTGAAAGTGTCAGTCCAAATGATGGGCTCAAAAGCCTAAAAACTTCTTTGAGGTTACAAATTTTGGCTCTCTACCTATTACAAAAGCGCTAGACTGGTAATAATATGAAAGCACCAGAACAGAGAGCAAAAGCGCTATACTAGCACAAAAGTGCTATACTATGCAACAAAAGTGCTAAAACATAACTAAAGTGCTAAACTATTAAAAAAAAGCACTACACTAAAATAGAAAGATAATTATAAGCAAAAAAGACAATTACAAAAGCGCTAAAACACAATGCAAAAGCGTTATTATGAGCGACGAAGGTGCTTGTAATGCCCACCAAAATACCCTAAAGAAACTACACAATAATATACAAATGGAGATAATTTTTTTTAAAATTAACATATAATAACGACTAATGCAACATATAACATCTCCATCTATTTACATTTATTAACCAATTAACCAATATGAACATACATCATTGCCCATTTCATCAAATAACGCAAGCGGAAATAACACCATCAATAATCTTTCTCTAGGGTAATTTAACATCATTACTTAATTCATTTCCACCATAACATACTACGCACACAATAGGTATATTTCACCTTCATTAATGCATCATATTCTAATTCTTTAACCATAAGATATGTAACCTACAACATTACTTATTCCTCATGTCATGCATAATTTCCTTTCTACCAATGCATCTATGTGAATCATTCCTATTTACTAGATCCAATTAACATCTTCTAACATATTCACTTATTAATCTACAAATATTCCTCCTTCAATATTATTTAACATTCTAACTATCATATAAACATTCCATGAAATAATACAACTAATCCAAATGCAATTCTGTTCTATTCCAACTATAATCCACTTTATTTCCATGATTCATAAGATCTCATCTCTACAATAGTACAAATACAATATCCCTAAATTCCAATTTCCAAGTACGATTCATCTTACAAATACAAGTACATTAAATGCATCATGAGCATATCTCTTTCTACTACAAGAATCCATCTACTATATACAAAAACATTACATTACATACATTCCATCTTATCCGTTACATAAATCTGCTACAAGGCACATCCATAGTACATCATGAAGAAGAATCCACATCCACGCAAGAAGAATCCAAGAGAACATCCCAATGGCTAAAAAGAACCAACCTCCCGACCATGTGGAACCAATGGAACCACCCCCCGTGCTAGGAGATGACACAAGGTCCCAACACATACTCTAAACCTAAGCTGGCACCTATAACCAAGGAGACTAACCACACAAGGACTCTCAAGCAAGAACTCACACATACAATAAGAATGACTCCTAGAGGCATAAAAATCATCAAGACATAAATGCATCCAATAAGCATAATCATAAATCATAAAGGGGAAACATATGTAGGAGTGGAGTGTCATCACATGCCATCCTCATAACATAATAACACAAGGCATTAGCCTGATGGACATGTGGAGCCATCTCAACCTATGAGAGACTAAGGGAGATTAGCTTACCATCTTCACAACCTTCCCATGCTTATCCTAAAACATCCTCCCTAGGACTAAGTCACGAGGCACAAATCAATTTATCATCTTATTAATTAATCTAACTACCCAACCCATCAATTATTAGGTTATCACTTATTTACAAATCACATAAATCTCCAATGTGCCCTGGTGGTCTAGACTTCATGCATCCTTACAAGGAATCTCATGCAAGCCTATCTCTCGTGACCCCGATCATCACAAGGAAGCCCAGTCCTCCTAACATGGCCCAACAATAAATCACAAGAGGCTCTACCAACATAATTACATGAAAATAATACTCAATGCAACCAACAATTTACACACATACTCTTACAACACAAACAAGGCTACAACAATATCAATATAACAAAATGAGCCTCTTGGCTAGCAATAAACAAAGGCATATCAAGCCATCAAATGCTGTCATCAAATAAAGAACAATTTCACAGCAAGGCCTACTCACTTGCTGGTCCAAAACAACATAGAAAACATCTCAATCATCCATGGCCTATCCACATGGAAGAGAGTCTAACATGTACACAATGGTGTAGAGGAGCAAATATACTCAAAGCCATAAAAAATGCATGAAAACTGATCAAACCCAAAACTGAGAAATACTAACAGACCTCAAATAAAGCCTCTGGTACAACAATCATTTCGAGAAAATACTTCAAAAATGACCAAAACTGGGAAAATACAAAACACAGACAGGTTAGCGCTTTTGCCCCGCAAGACAACGCTTATACCACAAAGAACAACGCAAATGCAACACACGACAACACTTTTGCATTCCAGAATCGCGCATATGCATTCTGAAACAACGCTTATGTTTCCAGATTCACGCTTATGCATCCTAAGACAACGCTTATGCTGCACAAAGCAGTGAAAATGCAATACAGAACAACGCAAATGCAATACAAAACAACGCTTTTGCAGAAACAACACTTTTGCACAAAACTTACGAAAAACTCAGATAACTTTCAGGTAAACTAATAAATTACAGACTTAACGAAAAGGCTCAAAAAACATATGAAAAGAAACACCCAGAAACAAGGAATACTTGGGTATAAACACAGTAAAATAACTCAACCTATAAACCAAGATTTAAATCAAATAACTTCAAAACCATTTCCAACAGAGCCGTGAAATGCCATACACAGGAAACCAAAAACATATATTCCAGCAACTACACAAAACCCCAAAATTATAAAGTTTCTCCCCAAATATTTCCTTTTAGTAATAATAAACTTTATAATAAGATATTATCTCAACCCAAGCCCAAAACAATGCAGACACAATGCATACACAAAGAAGCCATTGAAAACAAAATACAAAGTGAAGAACTCCAACCTACAACTTGCAGTAATGGAAATAAAGCTGAAGAAGAGCTCCCACAAGCCAAACCAAATCCAATCCAAGCTCCACCCCAAAAAACCAAGAGAGAAGAAATCCAAAACCAAGAAGAGGCTTGTTGAAATTTTTTCTAGAGAAGAGCAAAAAAACCAACCCGAAAAACTTCACGGGAAGAAAATAAAAAACAACAATAATCCAAAACCCTAGCCTCAATCTCGGCCAATCAAAATATTACGTTTTGGAGTATATTTTACCAACCCACCATATAATATAATTTATTCACCCATTTTGAGTTTAACCAATGAGAGTGAAGGGTAGGTAAAGTAAATAAAATATACTTATTCAGCTAAGTGGAATTGTTTTATTTCTTTATTTAATTTAATGTGTTCATACACCCCACTTAGGAATAAAAGTCAAACTATTAAATAAATATAAGCTGTAAATAAATAATCCAAATGGGGATTTAAAATCAAATAAACCAAAAGCTAATAAAATAAATTAAAGAGCCAAATAAATAGAAGATATCAATTAAATATTAAACCATAGAAAGTCAAATAAATAATTAAATAGTCAGATACCATTAAAGATTAAATCACAAATATTAAATAAATATTACATAGCACTAAGGCTCATCAAATATTAAATAATCATAAAATCAATAAATGTTAATTATCAACTAAATATAAATATCAAATAATTAAATATTCAAAACTTATAAATTAAATACACTAAAATAAACTTTACCAAATATAAAACTACACATCAAGAGCCACATAATTACTCTAGCCTAAACAAGTAAATCAACCGGCATAAAATGAACTCACAATACCAATAGACCAAGCTTACTAACTGACATGGCGAATTATGCCAAGACACTGGCTACTCATGGTGAACAACTTAGACCTAGAGTATGTGAGGGGAAACTCATGCCATCTCCAAACCACATAAGCCATTGGAACTAAAGACACGCTCAAACCCGTGAAGCCAAGTTGTGTCAATGTCTAGTACCTGCAAAATCCTGCAACCACAAAATGACAATACAACATATACATATACATATATAGAACACGCAAGTGATAGAGAATCACGATGACACATCCTGCTCACAATGGGTGATGTGGAATCGTCTCTATCACGAAGACAGTCAAACGATAGTCAAACACATCTCATAAACATCTCATCATATTTATTCATGAAGTAGGGTTAGTGTAATCATAATCATCATCAAAACCATGATAAATCTAATCTATCAATAATCCATCACATAATGAGCATATAAAATCCATCAAGTACATGTATCATCAAATCACATGATCAATCATGATAGTACCAACATCCATATAGATAATCAAAATAGCATATGTCCAATAGTGTCTAACATCAATCATAAGTCACTGAAGCATATGAGTAATCATCATCCAAATCATCAAAATATAGTCTAGATAAGTCTATCAAGCATAATATAAAAGTCAACTCTAGTCAAAATAAGTCAAATCAAGGGTGAACACTACAATGCTAATCTGTGTGATAAAAGTGCCAAAGCGCAACCTATGCACGAAAATCAAGAAGTTTAAAAAGATTAGTTAAACAAAATTAACTTTTTAGTGTTGATTCACGTTAGGTTCACCAAAACGATGCACTAAAAAGGGGACATAGTCACAAACAAAACTCAAGTGTTAATATGTTAGTTTCCAACCAAAACTAAAACAAATGAACCCAAAACCTCCAAAACACATATGAAAAGAGATTACACATACAAAATGAGGCATAAACAAAACAAAAGAGAGAAGAAACTCCCTAAGAATGCTCCCATGTTGTTTAATAGCTTTCCCTTGTTCTTCTCCTCTCCAAGATCCAAATGTGTGAGTGTAGCTCTTAGTTTAGCATGAAGCCATGGATGTCAAATGGAGTATTGAAATGGTTGAATATGAACTCCTATTGCTATGCTAATGCAAAAGAGTAATGTTTCTATGAGAAAGATTAAGTGTAAATGTCTATGCAAGTATAATAACTTTGCTAAAAATGCTTCCCTCTTTGCTTGAGGATGGGGCTCTATTTATAGGCAAAATAGTGGATTGGAGAGTCAAGATTGATTTGGCTTGTGAAGGGCTAGGATTGCATGATTCTCAATCAATGTGACACTTTCAAACCAATGCAGTGGTGACAAGTGTCACCATTTGAAGGCTTGAGAGGAGAAGGAAGAAGCATTAAATGCTTGAGAGGATATGACAGTTACCCTCTATGGTTGGGGTTATGGGATAAAGCTATTATCCAAGGGTAAGGTTATTACCCAATGGGTAAAACCTTGTGCAAAGTTTACCCATGGTGAGGCTTTGATCAAAAGGACAAAACCCACGTGGCTTAGTGTGTTAAAGAAGCAAAGCCAATAAGAATTTGTAAGTGTCTCAAATGGTTGAGATGATGGGTTGGGGCTTAAGTTGGGATTAGGCTAATTTAGAAGGGCTTAGAAGAATCTAG
Source organism: Cryptomeria japonica (assembly GCF_030272615.1). NCBI lineage: Eukaryota > Viridiplantae > Streptophyta > Pinopsida > Cupressales > Cupressaceae > Cryptomeria > Cryptomeria japonica. The sequence goes on along the minus strand of NC_081413.1, from coordinate 607,594,101 downwards.
AAGGAGGTTAGTAAGCAAGTGGGGTTAGGGTAAATAGGCTTTTAATTAAATGATTTATTTAATTAAAATAGGGAGTGCAACTTGCATTTGTAGGAGAATGGAAGTGGATGGAAAATTTTAAATAAATATTGATTTATTTAAATAGGGATTTGATTTGTGATTTTTAAATAAATGTTAATTTATTTAAATGAGATGAAAGGGGGAATTAAATAAATTTATTAATTTATTTAATATTTGGACTACAATTAGTAATTAAATAAATTTATGAAATTTATTTAACTAGAATAGAAGAATAGGCCGAGATGAACTAATTAAACATAAATTTAATTAATAGAAGAATATTAGTGCATTGAATAAATATTAAATATTTATTTAATTTAGTGGACATATACATGTATGTATATATATATGTATACATATATACATATATGTATACATATATGTATATATGTATATATACATATATATACATACATATATGTTGGCAATATTACAAGGATATTGAGAAGGTTGTTGATGATTATGGACATAATTGATTAAAGATGTTTTACTATCTTGATATTATTATTTTGTCATTGATGTCAAGAAATTGATTTTCTAATTCAGTATGATGTTGCCATATCTTAAGAAATATGATATGAAGATTATAAAGAAGTCGGTAAAGACACAGGAAAGAATATGATGAATAAGGGGATAAGTTATTCAATGGGCAACTCTACCGAGTCAGACAATGATGAGATCTTGATGTTTTAGATTGTTTTAACATCATACATATGTTGTAAAATGTAAAGGTTAATACTATACTATGTTATCAAGCAAAGAACCTAGTCGGTAAACCCTAAGGTTGTCGCAGTCGGTTAATGAAGACAAAATGTCTACCGAGTAAAGTTTAGTATTCACCGAGTTGTAACCGAGCTATAACAAAATGCATTAAATGTTTACATGTGATATTTAATGAAAGATGTTGATGAGCTGGAGTGGATCAATGATTGGCAAGCCGTGGAAGAAGTTTGTTAACAAATCTAAGGCAATGGAAAGTTGGCAAGAAGATCTACAGCTCAGATTAAACCGCATTACCCTAACACAAGTTCCAAGGTGAATGTGCAAGTTCCGAGGTGGGGTAAAACATTTTCAGATCGAAAGATACAATGAACCTGGACAAGATTGAAGATCTGATGGCTATGATTGATCATGGGAAATGTGATCAAGGAGATTAAGCGGTTAGAAGATTGTTTATAAATAAGGAACTGTTGATAAACAATGTATGCGGGCAAGTGTATGCACAGGGATGCTACATAGTGATTACCGAGCACAGAAGCTTGAAGACCTATTAGAATAACAGAGTATTGATGCCCAACAAATAGACAAGATTAGTTCTATGTCTAGATTGTATTGAACAAATAGGAATCTGCTTTAGCATTTTAGATGTGAAGTTGCAGATAGATTGTATTACTGTTATTTTGTGAAAGTGACAGGAAATCTCTTAACTGAGTGGACTTAACAGTCTTATATGTAAATCCTCTAACAAGGTGACATTCTGATTGAGTGCTTGAAAATCCTTTGACAAGGTCACTTCTAACAAAGTGAAGATCCTAACAGATCTGAGGGAAATCCTTTAACCGGGTCACATCTAGCAATGTGTTTTGTAATCTTTAATAGGATTTTCTTTTAACCGAGCATACTCTAGAAGAGTATATTTCTTAGTGGGTCTGAAATCCCACAGTGGTTTTTCCCTATATGGGTTTCCACGTTAAATCTGGTGTTATGAGGTTTATATTGTTCATATGCTTTTGAGTTTGCATGTTTGACAATTTTTGATTATATGACTGATATATGTTACCGAGGTTGAATATGATGTTTTTATGGATGATTAAGTTTGTATGATTCATCCCCCCCTCTCATCTTGTTGGCTATTGGATCTGTACTTATATTAAGTATCAGAACTATCAATATATATATATATATATATATATATATATATATGTATGTATGTATATATGTATGTATGTATATATATATATATATATATGTATATATACATATATACATACATACATATACATATACATATACATATACATATACATATACATATACATATACATATACATATACATATACATATACATACATACATACATACATGTGTGTGTGTGTGTGTGTACTCTCTTAACTGGTTCTTGGTATCTCTCCTACTTGTGTTGTTAATTAATGAAGATAATCAAGATGATACTGCTAAATATGGTAATAATGGATGGGACCCTCCATGGACAATTTACACCCCACTAATGTATTGGGTCCAGCTAGGTGACTAGGATCCTCCTCCTCCATTCTTTGTTCTTACTCTTGCAACTTAGCAGCTTATTTTTATTGTTATAATGTTTTTTTCTTTAGATTTTAGCTTTGCTTGGACATAAGGAATGTGACTCTTTCTATTTAACTTTTTTTTTAATATGTGTAACACTTTTATAAATGATAATATAGACACTATTAATTGAAAAAAACTCTTGAGTAAATATTGTTGATTAAATAATATAAACAAATAATAAATTTTTAAATAGTTTAAAAATAAATTTGTATTGTATTTTTTCTAATAATTATTGATATTTACATTCAAATATATATTGACCCTACACTTGATTATTATTATTATTTTTCTCCTACTTTTTTCCTATTGTGCTCTAAGTAATTAAATTAATTTTGGTATTGGAGAGATAAAATGTTACACACACGAGTTATAAAATTTGGTATTGGAGAGAAAAAATGTTACACACACACACACACATGTGCACACGTACACACACGCATGTGCACACGTACACACACAATTTTTTTTTTATGCCTCTTGACATAATTATAAGTTGTAGGCAAATTGAATTGAAAATATCGTGATATTATTATTATTATAAATGTGATAGTTTTTGATTAAAAAAGCAGTGAGAACAAGGGCACTGACCCTTTACATAACAAAACTATCAATCATAGCGCAAAAACAACACTATAACAACAATTAACGACACCAACCATAAAAAAGGAACAAAGTCATTTTATTAATAAAAAATAATAGCAGAAAAAACAAACTACAGGGGTGCCTTGCGCACCCCAGTGGCCTCCATGGTACTGCTCCATTCGGCAGACTGGAATTTGTAGAGGTCCCTAGCCTCCTGTTTGTCCTCCTCAGTGTCAGCATAGTGTCCCCTCAATAGAGAGAGGGTGAGTGTGGAGGTGTGTAACACCTGCATATGGAATTTGTTTAGGCCCACCATTTGGGCTTCCCAAGTCTCCATCTTGTTCTTGAGCTGTTTGACCTCCTCCTTGATAGACTGTAGATCGAGAACATGGCCGAGGTTTTCAATTCTCTGCGTGATGTCCAAGACATCCGTGCTCAACTTTTCCATTTGCTGTAGAGTAGGGGCCTCCTGGGGGTTCTCAATAGCCAAGTCATCAGTAGTTTCAGTAGTCTCTTTGGGCTCACCACCAGCAATGGAGTTGCCAATATCCTTAATTAGGTCCATCAAAGAGATAGAATGCATCACCTATTCGGCCAAGTTTAAATCCTTATCCAAATTTCCAGGATCCAGAGCATTGTTGTCAAGGATTTCCACACTCATAAGACCCTCAGTGTCCGTGTTCATAGGGGTCGTATCTTTATTGTCAATGAGTTCCTAGGATTTCCTTTCAGGGGTGGTCATGTCAACAACACCAAAAGTGGTCAGGACTATGGGGTCCCTAGTCATATTAACATTATCAACATCCCCATTAGGGCCCTCCTCCATCTTGTCCCCAATGGGGTCCTCCTCAGAGTCCAGATTCTCAATAACTGGGGTCTTCTTCCTGTGGCCTTTGGAAGCAAGTTTGGAGGATACTCTTTTAACCTTCAAGTCTAGGGAAGGGTAGTCATTCTCAGTGTCCTCAGCTGAAGAATTGTCATCATAGACAATACGTTTGCATTTAGCGGGGGTTTTGCTTTTTCCCTTGGAGGGAGCAAGAAGCACTAGGGGAAGCAGGTAGAGTTAAGCTAGGGGAGATCACTGAAATAGAAATAGCCAAGGCATAGGCAGGTAGGGACATGGTGGCTATGGAAAAGCCCTCCTGGGGAAATTGGAAGAATCTAGGGAAAGCCAGAGACAGGGCCGCGAGCTGCTGGGGAGTCAACATTGGGGCTGAGGGAGCGAAAGATTCCTAGGGAGGTAGAGAGCCTCATGAAATTTATACAACCTATAAATAAGACCTTGGTGGAGGAGGAAAGGAGGCTTATCCCCATGCTTAGGGTCCATAGTTCCCTTAATAGAACTCTCTAAGGAGTGCAGTAAATAAAACGACAGACAAAGCAAATCATTATTGCGGAAGTGATTGAGGAGGGGCAAATGGTAGTAGTAGAATACCTTATACCTCCCTTCGAGAGTGAATTATTTCATGATCATGAGGCAGATCATGTTCCATGGGTGCTTGAGCTCCTTCTAAGAAAACCCACCTTACAGCTTGACAGATTCCTCATGATTGCGGAAAAATCATTTTAAACCCTCACTGTTTGCAACATGACTGGTACGCTTGCAGTGACGGCCATCCAGGGTCAGCTTCATAGCTTGGGAAATGGTCTCCTCAGAGACATCAAAGGTAATGCCGCCAACCGAGACCCATCTTCTAGACCAAGAGGAGGCAAAAGCAGTCAAGAGTTGCTCATCATGGCCCTTCAAGAAGTCCAGAAAATAAGCAATTCCACCTTCTACATAGAAATTCCAGATGAGAGGGTCATTTTTAAAATCATCCAGATTGTCCGGTTCATATCTCACTCTATCACCCCCCATTTCATCTGCTAACAAAGCTTCCTTAGTCATAAAATAGATGAAGTTACAAAGACCCTTCAAGAAGCAAGCCAAGAAGAGAAAATGGGGAATGTGAGAGCCTAGCGTCAATAAATGAGAAATGAGGTTGGGTGCATGGGAAAACAATAAGTCACTTTTAGTCATGATTTGTTGGTTACAAGGCATTAAGAGCCAGCAGATACCGGCGGCAGCCAACACGTTTCCAATCCATTCGTACTTCATAATGGCTTTGCAAGCTTAAGTGAAATGTCAGCACAACAACACGTGCGTCATCTCCAGCCTGGCCGAACGAGTCACCACCTCATCCGAAGGGATTTGAGGAATATTCCCATTATTTGAATTATAAATCCACCACCTCCAAATAGACCCAAGGGAAAAAAGGAGGGGGAGAGAAGCATTTAGAAGCCACTCAATCATTAGTGGGGATCTTGGACTTCTCTTCCTAAAGGAGGAAGTTAACATGGTCTGGGGGTGATTTGTGACTCCTCCAACATCTCAGCCTTAAGAGGTTTAGGCCAATAGCTGCCATGGCATCCACCATGCGGTTACCTTCCCTGTAGATATGCATAACTCTAAATGAGTCAAGCCCAGAGATAAGCCTCAAGGTGTCCCTGATGGTTCCCTCAATTGTCCAATTAAGCTTATTCCACCCTTTGACAACATTAATGATGAGCATGGAGTCCCCTTCAATGTCCATAATTCTGATTCCCATGGAGAGGGCAATGTAGATTCCCCAAGCTAAGGCCATTTCTTTAGCCTGATTAGAGGAATGACCATTCAGGTTGCCTGCATAAGCAGCAACAAGGGCCCCCAAATGGGATCTGATCACCCCACCACCACCAGCTAGGCCCCCCTGGCAGCCCCATCAAAATTGAGTTTAAAATTAGTAGCCGGGGGGAACCAGATCATGCATTGTCTTAGAAGTCTCGTAGAGGAGTCAACAAGAGAGAATGAGGGGGGGAGGTTCCAGCATTTGGCAATTCCCCAGTTCTAGATAGAGGGGGGTTTGGATGCCATTCGAGTTTTTGAAATAGAGATGTTCTCAAGAATCAGATTGAGGAACCGAGAAAACACCGTTTCCACAAAGGTCTCTTTGTCTCTGAATATCCAATCATTCCGCTCCTTCCAGATACACCAGCTAACATGGGGGTGATATCCTTCCATAGTTGTTGGATAAGGGGGTTGGAAGAGGGCCCTCGAAACTCCTGACACAGATTTACCAAATTTTCATTCATAACCCAACTGATATTAAGTTTACTATAGACCATCCGCCAAAGCTCTCGAGTGAAAGCACAGTGGAGGAAGAGATGGGCTGGACTTTCTTCATCATCTTTGCAGAGGAGACATCTGTTAGGGAAATGAAAACACCTCTTGACCAAGTTGTCTTGGGTCAAAATTTTATTGAGGAGGGAAGTCCACTAGAAGAAATTGACCTTGGGGAGGAGTTAGGGATTCTAGACCTCTTTCTGGATAGAGGAGACAACAGGTTCCCTGAGTAAGCTGGTGTAGGCAGTCTTGACAGAAAAGTCTCTAGAGGGGTCCCACTTCCAAATAAGTCTATCTTCCCTAGGGAATAGGGGGAGGAATATACCAACCAAAAGATTCTAGAGCTCTCTAGCAGCAGGAAGGAGGAAGGGGAAGTTAGCACAACAGTCCTCTAAGGCCCTCCAAGTGCAATTACTAAAGTAGTCACTGACCCTTTCACCGAAGAAGACTTTAGTGGCATCTTTTTACCGTCTTAGGAAGGGGGAAGAAGAAAGGGGTCTCTCCCCTAACCAATAGTCTTCCCAGAAAAGAATGTTCCTGCCATTTCCAATAATCCACTTCAAACCATGAGATAAAGGGTCCCTATAGCTTGAGATGTTATTATAGGTTTTGGAACCCCTGGGAAGGTCCTCCTCTTTCAGGACAGAGGAAAACTCCGTATTACCCATGTACTTAGCCTTGATGATCCTACTCCAATCCGTATCCTTGTTCAAAAGCTTCTAGGCAATTTTAGTCATAAGGGCCTTATTGAATCTTGAGATCTTACAAGTTCCCAAGCCGCCCATGGCCTTGGGAAGACACACTTTGTCCCAGCCCACCAAGGTGAGCCTCTTCTTTTCTTCCATTCCCATCCAGAGGAAAGTCTTTTGAATGTTTTCCAACTTAGCAACCATAGCCACATAAATCTTGAATAGGGAGAGAAAGTACACGGGGATCCCCTAGAGGGAGGAGGAAAGCAACTGCAACTTCCCCGCACTACTCAGGAATCTACCTTTCCAGCCAACCAACTTTTTCTGCATTGTTTCAAGGATAAAGATCCAAAAGGAATTAGAGACATCCTTAACAGTCAGTGGAAGACCAAGATAGGTGCCAGGGAGGGAGGCTTTTTGACATCCAAGGATTCTACAGACTTTATCTTGGAGTTGGGCATTAGTGTGAAAGAAGTAAATGCTACTCTTATGATAGTTAATGTGCTGGCTAGAAGCCAGAGTATAGGCGTTAAGAAATGATTTCCAAGCCTTAGCTTCCCAAACAGAGGAGACACCAAAAAGGATCGTATCATCAACAAACTATTGTAGAACATTGGGGGGCATTGAAGAGGCAGGCTTGATACCCAACAAAGTACCCTTGCAAACCAAAGAGTTCAGGTTAGAGGCCAACACTTAAGCAAGGATGATGAAAAGGTAGGGGGATAAAGGATCCCCTTACCACAGCCCTCTGGAGGCCCTGAATTTCTCCAGGGGGTTCTCGTTTAGCAGCACAACATAGGTGACAGTAGAAATACATTCCTCAATAAGTTGGTAAGTTTGTCTCCAAACCCCATAGCTCTGAGAACTTTGAAGAGGAAGTTCCAATTGACCCTATCATAAGCCTTGGAGATGTCAAGCTTGAGAACCATCCCCACCTGATGACATTTATCCATGGAGTGAATAATCTCATGAGTAGAGATGACCGCATCAAGAATCCATCGGCCAAGAATGAAACCCTTCTGGGATGGGCTAATCAAAGGATCCAAGAAATGTTTGAGCCTATTGACAAGAACTTTGCTGAAGATTTTATAAATGGTGTTGCAGAGGTTGATGGGGCGGAAGTCCTTGTGCCTCTCGAGTTATAGGAACAAGAGAAATGAAGGTGTGATTGAGTTTGTTGAGGAGCCTTCCCGATCTAAAAAAAATCTCTAGTAGCCAAAACAATATCAAGGCCCACCACATCCTAGAAGTCTTGAAAAAAAGCTAGGGGGAAACCATCAGGACCTAGGGCTTTGAAGGGGCCCATAGAAAAAATGGAAGACTTGACTTCCTCCTCAGAGATAGGGGCCAAGATGAGATTGTTATCTTCCACCGAGAGGGGTGGTGGGAGGTAGTTAAGAAGGTCCTCCCCCGCAGGGTCCCCCTGGTCGTCATCATCCCGAAATAAGGTTGCAAAGTAATTGGTATTCAAATGACCCAAGCTATCAACATTGTTAACTACTAGATTGTTGTCATCCATGAGGGAAGATATGTGGTTCCTACGCCTGTGGATAGAAGCAGATCTATGGAAGAAAGTAGTATTTTTATCACCCTCTTTGAGCCATTGAACCCTGGATTTCTATTTCCAATATAGTTCCTCTTTGTGGGATTTTTCCTTCCATTTTCTATGGAGGGTAGCCTCCTCCATATGGGTGGCTTCAAGGGAGTCACCTTGGTCAATACACTCTTGTATAGTAGTTAGTTTACTGTTGAGCTCCTTTTTTTGCTTGAAGATATCCCCGAAGGTGTATTTGTTCCAGCCCCAGACGTTTCTTTTGACCAAGTCGAGCTTTTGGGCAATCCTGAACATAGGAGTACCATATATGTTGGTACTCCACCATCTTTTAATGCAGTCCTTGAACTTAGGGTGAGATTTCCACATAATTTCATACCGAAAAGGATACTTCCTTCTAGCATAATTAGTGGTATTCCATAGGAGTAGGGGGTTGTGCTCAGAGACTGTTTTGGGGAGTGTAGTGAGCTTCAAGGCTGGACCAATTTCCCATTTACCCGAGATGAGAAATCTGTCAAGTCTGACTTGGATAAGATCCTTTCCCTTCCTAAGATTGGACCAAGTGAATTTTTGCCTCGATAGTTCCACATCCATTAACCCATTTCTTCCAATGAAATCAACTAGATCTATCATGTTGTTAGAGTAATCAGGAAGGCTTCTCAACTTCTCAGAGGGAATCAAAGGGCAGTTGAAATCACCCACAATCAGCCAGTGAGCATTGAAATGATTTTGTATTAGAGCAGTTATATCATTATAGAGCATTAATCTACCAGATTGGACATTAGGGGCATAAAAATTAACAAGGATGCAGGAGTCCATCGGGGAGGAGAGTTCATAAACCAAAAGGTTGGCTGAGGAGGAGAGAAAACTGCCAGAAAAATGGGAGGGGTCCCACATGGTGACCTCACTAATAACAAACTTAGCACCAGGCCAGATTTTCCTAGCCACCATGGAGAAGGAGGACAAAGACATCTTAACTTCTTGGAGAAGAAGGACCATAATTTTATTTTCAAAAATGCTTTTTTTAGAGCATATTGCTTTTGAGGGTTGTTCATGCCCATCATGTTCCAAGAGAGGACCTTCATATCTTACCTTTTATGGTAGTCTCCAAGGTCCTCTTCTTGTCATTGGCAATGTCCCTTGCTGCCTCCTTTTGTCTTGATAGTCTCTGCAATGATCATCCGACTTTGAGATTTGTCCCCATGCCAGGCTTAGCAGTCTTGGTCTTGTGTCTTTGAGTAATCCTTCCCTCATCATCAGGGGTCATGCAACCATTAGATGATGCACCAATGGTACCAAGAGAAGATAAGCCCTGGTTCAGGGGGGAGCCACCAATGGGGAGTGAGCTATCTCCAGGATGAGAGAGGGGTCCCTCGCAATCTCACCATCTTCCAGTTGATCAGCTAGAGAAACCAAGCTGGCCATTGGGGACATGCACTGGACCATCTGGGCCATAATAGAGGCTTCCTCCACAATCTTTGTAGGATATTGGAGAAGGTTGATGATACTCTCAGCAAATAGGTATTCTTCTATAACTGGGTCTTCAGCAACTAAGGGAGGTAGGTCTGGGCCAAGAGTAGGGGGGATAACAGGCCCCACAACAAGGTCATGGTGAATAATAGGAGCATTTGGCACTGAGTCCTCCGCTAGGGCCGAGCCCTTGAGCTTGAGGAGAGGGGGTGTTGGGGCCTTGCATTGAGAGATAACATGCCTAGATTTGCGACACTTCTAGTAGAAGGTGCATTTTCATAAACCAAAGCTTGAGTCCAACAGTCCAGCTTGGATTTAAGGGTTATGAAGTTGGGGAGGTTCTTGCTCACAGTAGCTTGGACACAAAAGCGAGCATAGACCAGGCGTGATTTGGATCTGGTGATTTCATCAACACCTACAAAGTGGCCAAATGAGTTCCCAATCCATTTGAAGATGGATTCATCCCAGTATTCAAGGGGGAGCCCCGGGAGATGAACCCATACCGGCGCAGTTATTTGCAAGTCAACCGTAGGGTCAAAGCCAGCCTTCCAACGATGGAGGGAGAGGTTATTATGACCATAGGACCAATATCCAGAGAGGACATGGGTGACATCCTCCTCAGCAGTGAATTTGAAGAGGAATATGGCGCCAGGCATAGCACTGATAGAAACACTCCCCTTCAGCTTCCATTTGTCCTTGACCCATTTTCGGACCATCTCCACCATGGGGCGCAAGGAGAAGAACTTCCCCACCAAAGTGTTAATCATGTGCTGTAAAATATGGTCCAAGACAATGTCAGGAAGCTCAAAAGACATTCCCTCCTCAGATTGTGAGTAAACTGGGACAAAATTGGGGTCCACAGTGTCCAACTTTCTGACCAGCATGTTCTTCCATCCTTTGAGATTTGTGTTGCCAGCCGGAAGCTCCGAGGATAGAACAATTGAAACAATAGGAATAGGGTCAGAATTCGGAACTACGCTCATGTCCTGAGGGCTTTCCAAAGGAGAACCATCAAATTGAGGCACCACCAGAACGGAAGGAGGAACCACAGTGGGACCAACAGAAGATGTGGCAGATAGTGTCAGCAACGCAAGGTCCAGACCGGGGGCCGTGGGTGGTGGGGGGAGATCCCCACTAGCAGACACCACCATGAACGACGAAGGTTTAAAATTTGAAATTTGTAGAGCGATCGAAATATATATATATATATATATATATATATATATATATATATATATATATATATATATATATATATATATATATATATATATATATATATATATATATATATATATATATATATATATATATATATATATATATATATATATATATATATATATATATATATATATATATATATATATATATATATATATATATATATATATATATATATATATATATATATATATATATATAAAATTTAATTTAAAAAAAAAATTATAAAAATAAATAAATATATAAAAAAAAATGAAAAAAAAAATGTGATAGTTAATGTAACTATAATAATACTTATAATAATTAAACTAAACAAATTAGCTCTAGAGTTTTTATAGGATTTAAGTTATATAAGTTCTCATTTGGTTCTTGTTAGGATATGTGACATCAACCTTGCTTTTCCTATGTCATTCATGTGTTTCCATGTTCTTTGAAAAGCGTTCCCAAGGACATGAGAGGAAAAATATTAAATATTTGTATTAAATTTCTCAAATTGCAATTGCATTTTCAAGAGGCGAACATGTGTCCATGATGTAGATAAGTCAAATTGGATGAAGAGATCTCACATCCACTTTGGAGAATGTGAAGTGTCATTCTTTGGGTGCCCAATATTGGAAGGTTCTACTGGGTGATCCAAAGAGCCATCAAGGAGTTATGGAGCATCTAAGAAGTGAAATGTTTGAGAAGCTATGGATTAGGCACCCATGTTGGAGCCATTTGAAACTCACTATCATGTCTGTTGGTGTAGACACCTAAAATTATCTTGTCTAATTACATAAATATTTTATTTATTTAATTATTTTATCCTAAGTCTTCTATTAATTAAATAAATTATTATTTATTTAATTAATTTATTAATCATCTTCTAAGCATTTCCTCATTTAAATAATGTTGCCCCATATTTGACATACCCAAAATTTGAACTTCAAATTGGTCTCAATGTTGAATGAAGACCCAAATATGTGTCTATGCATAACGAGTGAGCATGCGATCCAAGGTCGTTGTTAGTGAAAATATGAAAAATGGATGAGTTTTGAAAATTACAAAGAATTGAGGGAAATCATTTTGTGAACATGTCCTAAGCGTCATTTTGTGTCATATGACCAATTTTTGCCTGAACCCAGTTCACAGTTTGTCATATTTTAAACTTTCAAATTTTGATATGCCTCGCTCACAAATAATTAAAATCCCTCATCCTAGGTATATTCATGAGGAATAAATGATGATGTTTTCTCATTTCCCTACCATCAACATGTGTTTCAAATTTCAGATCCTAACTCCTTACCATTTAAAAGTTATGGTCGTTTTTCCTAAACTTGGGTATTAAATTTCAATGGGAAATATTTAAATTATTTTTCAAAAAACAATAATTTAATAGTTTAGATGAGGTTTCTACATATATCCTATTGAGATCATTTGGGGGAAAATTTTATTTAAAAATACCATTAGTTTCATTTCCCCTTTCTCCCACTTCATGGTCAATGGTTCCTAAAGGTCAAAATCATAACCCTTGAGAGAAAATGGTTAGGAATGCTCCGTTTTCGAACATTCTTAACCCAAATTTATAACCTCAAAAAGAAAAGGTTAGGATTTCTTCAAAATAGAGCATCTCTAACCTTATTTCTTAACCTTGTGTGGGCCTGCTTTATGAGTTGCATGTAAAGGTTAGAAATGCTCCGTTTTGGAGCATTCCTAACCCTTTTTCATAAAATGAGTAAAAGATGCTTAAGGGATAAGCCTATACAAAAAGTAGTAAATGAAGGGCAACGGTGATAGAAAAGGCACATGAGTTGTTTGATAGGGTTTTCAAAAGAGATGCAATCTGGTGTAAACAACTTTCCAAACTTAATAGCGCATGCAGACCATGTGAAATACTTCAAGGATTATTTGTTTCAAGAAATGGAAATCAATGACTACTGCACAGAAGGCTAGTTGACAAACCTTTATAAACTTTCAAGAAAATGAAAGTGTCGTGGTCATTGATATGTTGGTAGCTATGAAGGTAGATACAAGGCATGTGAATGATAAACAAAATGGCTCACAAAATGTGTTCACAGGCATGGCACAATGATTGCTAGAAATGCACAAAATTGATTTTTCAAACAAATGAAATATGCATATGTATAGCAAATGGAGTTAATGGGTATGAAGCTAAACTATGCTAGTATCATCATTATGTGCACACTAAAATGTGAGCAACATTAATGTGTATACAAACATGAAAGCATGGAAACTTCCCACATCAACATGTTTGTGAACTGTGAAATCATAGACAACACGCCTGCATTGATTGACACAATGCCTTGCAACGGTTGATATATATTCATTGTTTGATAGAATGCTCCTCAAAGATGTCACCCCATTGAAGGAAATGATTGCAGGGGAGGCATGAAATGCATCTATTAAAAGACATTAGAAACTTTCAAGCTAATGCAATCAGCCGGTGTATAGCCTAATTCCACAACCTTTACAAGCATCCTTTCAGTCTGTGTCAAAATGGGAGCTTTTGATCAGGGTATGGACATTCATCAAAGCATAAAAGGATAGAGGAATTTCATCAAATGTTGCAGTTGTAATTGCTCTGGCTGATATGTCTGTAAAATTTTAAAGCGTAGACAACATAGTGAACTGGTTGACAAATGTCTCAAATTAATGTCATCTCATGACATGCCATGATTGAAGAAATGCAGATATGGAAGCATAGACAATACACGAGAAGTGTTTGACAAAATGTCGTATGCTGTAGAATGTGGAAGCATGGCCAATGCCGTGAAGTGTTTGAGAGAATGCCGTGTACTACAAATCATGGAAGCATAGCCAATACACATGGTAGAAGCATAGACAATATACATGCCTGGTTTATGAGCTGCGAATGTGAAAGCAAAGACAATGCCATGAACTGTTGGGCAAAAAGACTTAAAGAAATGTGGTCTTATGGTTTGCTATGATATTGCAGAGGTTTTGGAACAGGTAATAAACATCCATTGAAGCATATTAGCAGAGATTTTTGTTAGACATGAAGATTGGAAATGCTCTGCTTAACGTACGTGCAAAGTGTGGGGTCATAGACAACACCAAATTGTTTCATGGAGTGCCTAAACATTTTTTGTCAAATGTTGTATCATAAAGAGCATCATAAACATGCGATGTAAAGGATTAAAGTTGACCATCAAGAGGTAGCATATTCTCAGTTTTTAAGAAGACTTGAAATCACATTAACATGTAACAATTGTTGTCTTGCTCAAACAGAGGACTTTATAGTGACAAATGTGGAGCTTTGGAGAGCTTGATGAAGATGAAGAAGTGGATCAAGTTGGTGGTTTGGTTTTAAATACTCAAAATATGATCTACTTAAATTCATTGGGAAAAGAAGAAAAATCAAATCTATATGGTATATCCTCAAATTAAAGTGATAGAAGCTAGAGCTCAAAAGTTAGAGCTATCTTAAGAGAAGGAAAGGCATTTAAGAAAGATGATATAACACTTAGCATATGTGATTGGAATGTATGTCCTTGAAGGTCTAATGTCTTAGTCTATGAGTGCATTTTAAAACTTAAAACTTTTCATCGTCATGGTTATCCTGGTGAATTATCTTTTTGCTTCAAATGGAAAGATGTAAATTTTCTTTTTCCTAAATGGTCGGATGATGAGGGAGATGTAGATTCAACTGAGAAAGTAAAGACAACTAATGCTCACTATTAGAAACAATTTCAAAATATATCATAGATGAAATAAATGGAGTGAACAAGGAGCTTGATAAACCAAACATAACATTCTTTAGTTAGGGATTTTCAATTACCTTTGGGTAAAAGTGACTTGTCTCACATAATTGTAACAAAATTAGAAAATAAGCTTTATTTGTACAAAAAGTTGAGAAAAGTAAAACTAAAATGAAGCTTATTTTTATTTTCTTGAAGTTGCAAAGGTAGTTATTAGGTGGTTAGAAAGTAGTTACCACTTAGTTATCAAGGAAAAGCTTATAAATACTAGGCTATTTGTAATGTAGGGGCGAGACTTTTTACAGAGGGGGAAACTCTGCTGAAATTCTAGGAGAAACTTGTAATGACACTTTGAGTTGCACTGTGTATAGAAAGGATGTTGGACTTGTATATTTCCAAAAGGATAATGAATAATACATCTTAGTTCGTGTGTTCTAAATGTATTCACGTGTTATCATTGCTGATTTCTCGTATGTCAAATTGGTAGTCTTTTTATGCATATATGATTTGTACAATTGATGTGATGATACACAAGCAACCTTTGGTAGCTTAGTTTGAATGTGTTGAAGTATCTTATCTCTGCGTATGTTGAGATTTGTCATTCTTCTTTATCATCATCTCATGGCTAAGCATATTACGTTATAAACTCCCCTTGTAATTTGTTGCAAATATTCAGAAATCTCAGTTGATGGTCGTATGTCTATTGTTGGGGTTTCTATCTTTTGTTTCCTTTATTTTTATGTTTTCTCCTTTATGTACTTTTAGGTTAAAAGTACACAAAAATCCCCAAATACCCCCATCATACGAGGGAGCTGCCCCTCTCAAACGCAGAGGAAGATTGTGGTTTTACCACAATCTCTCCAACCGTTGGAACGTTTGTCACTGCTCTTCGGGCAAACAGGGTCAGTTTCAGATAAACAATCGCAGTGACAAATCTATTTACCAACACATAAATACTTTTATTTATTTAAATTTCCCTTTTCCTAAATTAAATAAATATTTTATTTATTTAATTGGTCCCACTTCCTCTATTAATTAAACAAATCTTTATTTATTTAATTAATTCTTAGATTTTTCCCTTCTATGGCACATGTCATTTATCTCTTAACTTTCTTCTACCTATCCTCTTATTATTTTATCATTTTCTCTATGTACCCTTTAATCCTAGCCGATCATTTATCCTCTTCACCTTTTAATCTTATCCCTCCATTTCCTAAAGTGTCTTCTATATAAGACTATACTCTCCTTCATTATCAACCCTAATCAATGCGTCTACCTTATGCAATCAAGCCTTCTTGCGATCAAGCTACTTCAACCACAATTTGTTCTTTGTTGAGCTCTTGTTCACACATAAAAATATGAGAGCAAATATATCAAACAAGATCAACGAAGATAGGAGACAATGGAGATTGAAACCCTACTTGGCATGTGAATGGTAATATTATTTATTTTGTGAATTTGCATGTTCTTAGGTATCTTCATTGGTGTATGGTGAATGTTTGGTTGTAGAACTAGGGTTTTCATTGTGGTTAGATCTTTGTGGTTTTACAATAGTTTTTATCATCACTTTTCATCGTATACAATTGGCTTCCCATTATCCTAGGTATGGATTTTGACAAGTAGTTGCTTGCCTCTTGTTTTAGGATACCACAATGGTTTTCCCTCTCCTTTTTCTAAAAATTAGAGCCATGAGATGGTAGTGTTGTATTAAGTTTTAGGCATTAGAGTGCTACCGAGTTGGAGAGTAGTGAAGTGTATTTTTGTATGTCTCATTGAAGATTAGTAAGATAATTGCCCTCTTTCTAGTGTGGAGATTTTTCTCAAAAGGGTTTTTTGCATGTAAATTCAACATCTCTATGGTTTTCTTATTATTCTATTTAGTTGAATGTGTAATCACACACGCATACACACATACACACATGCACACACACACACACACACACACACACACACACACACACACACACACACACACGCGCGCGCGCGCATGCACACACACACACACACACACACACACACACACACACACACACGCGCGCGCGCGCGCATGCACACACACACACACACACACACACACACACACACACACACACACACAGATTTGACAATCTTATTTTCAAATTTTCTATCACATACATAAGTCAATATTGCAAGTTTTCTTCACCCTGTTTTCAATAGTTATCTCATGTATGGTCCTTACTTTATAGTTCTAAAGAATAGTTATTTTATTCAATTTTTGAAATTTTTAGAAAGGAGTGGGCCTTATCCTACACTTTATCAATCAAATAATAATATTCACACTAAAAAAAAGTTGTTGTATTAATTGCATTAAACAAGAGAATGTCAGTTGAGAATGCATTAAAATTGTGAGTCAAGAGTGGTTAATATGAGACATTAAAACTTGAGATTTATGAGGAGCTTATCTCTCTAATGACGAGTATCTCCAGTAATGACATGATTATTTTTACAGATAGGGGGATAAAGAGAATTTCCTATATTTTTTTTTAATAAGTGGTGAGTAGTTGAAGTGGCCTCATAATGGTCCCCTCAATTTTTTTCATGTGCCCATATGAAAAAGCTTCTTTGTAGCTTGTCAAGTATGTCATAATCGAAGGTATATTCTAACATATGTACCCTTTTGACTTGACTCCCCTATAACAATTTTGTTAGTCATATCCTATTAGATTTTGATTGTTAAGAAGAGGATTTTTTTTCCTATCTCTATTTTTTAGGGGAAGAGTAAAGAGGTTTAGAAGGAAAAAGGCATGTTTTGTCCAATTATCAAGGAAATTGAAAGGGTTGAGAAATATTTTATCATTGACACATCCTACCCTTCACCATCCATTAAATATGTGGCTTTTAGTAGTTAACATGATCAAGGTACATTTGATTTAAATCCATAAGGTATTAATATAGGAAAGTATTGAGATGGTTTCATGATGAATTCAATATAGTTAGCATTAAAACGTCCTTGTTAGTTAAGAGAGTGGGAGAGGATCTCACCCCTAGAAAAATGGAGAAGATTTTATCTAATTAATGGGAAAGATAGAAGAGATGAATATTCTTAAGGTAAATTTCACAATGCAAGATGATGGGGTGACAATTTTATAGAATGAAATTCTTAAAATAAAATCAAACCTTTTTACTATGAAGATAGTACCATTCATAATAGTGCCAACAACATATAAATACTCCAAGAAAACATCAATCTTCACTTGATCTAGGTCAATGCAAACCCCAACACAAGAATCAAAAGTCATAAAGAAAAATGAATCATGTAGAAAGATAAGGAGCCTATAAAAAACAATTGGAGATCCTTCAGGAGTACTAAGAAGATGCTACCTTAATCTTTAGTATCCTTTTAGGTTTTTGTGTTAAACTTTTTCAGATTACTTATGTTCTACTTATCTTTCTCATTTTTGAGGCTATTATTTATGGGTTGTTACTATTGCAAGTCTATTTTTTTTTTACTATTTTGAATCTTTCTTGTAGATGAATACCTTTTAAAACCTCATTTTATTTCTAGTTAAAAAATGTAAAGATATCTTAAATACATATTTCTAAAAAATTATTAATTTGAACTATTTTATTTACTACATGCATACACCAACATATATATTTTAATTTTATTCTTGATCAATAATATTAATGTAGCCATGATCTGAAGGGTCCTCAAAGAGAATAATCCAAATCATGTAGCAAGAGTAACACAACAGACATACCAACATGGAATATAGAAATGCAAGATCAGACATGCACAATATCATAGATTCATCATAAACTAGCTAGAAACATGCGGGCAAACATGTAGGCTTACAAGCCTTGTTATAGAATACAATCCATCCGAACCTCCAAGAGGTATTCTAATTACAGATCATGAATTATTATCATTATGTCTCTTCTCTATCTCCCAAAGGATCAAATACAACAATATATATAGCATCCATAATACATTTGGGTCGGCCACAAAAGATTACATTCTCCAAGACAGGAAAATGAAACGTGTAAAATAGGTGGGATCCAAAGAGTGAAGATCTCCTCTGCCAAGGACACAAATGAAGTGCAGACCACAAAGGAAGGTCGACCAAGGGCCCGAGAACAGCGTGTGTGGTGCCAATTAGATCCACAAACCAAGGGAATGCTCTACAAGAGAAGGAATCTCCAACTAGTCGTTTAGATCAAAATTGCTTTGGGAACTAAGAAATAGACAATCTAGAAGTGACAACTTGCCAAAAAAGGGTCCAAATGAACTGAAAAATCTAGAATAAGGAATGAGAACAATTCTAGAAGCCAAAGATTTGATCCTCAATGGAAAATGAACAACTTTCGGAGAATGCCAGAAGAAACACAGAAGCTGCAACACAAAACTAACAAGAACATAGTTGAAACAAATATTTTTGGTTCATGCAAGATTGCTCATCGACCTGGGATGCTCTTGCATCAGACACCCCAGGTAGAAAAAAAAGATGTTCCATGAGAGGAAGCTCATGAACATCAAAAAGGAATCAGGATATAAACTCCATGCTCATTTTTGATCCAAATGTCTTCTTTGTCTGCAAATTTCTTCCTACTTACCTCTTCCAGTATCTCTTCTAGATTCTCCAACTTCTTCTCTTTCCTTGCTTCATACCTGCACACTGTCTCTTACCATTACTCCCCTTCTTCTACAAATCTAATTTATTTCTTCCACATGAATTTATCTTATCTGCCACCATAACTCTAACTTTACTGTCATCCGATACCACCTTGCTATCAGACCCATCCACAAGGTCTTTCTTCAAATCCATGCTCTTCTCTGCATCCTACTTCTTAACACAACAAATCTTCTTAAGACTCAAGTTCTTCAATTCCTTCTCCTTCTCCTTCAAAGAAGCCAAAGTGAACTTCTTCCCATCCTTCTTAATAGTGATTAGGTTTCTTCTACAATCATAGATAGCTCCTCTATCAAACTACCAAGGTCTACCCAACAAAACATGAAAAGGACTCATAGACAAAACATCACACAATACTTCATCTTTGTAAGGTCCAATATTAAAATTCAACCAACATTGCTCTCTCACTTCTTCCGCATGATCATATTTCAACCAAATCACCTTATAAGGACATAGATTATCAAACCTATTCAAACCAAGCTTCTCTACCATCTCCTTAGATACTAGATGATTAATACTTCCACTATCCACAATAACCTTACAACACTTACCTCCTAATTTGCATACAGTCCAGAAAAGATTCTTCCTTTGTGTAGGTTCGGTCTCCTCTCTTCTCTACAAGACTCTTCTAAACATAAGGGATTCTCCTTGCTCCAGTTCTGCCATAATCACATTTGTAGCTCCAGTTTCTTGGTCCTCATGTGCCGAGAAATTCCTTGCCATTCCTTTGTTACTAGTTACCTAAGAACACTCATAAGATCTATGTCTGGTTTCTCCACACTTGAAACATTTACCCAAGAACCCCCTGCTACTAATGCCATTTCCTTTTCTTTGTGTCTTCTGATCCAGTTCTTTATTCCATTTAGGTTCTAATTCTTCTTCAGTAGTCTTCTTCTCCATACTACCACTCATCTGCCCTCTACTCGCTGCATATCTCTCTCTTCCTCTAGGGTTATTCTACTATCTTCTTTTCACTTTATCTTCTACCTTTAGAGCATATTGGTAAGCCTCCTCAACTGGAGAAATCTTCAGCCTACTCATCTCATCTAGAATGTTAAATTGAAGTCCATTTATGTATCTAGCCACCTTCTCCCTATCCACCTCTTGATGTCCAGATCTGATCATCACATTGTACAATTCCTCGGTATACTCTTTCACACTCATGTCCTTTTGCTTCAAGTTCTTCAACTTCTTGAACAATTCCAACTCATAGTCTCATGGAATGAATTTAGCCTTCAATCTTGCAATCATCTACCTCCATCGAATGATTTTCATCTCAATGTTCTCCACTCTATCCCTCTACAACTCTTTCCACCATAAATCAACATTCCCTTTCAACTTGGTTTGTGCTAACCTAACCCTTTGTGGATCTTTGATATCCTCAAACTCAAAGTAATCTTCCAACTCTTCAATCTAATCTATCAAGTCTTTCGGATTCAATGTACCTGAAAAGTTAGAAACCTCAACTTTATGTATTTTACTTACTTGTGCCACCGCTCTAAGAAGTCTATCTTCTCCCTCATCTGTCGGTCCTTCAACCTATTTGACCTATAGCTCTTCCCCTGCCTCTTCATTTTCATCCTTTGATTTTGGATTCCTCCGCAAACCAGCTAGTGCATTTCAAATCTCATTCCTCATCTCATTTCAGAAATCCTCCATCATTTGTTTTACCCTTCTAGGGTTCATCCTTCTCGGTGACATCTCCTCCTTTGATCCGCTGCAACAGCCTCAACTTGACAATTTGACTACAAAGTTCCAATTGCCTCTCATTTGGCAATCTATTGAACACGCTTGTAGCCTGCCTCAATTCGACGCTCTGTTCACCCAAAGGAATGCCTCAAGGTTCGTAACCTACTCTGATACCATCTGATGCAACAATGATCTGAAGGGTCCTCAAAGAGAATAATCTAGATCATGCAGCAAGAGTAACACAACAAAAGCACCAACACAAAATATAGAAAATGCAAGATCAGACATCTGTAATATCATAGATTCATCATAAACTAGCCGATAACATGCGAGCAAACATGTAGGGTTATAGGCCTTGTTACATGATACATTCCAAAATACAATCCATCTGGACTTCCAAGAGGTATTCTAATTACAGATCATGAATCGTTATTGTTATATATCTTCACTATCCTCCAAAGGATCAAATACAACAATATATATAGCATCTAGAACACATCCGGCTTGGCCACAAAAGATTACATTCTCCAAGAAAGGAAAATGAAACATGTAAAATAGGTCAGATCCAAAGAGTGAAGATATCCTCCGCTAAGGACACAAATGAAGTGAAGGACACAAAGGAAGGTCGACCAAGGGCTTGGGAACATCATGGTGCCAATTAGATCTGCAAACCAAGGGAATGCTCCACAAGAGAAGGAATCTCCAACTAGTCGTTAAGCTCAAAACTGCTCTGAGAACTAAGAAATAGACAATCCAGAAGTGAAAACTTGCCGGAAAAGGGTCCAAATGGACTGAAAATCTAGAATAAGGAACGAGAACATGTCTAGAAGCCAAAGACCTGATCCACAATGGAAAATGAACAAATTTTGAAGAATGCCGAAAGAAACATAGAAGATGCAACATATAATTGAACAAGAACATAACTGAAACAAATATTTTTGGTTGATACAAAATTGCTCATCGATCGAGGATGCTCCTTCATCAAATATATCAAAAATTTCACAAAGCTAAACCAAAATAAATAATTTACTTTTACTTTCCTCTCAAGAGTTTTTATTTTTATATAAATATCATTTTTAATATCTATTTAAAATACTTAATAGATTCATTAACAATAACTAAATAGATAGGAAAAGACATACGCACTATTTATTTTAACATAATTTATTCCATAACTAAAACTAAAACAAGTCAAAAATAAAATAACACTTTGATAAATGAAATAACTTTTAAGTAAATAAACATAACTCTTCAAAATAAAATATGTAAATAAATAAACTAATTTTTAAAAATTAAAATATATATTTATGCATATACATACATATACATATACTAGTATACCTATCGTTAAAAAAATCTATGTAAAACGCCTTAAAAGATATCATTATGAGGAACTATATTAATTGTATTTTTCTTTATTTACATTTTTCTTTTTTTCATTATTTTTTTTATTGAAAGGGTCATTTTAAAAATTACTCATTATGCAATATAATGAATAAAATAGTAAATAATTATATACTTGAGTAAATAAAAATATAAATCAGTAAGTAATATTTTTGAAATAATTATCATTTTAAATTTTAAATAAGATTTTTTGACACATTATTTATTTAATATTTTTATTAAAGAGATATTTCATTTATCAATAATAGGGCAATATATATTAAAAATATTGTCTTTTTTTAAATTTGTAAAATGCTACTGAGGTTGCAAGGATTACATTAAATATTAAAAATATTTACATCCAAAAACTACCATAGTCTGTCAGAAGATGGAAGCAGAATGAGTTCAATTGCTTAAACCACTCTAAAAACACTAGTTACAATGATCCTCAAAGAATGAGGTTGAGAGTCAAATGCTCAAAATCTCCTAAGGAGAATCAATGCCAACACTAGAAGAGGAGGAAAACAAAAAGAAGAGCCACCCAAAGACTTCATTCAACCTCACAATTAAACTCATCTAAGCTCACTAGTTGGGTGAATCTCACTATCCTCTACAAATTAGCCCTTGTGTCAATTCCTAGAAGTTAGTGAAGGAAGTCTCTCCCTATCATTGCCAAGTGTCTCTGCCTCTCCAATCCATGTGCATCCAATTTTAGAATTGTAGCGTCATAAATTACTAATGAGCCAATTTATACCTCATGTTTGTGCCCCTACTTTAGCATGTCCTATCCTCATCACCTTTCTAAGTTTGTTTGTGCTAATTCTCTAGCTTCGAGGCCATGGACAACCTTTTGTGGATCCTACCATGGGATATCCACCTCATGTTACCTTTGTTTGGGCCTTGATTGTGGAGGGACCAGGGCATGGAGCACCTTGGTTTGGACCATGGCTCCCCAAAATGCCATGGTCCCTCTTACTCTAGCCCCAATTAAAAATGGGGTAGGTGTTATATCTCCTTGGTAAGATTTAATCCCCATGGCTCCACATGACGGTTGGAGGTCCACCTAATTGGTAATTTACCTATAACCCCCTATATAAAGATATTTTATCAAGCAATCAATTCCTATCACTTGTGCATCTATGAAGCATTCATAATCAGACATTTTTAGAGATCTTCAAGATTTCATATTCATCATTCAACCATTATGGAGAAAAAATGCATCATTCCTATATGTAGTGTCGTAAATTGTACACCCTTAATTAAGCTTGTCCAATTTCACACTTAGGTTAGCACCTGCCTTAGTGTGTTGCATTTTTCATTCTTACAATTCCTTTAAGCATTTAATTATTAATTTAATTAAAGTTAAAGTCCTCTCTCATCGCTTCACACATTATAAAATTGGGCCCTTAACCCTAAGTGTGCCCCTTTTTATTTTATCCTTTTTAATCAATTAATTAATTAAGTCCTAATAAGGTCCTATTTCGATGTTCAAGGCTCAAACTCAAATATCGAAACACCTTGGATTGTCACACCGAGCTATATTTAACTTTGTAATCATGATACCTTGCATCCCTGAAAATTTGGAAAAAAGTTGGTTGGACCATGGTGTTTCACCATGGTCCTGACTTTTTCTCCCTAGGTTTTGGGATCATATTTTGGTGGTATTATAATGTTTAAATCCCACTTCGTGTGAAATTATATCAATTCTAAGTAGGCCTTATGGCGATTTTAATTATGAAATCCCTATATAAGATATCCCTTTCAATTCATTGTCATCATAATCTAATCATAGGCAACATCAATTCAAGAGCACATTTGATTCAAGGAGCAACCAACTACATCAAGGCATCTTCAACTTATGTTCGATTATGATTTTATGATAGATTTTGTGTGTTTTATCATGTTATTGCATCAACACATGAAGGACTTATCCTAAGAGCATTGTATCACCTATTGAATGTATACTCATCTACATTCAAGCATTTCAATCTCTTTCCCTCAAAAGGCAAGATTTTCCCTTACATTTCAATTCAATTTCAATTTTGATTTCAATTAGGGTTGATTCCAAACCCGGGGTTTGACCTAAGGTAAAACCATATCCACAACACAATTTCCCTTCTTTTGTGTGTAGGTGGCAGATTTGGGAGTCGTGCGGGTGGAAAAAGATAAAGGAGACCAAGACAAAGTGAATTGCATTTTGCAGAACTTCTGAAGACACCCCCAGACTATGACATTGCATAGGGACTAGGGCGCTCATGGAGGACCAAGGTGCTTCATCTTGAACCTGTTAGGACCAAGGTGCCCAACATCCCAATCCCGACAATTTTTCCCAAACTTTCAGGTATGGGCCCTGATCCTCTTCTCTTGCTCAGATCTTAGCTTATAGCTCTGTTTGGTTTTTGTAGCACTTTGTTTTCATCATCTCATTTCAAGTTCTCATTGTTTTCTATAGTTTTACTTGCAATTCAAAACCTAATTCAAACATAATCTCAACTCAAACAAAGGGGAGATAGGACCTCAATCATCATTCAACCCTCTTCTTAGTAGAATTGTGGTTGGATCTATTGAGGATTCATACTCCTTTTAATGTCTTGGTTAGTTTGATTAATTAGTGGTCTTATCATACTTGGTGAAACCCTAGTTCCAAATTACACAATTACACTATGCAAGCATGTGTGTGTGATTAGGGATTTATCATGTCCATTCCATTTCATACAACATATGTGATTACATTTAAATAGAAAAGCATCATCATCAACAATTGCAGATCTTAGGTATATCTTTCCAATATTTATTGCAGTATTTTCATTTATTCATTCAAGGTTAATTCCTAAACTAGGGTTTGAATTAGAAAAACCCCTATTCCCAACAATTTCCCCCTTCTTTCTATGTGTAGGAAATAGGTATAGAGGTGCATTCAAGAGGATCAACAGGATTCGCAGAGACAAACAAGTTCACCTTTTGACAAGAAATTAAGAGGACCATGGCGAATTGATACTACTTGGTCCTGAAAAATCAGGTAAAACTTCTGGGAACAAATCTGAAACCTGTTATTTTACTCAAATCTAGGTTGGTGTCTCCGTATGATGACTGTAGGTCACTATTTATGCCCAATCTCTTCAATAATCACCTATTTACCCTCATTTCAACATTTTCACAATTCAACTTAGAAAGAGGGAATGAAGCCCTAACTAGTGAATCTTATAAGAAATCTCAACCCTTTCCTTAGTTGATTTGAGGCTAGATCTACTGGATTCAACCCCCATTCAATGTAATGGTATTTTAAGAAAAAATAGTGGTTTTGTTACCTTAATTGGTGAAACCCAAATTTTCACCATTACATTTTGGTGAACCAAACTCCATGCACCACTATTTCTGATTTGTGTTCTTAGATCTAATTTGTGAGAATTTTAATTTTTAAATTTTCATTCAGATTATAATTTTAATCAAATTACATAAATTTAGAGGTTAAAATTGATTAAAACCTTAATTTATTTTGGTTAATTTGATTTGTGGGTTGCATAATTTGTAACTTTTATTTCCAGATATGATCTTAGACATTCATAATGGCACTTAATAGATTTGATTTATTTGCCATTTCACACATGATTACATTTCTTTTCACTTATATTTATAATAATCATGTGTTGGATAATGATTTCTTTCACTTTACATTGCTTCTTTTCATTCAAAGCACTTTGGCATATAGAATGTTTAGAATTTCTAAAATGCTTCCTATTAATCAATTAAATCTCAAAGATTTCATCCACGATGCATGTAATTTTATAGTGCTATTTTTAAGAAAATTCATTGTCTATGTAGCTAACATAAAAGTTTTTGTAGATCATAATCCTAGAGATGCTAATGAAAGACCTAACACTTGTACCTCTCCTAGGGTATCTCATGTGAATGAAGAAATAACTAATACTCCTATCAATGATCTCTCTAATGGAGAGAAATAATTGAAGAACAACATAGAACCATCTTCTTCTCATACACATACCCTAGCGTAAGAGGGGTAAGGTCAAAATATTGGTGTTTCAATCTCTCTAGTATCCCCTTATTCTCCTAGAGCTTATCATCACCATCAAAACATTTGTAGAGAGATGATGTTGTTGGATATTGTTGGTAGTATGTTGCAAATATGTGCTTAAGAGATATTTGAGAGATGTATTGTCATTGATGTCAACATATTTCTCTGTCTGTGACAATGATGCAGTGAAGTTCAGTAAGTGAGTTTTCTCAACATGTTGTTGATCAGAGTTTGTAGATTAAAGGGTTTTTAGAGGGTTGTGTATAGATGATTTAGTGCAATTTTATGAGGTCCTCATGAAGATTTGAGTAAGTTATGGATATTTGTGTTGTGACTGGTTTTCAGTTGTTCAGTAATGCCAGAGCGTTAGTATTTTGGTTTGCATTGCTCCACATTGTAATATCTTGATTTATGGATTTGGAGACATGTTTGGGACATTGACCAGTGATAACTTTAAGAAACACCCTCTCAAAAAATTGTATAAAATCTTGGCAAATATTTTTATTTTTAAAATAACAACTATTTTAATTGGCAAATCTTTCTTTTTTTAAAAGAAAAATATTAATTTTATTGGCGAATTTTTTTATATCAATTTTTTTTGGTAGAAAATATTGGTGAATCTTGGAAAATAATAAGAGTATGCATTAATTACTATTGCAAATCTTTTTATTAAAAAAAAAGTTTTTTATAGAAAAGTAAAGGCATGAAGGTGGAAATCATTAATGAGTTTAAGGGGTATAATCTACTTTATTTAGTTTCTACCATTAACTTAAAATAATCTAATAGCCCTCTTTTTATTTAGTGAGATAAAATGTACCAACAATTTGTAATACTCATGGGGCCAAAAATTTCTTTTAGACAATTGATTTTCACTAAGGCCATTACAACTTGTAGGTACAATCTACCTCATAGAATACAATGAAGGTCATTAGATTATATTTTAAATTAATGGTGGCAACTAAATATTATTGATATAACCCTAAGGTAACTAATAATTATGATATATTTTTGGCAAATTAATTTAGATTTCTACAATAAATTATAAAATGTTGGCGAATATGATCCAATTATGTATCAAATATTGTGGCGAATCTTTGAGTTAAAAAAAACTAAAAAAATAAGTTCTCTGGCGATTTAAATAACATTAAAATAAAAATTTAGAAAAATGTGGCGATTCAAGTCACCTCAAAAGATGAACTTATTAGCCATATCTTGATTCCCAAATTTCAAAAAATAGCCAATTGGCAAATACTAGCCACTAAAGTTTTCACTGACACTGACGTATATCCTCAATTTAAGTGGTTTGTGGTTTGGAGCTTCGCAAGTGATTTTTCAAGGTTGACAGTCATTGCAGTTAGTGTTCTTGAGGTTCAGTATGATGATGTTGGTGTGGATGTTGTGGTGGTAATTCATGATGCTTGTGGATGTTTTTGGATCATGTGCCTTTTGTGTTGGTGGCCCGCATTGATCGTTGAGCTTGTAATTGATGTTTTTTCTTCGATGCATTAGTGTTCTTCATAAATTTGGCTAACTGGATGTTGGTAACGAGTTGTGGATGTTCGATGCGTAATTCTTGGAGGTGTTTTGTATTCGAGGTGGAAGATTTGGGTCTATGCTATGTCTTGGCTAACATTGCTCGGTCCACATGTGATATTGTATTGTGTGTAGTTATATTTTTTAATTAGGTGGTGAATGTTGAGCCGACCTTGATGGTCTTTCCAAGGTTGATGTTATGTGTAAATAAATGTAATATCTTTGTATTTGAGTGTGGTTGTGGATGAGAGTGAGTATGTATGTGCGAATAATGTATTAATCTTTGGGAGGCAGAGAAGAAGTGAGAAGATAAAGTTGTTTTGTGCTTAACCAGAACTGTAACCAGGCATTAAGGAGATGATATTTTCTAGTTCATTACTTCTGGATGTGATCCAAATCTGTTTTTAAGGCAGTGAGCCTTCCCTAGGTTGTAGCCCTCTTTATTTTTGAGTAGTGAGCTCTAGGCAATGTGCCTAGATGCATGTGCATTCCCGATTGTAATACTTCTAGACTTCTAATGGAGTATACTCATATTGTGGGTGTGTTCCCACCATGGTTTTTCCCTTGATCGGGTTTTCCACGTCAAAAATCTTGGTGTTATGTGTGTTCTTGATGTGTTGCTTATTTATGCTTTCATGCTTAATTATTAGATTTGAGAATAAGTTTAAGTTGTGTAAGTTTTTGAGACAACTGATTCACCCCCCCACCTCTTAATTGTCTACCCTATTTCCATCAAATATTATGCACTTAATTCATGATCTATCTCCCCACATAACATTAAGTAAATATGAGGCCTTAGATGATAAGGATATACCTTCCTAACCTATCAAAGAGGATATGCATGATGATAGAAATGAGAATCCCCCTAGAAAGGATATTCCTTCTTCATCTACTTCTCCCTTTATTCCTTCTAGATATACTTACACTATAAATTTTAAATAGATTCATTATAATAATCCTTCTTCTTCTCAATTAAAACATTCTTATAGGAGTGGCTATAACATAATATGAAAACAAGGTTTTAGGGGACAAGGACTTGGAAAATTTGAACAAGGAATCAAATTCCCTATAAACCCTCCTACACAAACTAGCACCGAAGGTCTAGGAAATCCTCATCATTCACCTATGGATGATCTCCTTAGGATTCAAAACTTTAAAGGCTATCTTGCAAGACATAGAAATTATCGTCCATCCAAAGGTTCTTCTTCCTCAAACACTCCTTTTTTATTACATCATCAAACTAATGACCATGATACTAATGATTGTCCCAATTTTCAGAATGGAATGCAAGGACTCATTGATAATGGCATAGTCAAAATCACAGAAAATAATCCATTTTCTTCTAACAACCCTCGTCCTACACCTCAAGAGACAAGACCTAATCCTATTGATGACCAAGAGAAATTAGCTACTATAATCTTTTGGATATTGAAGTATGATAAGAATGTTGTTTTTCATTTAATTGGACTTAATTACGGTTATAAGCATAAGGAAGGTGATCCACATTGTCTTTTTCATCGTAGTTACTCTCATTCTCTTGGAAATTGTAAAGCATTTAAACTTTTTGTTCAAGACCAATATGACCGAGCTTGTATAGCTCTTACAACTGATCTTGCACTCTTCCTTGGTGAAGAGGTAGTGTCTTAGCACTCCATTCACCCTTCATGTTTCTCCTCACCCTTCATTGGGTGCTCTTTGTCATAAGAGGGGATGCTATTTCAATTACAATAATCTTGGGACAGCAACAATTTATTCTTGCCTCTGAGCTTGGAGGGCAAGAATATTATCTAATCCCTTCTCTCTATCTAAAGTTTCACTATTCCCTTTATGGGTTGCATTTTTCATACCTTGATGTCCTTTCTTGCTTGAAATGGTATGTCTCTTATGGATAATCTATGCATAGGGTGGTATGTGGTCCTTCATCTTAATCTTTCCTTCTTTGAATATTACCTCATTTTTAGAGTTGCGTTTTGCATATCTTGATGTAGCGTTTTGCATATCTTGATGTATTTATTGCATTGAATATTCATTGATGTGAGTACATTGTGCATTTTTTTATGTATATTCTTTCCTTAGAGGTTGTATAATTCTTCTCATTGTCCCTACACTTGAGGGGAATTTATCAGTCTTATCCTTTCTAAGGATCCAGTTTTGCTTTATTAAGTGGTGTTTGCTTATGATTTGATGTTGTTGTTTGCTCAAGGATTCTCTCTTATGCAAGAGGTGTGTATCCTTGAATACAAACTCTTTACACTTGGCATTATATATCTATTATAAATAGACCCCTCACTTTGGGTCAAAAGTGTGTCATCCTTCATCAAGAATCCTTTTATCTAGCCATAGGAGGAAGGTAGGCATTCTTGTTCTCCTTCCATTATTTTGGTAGAAGATGTTATGTTTTTTCAAGAACTCCTCTTGGAGGTACATGTATTTTGAGAAAAGATCTCTTCTCCTCCAAGGATTCCCTTTGCACTTGTTGCAAGATATCTATTTTTGAACTATCTTATCCTTGCTTGTAAGAGTATTACTTGTTTAGCTTGGATTTACGAACATTGTTGCCTTAAAGGAAATCTCCTTGGTATTGAAGGTTGGGTATCCCTGTTTTTAGCTTCCTTAAGACACCAACATGGGGTTGTGTTGACACCTTAAGGGGGGGGGGGGGGTATACATATTGTCCTCTTTGTACTATATTGTACAATATTTTTGTATGTCTTAAACAAGGTTTTGATTCTTGAAACCAGATAAAATAAACTCTTACATGAGATGCTCCATGCCCAAAACCAGACACATCATTTATATATGTCATACGAAATGCACATTCTTGAAACTAGAGAAAACAAACTCTTACACGAGATGTTCCCAATACTAGACGCACATTTGCATTTTTCATTTCATGTCTTACATAGGTTGTTGCATACTCAAAACTAGAGAAAACAAACTCTTATATGGGATGCTTAACACCTAAAACCAAACAAGTGTACACATAGAAGAATGAATGGAACTAGAAAAACACAACTAGACTATTCCTGCTCTCCTCCCCAACATGGATTACCAAGAAAAACACAACTAGAGTGTGTATCCATGTCCTTTCTCACTCTTCTTCTCATGGATCACCTAGAAAAATACATCTAGAATGTGTATCCATGCTTCCCGCTTTCTTCTCATGAGCTCATAGCTTTTCTATTTTTAGTTCATGGTTGGTGTGTGATCTTTCTCTTTTTATGTAATTTCTTGTGTTCTTGAGATGGCATTTTCAAGAAAGATACTAGTTGCTGAGACATTTTGATATCGAGGTCTCTTGAGCTAGTTGACTTGAGGTCTTGTTTTTGGTTTTTAGCTTTTGTGTGTCATGTGTCTTTTTGCTTTTTGTCTTTGTTTGCCTTTTTTTGCATTTTTGTTTTTGTCTTGTTTTGTGTGCCCTTGCATATGATTGAGTGAATTAAGATCCTACGATTGGGCCCTTGGTTCTTTGAAATTAGTGATGTATTATACTCCTTGTGAGTGTGCTCCTAATTTCTCCTCTCTTTCATCTTTCATCTACTTTAACATGAGTATTTGTATAGGATCGTACTCCTGTTAAAGTGGGGGATAAATGTAGCATCATAAATTGTTACTGGGCCAATTTATACCTCACATCTGCCCTACTTTAGTGTTTCCTATCCTCATCACCTTTCTGGGTCCTTTTGTGCTAATTCTCTAACTTTGAGGCCATAAATAGCCTTTTGTGGGTCCTATCATGGGATATCCACTTCATTTTACCTTTGTTTGGGCCTTGATTGTGGAGGGACCAGGGCATAGAGTGCCCTAGTCTAGACCATGGTACCCCAAAATGCCATGGTCCCTCTTAATCTAGCTCCAATTTAAAATGGGGTAGGTGTTATATCTCCATGGTAAGATTTGATCATTGTGGCTCCGCATGATCGTTGGAGGTCGGCCTAATTGGTAATTTACCTAGAACCCCCTATATAAAGACATTTTATCAATCTAATTTAATCTTCATTCTAACACTCTAAGCAATCAATTCAAATCACTTGTGCATCCATGAAGCATTCATAATTAGTCATTTTCAAAGATCTTCAAGGATGCATATTCATCATTCAACCATTATGGAGTAAAATTACATCATTCCTATGTAAGCATGTGTG
Source organism: Cryptomeria japonica (assembly GCF_030272615.1). NCBI lineage: Eukaryota > Viridiplantae > Streptophyta > Pinopsida > Cupressales > Cupressaceae > Cryptomeria > Cryptomeria japonica. The sequence continues at coordinate 607,561,920 of NC_081413.1, read as the reverse complement.
TGATTAGGGTTTTGTCATGTTCATGTCATTTCATACAACATATGTGATTACATTCAAAGAGAAAGGCATCAACATCAACAATTGTACATCTAAGGTATATCTTTCCAATATTTATTTTAGTATTTGCATTTTTTTATTCAAGGTTAATTCCTAAACCAAGGTTTGACTTAGGAAAAACCCTTCCCCAACAATTTACCCCTTCTTTCTGTGTGCAAGAAATAGGTACAAAGCTGCATTTGGGAGGATTGACATGATTTGAAGAGACAAACGGGTTCACCTTTTGACAACAAGAAATTTAGAGGATCGTGGTGAATTGATACTACCTAGTCTTGAAAATTCAAGCCAAACTTTTGGGAACAAATCGAAAACCTCTTATTTATCTTATTGGTGTCTTTGTATGACGACTGTAGCTCATTGTTTATGTCCAATCTCTTCAATAATCACCTATTTACCCCAATTTCAACATTTTCACAATTCAACTTAGAAAAAGGGAATAAATCCTTAATGAATCTAATCAGAAATCTTATCCCTTTCCTTAGTTGATTTGAGGCTAGATCTATTGGATTCACCCCTCTTTCAATGTAATATATTTTTAAGAAAAATTAGTGATTTTGTTACCTTAATTGGTGAAACCTTAATTCTCCCCATTACAAGAATGAATTGTTGTCTAGCCATAACTACCCCCAACTAAATAATCTAAGGAAGGTCCTTGGGACAAGGAATGCTAACCCCAGGGTCCAAAAAGATGACCACATCAATGTCATCTACTAGAAAATCTTTCTTAAAAATCTCTTGAAGTAGCAACAATGTCTCCACTTTTAGTTCACCCAGGTTCAGTAGCAAAGCTAGGAATTGTGAGGATGTCTTTGTTGACATGATATCAACTCATAGAAAATAGAAAATCATGGCCCAAAACCATTCAAATTGCCTTTATATCCAACAATCCTGATGCCTTGTAAACCATTTTGAGTCTTTGGTTCGAAATGAAGCCAAGGAATGATATCTGCCTTTTTTGGTAATTTAGCTAAATTGGGGTTTCCATGCTAAAATTATGATGCCAAAAGAGAAAATACTACCATCTTTATAATAGAGAGGCCTTGTATTTCCCATGTACAACTAACATAGAAGAATAAAGGTAATCATTTGTTATGATGTTCGGGCAAGGCTAAAATGTTGCCATGCCAACTGTTCTAAAAACCAATGTTGAGGCCTAAAATCTTGTATCTAGGCCAACTAATTTGAGATGAAATTCACATTGCATTAATCTACCTCACATGCTAGAGAATAAATTATGAGAGGTTGTCAATGGGAAAGCCCATACTAATGAGTCCTTTTAATTATTCAAAACTTCCTCCAAAACATCATTGGTGAAAATGTTGTTAGTCTCGTCTACCTCATCATTTTCCAGCTTGTTGGTTTTAGAATCAAATCTTTGTAGATATTATTAAACATGACAATTTAAAAATCTTATCAATTTCAAGGCTCCTTATAGGAGTTCTCATAATTTCTAATGTGGTTTGGAACTAACTCTCAATGCATTGATTACTAGCGACGAATCTTCTTCAATATCAAGTTGCCTAGCTCCTAACTCTTAGGTTAAGATCATGAATGAGAGCAAGGGATTTAAATTTATTGTTGTTTCTATTTGGAAAATTTTTTTAGGAACTTTCATTGACGAGACCCTTACAATTTCTAATGATGCTACTAGCACCATACCTACCAAGATTGCCCCTTGAGAAGACATCATAATTTAATTTAATCCAACCTTGTTGAGGGGGGGACTAGATTACTTTCTCCCTAGTAAATATGGATGCAAAACCTCCCAAGCCAACCCAAGTAAGAAACTTAAGCCCCTACTAGTTTATTCTCATCTTAGAATCCCATTACATAAAGGGGAAATTATTTGTACTTAATTGGGACAACCTTTTGTTTACTAATTCCATAATGGTGACTTCTATTTTATTCTGTTGCAATACTAAGATCATCTCTTTATCCTAGAATAGTTTTATGTTACTTTCTTTTGAGAGTTTCCATTGAAGAATGGAGGGAATAGAAAACCAAATGCAACCAAAATAATCTACTTTCTTTATGATTGGCCAAGATTAAAATACGCTGAGAGTATAATTTGGTAAGGCTCCAACCTAGCCCAGTTTTCTGTAGAGACAATGCCAACATTCCTAAGAAAATGGACACCCTAGAAGGAGATACTCTAACGTATCTTCCCAAGATCTACAAAAAAACACACCCTCAAGGACCTTGATAGCCCAATATTTGAAACTTGTATGCTCCCAGTATCTTCCTTTGAAGAGTATCCCAAGAAAAGGTTCTAGTTTTCAGAAGGCAAAATTTGCTCCAACACAATTGCAAAGACAAATTTGAACCTTTTTTCTTGTGGTTCCAAGACAAATGAAGGTATCCATCCTTAGAATTATATTGCCCTATCTTGGAGACACCCCAAATTAGGACATCCTCTCCATTTATAAAAACAAAAATTATATTTGGAAGAGCTAAAGAGAGAAGGCATATATATCTTGTAGGGAGATCCAAGGAGGTGAAATATTTCCATTTCCACCCTAATATCTGATCCTCATCCCAAAATAGGACATAATAACTTACAAGATCGACCCATAGGTCCTTTACAGTTTCCTTCATTTGGTCAATCTCCAATCGGATATCCAAATTTTGGTATCCAACCCACAAGTATTCACAAATAAACACCTTTCGACTACTAGGTATGTCCCATGTGAGTTAGCCAATTACAACTAACTTGCATGATTGCATAAAGTCCCAAACCCATGATCCTCTAGGAGGATTTGAAGTAGTTAGTATTATATAAGGGTCATCCTCAATAATATATTTGATCTATAATACTTTTTCCCATTTCCTTTAAGGTTCTTTGAACATACAGCAAGCCAATTTTGCCTCCAATGCTTTGTTCTAAATGATTTGATTCTTGATCCCAAGGTCGTCATTATCCTTCAACTTATAAATTATGTCCTAGGATATAAGTACTATTTTAGCCTTGTCCTTCAACCCCTACTAACAAAATTTTCTCATGTGTTGGGGTAAGTTTTGGTTAACATTAGCTAGTAGCACCAAGCAAGACAATAGATAAATGGGGATGGTAGAAAGTACTACTTTGATCATTGTGATTCTACATACCCATGAAAGCCATTTACCCTTCAATGTAGAGAGTCTAGAGCTCATTTTAATATTAAGGGGATCCCAATGTTTCCCTAGTTCAAGTCCCTTATTGAATGATAAGACCAAATAGGTACAAGGCAATAACCCTTTTTTGAAATTCAAAATTCTTCGAATTTCTCATCGTTTTTACACAGGGGTGTGAACGAAGAACACATTTAATTTTGTCTTGTTTAACGTTAGACTCAAAACATTATTAATAAGGAGTGTTTCTTTCCATTTTGCCACACCAAACAACTAGTATCATCAACGAACTGCTAGTGAGATAAAGGTGGGAGCTCACTAGTGATGTTTATGCCTTCTACATTCCTTGCAATCATATCATTCTTTAGGCTTCTTCCCAAATATTTCCAAATTAAGATAAACAAGAAATGGGATAATGGATATCCTTGTTGAAGATCCCTTGAGATCTCAAAAAATCCCTCTAGAGAGCCATTAAGTAGGTGTACAAATGCAGTAGAAAATCCAATTCAGCCATCTCCTCGTAAATCCTAAAGCCTCCATTAGCCTTAGAAGAAAATGCCAATCGACCATATTATAAGCTTTCTTGATGTCTAGTTTAATAACCATACCCTACTTCTTGGTTCATTGTATAAAATGAAGAGCTTCTTGTGCAATAATGATGTTGTCCAAGACAAATCTTCCTGAATGAAGTCAGTTTTCTCGTTAGAGATAATACCCACAATATTTTCTTTAGTGTGTTGTATATTGCCTTAGTCATTACCTTATAAATGGTATTTCAAAGGGATATTGGCTGATATTCATCTAATGTATTTGTTACCTCATTTTTAGGGATTAGGGCAATGAAAGTATTTTTGACTTATGTAAGAAAATTTCTTGAATCCGAGGAGGCCTCAATAGCCTCATTTAAATAATCTCCCATTGTGCTCCAACAATTTTTAAAATAAATTAGGGTGCCATTGAAACAGAGACTCCTTGATCTCTTTGTTTGAGAGTTATTTATTCAACATTTTGTTTTGGGCCTCAGTAACTAGAGAAGGGATGTTATGAATCAACTTCTGTTGTGCCAAAAAATTAGAACCCTTTAGGTTATTAAAGAGTTTGGAGAAGAAATTCATTATTTCTCCATTGATAATCTGTGGGTCCTCCATCACAATATTGTCTAAGAATTCAAGCAAGGATATCTTTTTGATTGTTCTCCTTAATTTGGTAACATTATAGAAGAATTTAGTATTTGTATCATTGGCCTCAATCCAAGTCTCCCAAGATTTTTGTCTCCATGAAACTTCTTCTTTGGATAGAATGTATTTATAGGATTGAATAACCTCCTTTTTATTTTGAGAAGTAAGCACGATCCACACCATTCCTGAACACTTATTCCCTAAGCATATACAAATCTTCTTCAATCAAGTTCTTGGTATCAAATATATTTTTGAAGTAAGATTCCTTTGCTTTATTTTTGCTTTAATTTTTTTTAGCTTAGTGACAATGTACATTATCTTGGAACCACTAAGGTACTCCTCTTTCCAACAACCTTCCATCAACTTTAAAAAATTAAGGTCTTCCATCCACATGCTTTCAAACTTAAAGGGGCATCTTGTCAGATGCCTCTCCCCCACAATTTATAATTGGATTGGGAAGTGATATAACCTAGAGCAAGGAAGTATTGAACTTATTAAAGTGGAGGGAAAGGAACCTAAACCTCATGTGAATATAAATCTATCTAGCTTTTCTGCAATATAACTGAAACCTAATATTTTGTTGGTCCATGTGTAATATCCATTGGAAAGGTCAATGTCTATCAAATAATTTATGTCAACCCAACCTTTGAAATCCTTTCGATACCAATTTTCACCAAGGATGCCACCTCTCTTACCACTATCTAAAAGTATATAAATGAAATCCCCTCCAAAGATATGGAGATTTTGGGGTTGAGAACATGAAAAGTTTATGCATCTGCTCACAATTCCCTTTTCCTGATGTAAGAGTTTGGACCATAGACATTCACCAATACAAATTGTAGGTTTGAAAGAACACTCTGAACCTTGCAACCCATCTAGTTTGGGGCCTTTGTTCTCTAAACACATAGATTGAGGTTTCTAGAAGGTAGAAATGCCTCCTTAAGAACTCATAGTTTGCACTCCTTGAGCTTTCTAAGTCTCCACTTTCCTCCTAAAAAGGTCTAAATCAACATTGTTCAACTTATTTTTTTAGATTAAAAAGATAATAGTTTTTGAAATTTCCATCCTTCACTTGACTAAACACTTCTTGTTAGGGGCATTTAAGCCCAAAATTCCAAGATAGGAACCTTATGGACACTTGGGAGGGGAATCTCCCTTCCCTGATCTCAACATCATGGTGATCTTGTCTTGGCCTTCCCCTCAGTTTTACCTTTTCCACAACTAGGTTTCAAATTTCTATCAATTTTTTAAGAGATTCCTAGTTTTTCAAGTTTTTCTTAGGGTCTTTAATGATGCCTAGATATGTAGAGTCTCCAAAAAGCATAATCTATTCTTCTTCAATGAAATTTCCTTCTCCTTTCAATGTTAGCTACAAGTCCTCTTTTAGGTCAGTTCCCTAGGGCTCCTTTGTGATGTCCTCCTTGGGGTTTGCTCTTGAAATGTTGAACTGGTCCACAAGATTGCATGCTATCTCCATTAATTATTTGTTGATATCAAATATAGGGGACACAATTTCTCCATGGGCCATTTTTTTTTCATTTTATTTTGTTCACTAAACTTCATGACTAGTAGGTTTTCTTGAAATGGGACTAGAACCTCCTTGATCAAAACTAGATCTTCCTTAGCCTTGATAGAGCTGCCAAGATCTATTTCTTCCTTATCAGTGATTGGAAAAAGTTCTTTGATCTTCTTGATCACAAGTTGGCTCTGAGGATTGATTATCGATCACCAAACCTAGGGGTGTTGCTACTACCTGCTTTGCCTTATTGTTTAGATCAATCAAAACTTATGTGTTTTCATGGATTGAAGTAGCCTTAGACACATCCAAATCTTCCTTAACCTCATCCAGATTGCTTAAACCCATTCCTTGTAGCTTGAGAATTGGTGACAATTTGTATTTTTTTGAGACTTCCACCTCCTCAACCATCACTATAGGTGCCTTGGCTTTATCTTTGTCCTAAGCTTCCAGGTATATAAGGGTTCAAATTTTCCCTAGGGACTTTGTGGCCCTTCAATCCATTAAAAGATGAACTTGCCTCAAAACCCTTTATCAATTATTTTTATTTTTCATATCAATACTCTTTTTATTTATTTAAATTTTTTTATTATATTTTACTTTTATATGATGTAAACAACTATTTTACGATTTAGTTTTAATTTTTATTATTTTTGTCAGCTTTATAATTTTTGTTAACACTCTCATATCTCACCCCACGCTCCATTATAGTTACCTCTCTTGGTGCAATATTTATGTCTTATATATATAGAAACTAAATAGAATAATTCTAAAGTAAAACAAAATAACTCTCAAGTAAATAAATAACTTAGGTATCTATTACATTTTTAGATAGACACATTTAGGATATTTATTAGTGGATGATATGCTTGTTTTATTTTTGTATGTGACTTTCAATTTTAGTTTTGAAAAAAATATTTATTATTTCTATAATTCTTTATTTATTTATTTTTATTTTGTAAGCCTAATAAATATGATATATTTATATGTTACTTTTTAATAGTTCTATTTGTAGACATTAATACATATATTTTAATTTTGATGTATTTTTAATTTAAAAAATAAATTTTAGATCTAAGTATTTTTTTACAGTCACAATATCCTTATTGGATAATACAAAATTATTCGACTTATTGTTATGTAATGTATTAACCCATTCAATCAAAATATGCCCAAAAAAATGAGAATTAGCATAAATATATAAAGTTTCCCATTACAAAAATATTTTACATATATATTTATTGGTCTGTTACAATCTTGTACGATTTCATAACTATTCTTTGCAATTATTTTCCTTATCTCAATCTAATAAAAAGATAATATTTTAAATATATTATACTACTAACATAAATTTTTGTTTGATTCATTCAATTCTAATACACCTCAAAATTATTAAATTTAATACTCATCATATTTAATAATTATTAATTTGATGTAAATCAAACCATTATGATTTTTAATGCATCATATGATTCTCTACTCCATTTCATATACTTTTCATTATAAATTCAATTTGATTCTTACCTTTAATTATTACAAGTTTGATTTTTACTAGCCTTCTTTTACTATTTAATTATTTTTGCTAAAAAAACATTATATAATAAAACCAAAAGTTAAAACATACAACCAAATCTTATAAAAAACATTTTGTTTGAAAAGTATCTAGTGGGAGTTGTCTTTTGGTATCTCAATGATAATTAATTGACTTACATAGTAAGACATTTGGAGACAATCATTTTTAATAAAAATTAAAGATTGTAAAAAGATAAATTTAAGTGTTCTTTAATTTATGAATGAAAAAAGAGATGCTGAATGAAAAAAGAGATGCTTTAAAGCATCTCTTTTACATTACATTTATTTATTGAGATAATTTTCTTCTATAGACTTTAGATTTGTCCTTTGTACAATTCTTATATTGTTTATTAGCATAGTGCTCGGGGTATTTATTTGTCCGTCATATGTCCTTATAATGTAAGGATAAAGTCTATACATATATTTATCAAATGAATTGTGGGGTAGACTTTATGGCTTTTACCCCAAATTGGGCCCCTCCTTTACATTGAATTCTAGGCACATTTGAGACCTTAGCAAAAGGAGATAGTGATGGGATACTTTGCCTAAGAATCTTCTTATTGTCATCCTAATACCACATGTGAACAAATTTTTCTTTGCCTTGAAGGTCCTATATCTTCTTGCTATCCAATCATTGTTGATATACCTACCACTAAATATCTAGGAAGGTCTAGATTTTAGGGTTCAAATGAAAGGGGGTGTCTGTTTTCAAAGGAAAGTAACATTGCCCAACATTATACTCATGGATTATTCAACTTTGTTTTCAGGGTGTCTTTTGATTCAAATGCTTTGACATGGGATGATTTTGATTTTGACAATTGTTTTCCTTGTGGGGTTGAGATGTTATGTCTGATGGAAGGTTTTGACAATTATTTTCTTGTGGGGTCGTGATTTCGTTATCTTTTGGTGGTTGTTACTTCTTGGGGTCACACATTTTGTCACCCTGATTTCACAACATGATCACATGTCGCCTATATTTTTTTGAGGATCTGATTGTATGATTTGCCTTAGTTTCAAGATATGATCTTTTCATTCAAGAGAGAGTGGTTCATTTCAAACTATCGTTGTATCTTAGCTATATGATTTATACCTAGTCTTGTCTTTTGTGGTTCGTTTCAAATCGTAACTGTATCCCAGCTATATGATTTAAACTTAGTCTTGTCTTTTGTCAAGATTCAATAATTTTCTAACATGTCTCTATAGACTTTGAAGAATAATGTTTACTATTAAAGTCATGATGGTTTATTAATTAAATGTGTCTTGTTTGATAATTATTATAGTTTAAAATTAGTTTTTATATAATTAGGATAATTAAACATAAAACTTTCGTTAAGATTGATCTAAGTAATCAAATAATATGTATACAACTAAATATTAATTAACCTAGATTAATTTAATAATAATAACCTAGTGAATATTGTGGGTTAATGTAATATGCAATTAAATAAGTAATGAAAATAAATATAAATAACAAATGAACAATATTATATGACACAAAGATATTGAATGTCTCAAGATCTTAAGGGGAATGCCATTGCCTTTGTTTTGGATTAGAATCATAATATTTTGTTTACTTTGTGCAAGGTCTAGCCTATGGATTAGGGTTGATTCTATGATCATATACTTGCCCTACATATATAGACTCGATCTTATATTGTACACAACTTTGCTTTCTAGTTTTCCCAATTCACCTTGACTTTTTGTATTTTATTTTTTTGGGTAGTGCTAATATTTGAAAATACCTCTTAACTATTGTCATTTGTGTGAAATTTGAGTAAATAATTGAAAACAACACTTTAATATTCATGGATATCTAGATTCCTTTTATTGCACCAATTGAAGTGTTTTACTATAAATAATAAGTGAATAATACTAGAAAGAGAAATGTAGGTACACATGTATCTATAATACCTATAGATAGGGAGACTATATTAGGATACATATGCATAAAGATGATGTAGGGTATAACTATATAGGAATTTATGTAACAAATAAGTAGGTGAAAAAGGTCAAGAGACCCAACTTTACACAAAATTAAACTATTTTCCACTTTGTCAATGAATTAAAAAAGGAAAATTTGAAAAAAAATTTTCTACATAATCTTGGAAGGAAAGGGTTACAAGTTATTCATCTAGTTTTTGTTTTAAGAGTAACAAAGTGTCAAACAACATTTAGAAGAGAACAAGAATAAAGATTAGAAGGAGAAGAACGATGAGACAACCACATAAGAGAAAATATTGGTATACCCTAGGAAACCTCATTCAAGAAAATAAACCCAACCTCCAAAGTATCAAATCAATATATGAACAAGAATAATGATAGTTACAACACACTTTCAAGCTTAGAGCTTCACATCAAATAAAAAATTTCAATTTTAGATAAATTTCAATAGCACAACAATGCATAAAATATGACCTAAAATCTCCAAACCAAGCCCTCAATATCAGCCAAGGAGAGATAGGAAATAAAAAGTGGTTTCCCCAAAATTATGTACTAAAACCATTGGACCAAAATGGGTGCTCAAGTCTCATGGTCAAATTTCAACACCCCCAAATGATTGATGACCACCAAAAAAGAATGTAATGCCTATTATAAGTCATATTCGATCATTATAAAGGTGTCATAAGTAAATCTAAAGCACTTTCCCATGAAGAACTAATTACTCTTACATACCCTTACTCATGGTTATTATTTGTTAGTCAAAGATACTAGTCCAAGGCCATTGAGTAACCCTTAAATTAGTGACTCTTACAAAGTCCATAAAACTAATAAAATGTGGTAAAGTGCTTGTAGACACCTAAAAATGTCTCATTAATTCTACACTAATTATTCATCTATTTAATTAAGTAATTCTTTAATTATTTGATTAAACTAACTATTTCTTCTAATCATCACCTTTCAAACACTTCTAATTATTCTATTTCTATTCTCAAATCATTTTAATCAGTTAACCATATCTCAATTATTAATTAAATATAAATTATTTAATTAATTACTACATTTTCCTTAGTTAAATAATCTTTATTATTTAATTAATTCAATTTCCTATGTTTAAATAATTTAATTTAAATTATTTAAATTAATTAACTTATTCCTCTAATTCCCCAAATTATAATTCCAATTAATTCCATCTAATTTCATTTCATATTTCCCCAAATTCGAATTTCACTTAATTTCATCTAATTCCAAATCATCAAATTCACATTTCCCTAAATCTGAATTTCAATTAATTTCATGTGCATTTCAGCATTCGAATGACCAAATTCAAATCCAAATTGAAAATGAAAATTAAATTAAATTTCAAATTCCTACAACACATGCTAAAATCAGAACTGATTGATCAAATCAGTTGTCTAATCAGTTAACTCAGTTAACTCATCAATCAATCCACTTATCTCTCCAATCAATTCAGTCTTCTAATCAATCAATCTAGTCAACTAATCCATCTATTTAGTCTACTGGTCAATCAATTGAGTTCACTGATCAATCTAAATCAATTATCTATCAATCAAAACTTGAGTTCAAATTCTCACCTACTTTGTGTTGAAAATCTATAAATTCAACCTCTTTTCATCAATTCAAACTAGCCTTTTAGAATCTAGCATTCTAGAATCACAAAATAAGAGTCTTCAAAGTATTTGTATGCAAGAAATTGGTGCAATACCTGAGAGCCACCAACCACTCAAATTGGAGAAGCATAATGGAAGCAAAGATGCAAATTGAGGGAGTTTCTATTTGAATGCATTTCTCATTTCTTGTATTGATTTTCATTGATTATGTTTGATGTTTGTTAATTAGTTGAGAATTGGTGATTCGTTCTTTATTACTGATTAGCTTAATACATTCATGACATTCAAGCATAGAAACAATGGTGAACCCAACGTGAAACACTTTGACCTTTATTTTTTGTTTTGACAAATTTTGGAGATACGTATGTGCATAGGAAGTTGGGTGTCGCAATTGAATACACAAAAATTTGCAATTGCTGATATCATATCATAATTGCCATGACATTGTCTTCACTCTAACTTCGCTTCACTATCCGCAACTCACACTTCACACACTATACTCCTTGTATCTCATTGTTTCTTCATACACTCATTCACTCTAGATCTCTACACACTCCTTCCATATTTACATATATATATCGATAAGCACAATCACCAAGATGATATATCAGCCAAGCACAAATGATTTATTCAATGATGTAATTGCTCGGATCAACACATTACCAAAAATTCCTCAATCAAAGATATGATAACCAAGTTGGCCTTCATTGATCTTCTACACGCTTCACATATCGGGACCAAAAAATCATCTATCGAACCCATAGGAATGGATCTATAAGAACAATTCCCAAGCATCATAAAAAATGACTCCATAATACAAATGCCATTGATTTTGAAGTATGGAACTCATAGCACAAAATACAAGTGACATAACCATGACCAAAAAACCTTCAACATGATCAAGATATAAGATTTTCGGTCACCTTCAGAAATGACTCAAGAGAGTTATACCATCATTATAGCTCTGCATCACATATATACCTATTTTCCATAACATCATAAATTATACTTGCCTCATCTGCTCAATATACCACATCCAGGCAATTCTAGATGATCGGGTTTGACATCAATGACAACAATGACAATGTTCACACAAATCCAACAACATATTGGTCTCCTAATTCAATAAGAAGAAAGATTAAATTTCGTTATCCACTATAGAAGCCAAATACATTGCTACAACATCTTGATGCACTCAAATAATTTGGATGAAGCAAACGTTGAAAGATGTTAAGGTGATTTATGATGAGCCTATTCCTATCATGTATGATAATACTATTACACATTTGGATGTCATTGTTGTCATTGATGTCAAACCTTTATCAATATCACATTGACCCGATTGTTATTGGTGATCTGGATCCTAGATCAGATCAATTGGTGGCCCAGATGCTTTTGTTCTCTTGGCATTTTGATGATGGGAAGATATGGGATGATGTGTTTGTATGTTTTCAGAGGTTTGGTGTTCTTCACCTGGTCCGAAAGTACCTCTATTGATTGATTTGGAGAAACTTATCATGGACTAGAATTAGTATTTGTTCTAGATATATTTCAGGAGATTATAAGTTACTGTTTCATTAAGACAAATGTCATGATTCCCTTGGATGGACTGTTTTATTTGTTTTTTGGTTTGGGATAAGTAGTGTGTTGCATAGAATAGATTTTTGGTACCAATTTGTGCTTTTTGGTTTGAGCGTTGAGTATAAAATGTTTTTGATATTAGTTGGAAGGAGTGTCAACTTGGTACATATTCCTTTTACCTTCTGGATAATGTATTTTTCGGTCAATGCTATTTACACGTCACATACCTGCTTTTCGACCTAGTCATGGTTGTTTTTGGATCTGATTGGTATATGTATCTTGATTGTAATAGGTGTGATGTATATAAAAAAGCGAAGATATATGAAAGAAGAAGAAGTATTGTGAATACAAAATGGATAGATGACCAGTAGATATGAAGTGAGTATGAGCAATGATTCAGAGGTATACAAAGAAGTCAGATGAGTATATTCAAAGAACTGTTATCGGCATTTTAATACATGATTTTTGTATGTAGTTCAATTTATTATTCTTATTACTTTATGAGATCAATACCATACTTTTCCTTGAAGAAGCGATCTTTAGTAGAGCAAGTCCCTTTTTATCTTGCTTGAGGTTGTGCATCTTAGTCTACAAGTCCAGAGTAGTAAGCTCTTTTGGCAGGAAGCATAGTCTATTGTAAAACTATTACTATATATATTGTGAATTTAATTCTCACTGTGGTTTTTCCTAGTTTGGGTTTTCCATGTAAAAATCTAGTGTCATCATGTGGATGTTTTGTTGTTATTTCAATTTACTTTTAGCTCATTAATATTTATGAATGATGGAATTAGAATCACTTTAATTTGATAATATTTGTGAATGTTGATTTGCCCCCCCCCCCTCTCAGCCTCCAATAATGTTCAACAATTGGTATAAGGGCTCTAGTTCCTAAAGAGTCAACTTAACCATTGAGGTGGATCTTTGATTTTGAACACTATGAATACCATGGATTGAAATGAATGGAATGATGTGGATGGTATAGTTGACATGGAAGGTGAAATGAGATCCACTTTGGAAAATCTAGAAGATAGTAGAAAAAAACATAAGAAAGCAGTTGAAAAGATTTCTTTTTTAAGAACCTTCCTGGACAAAGGAAAGAATGTTATTGATGAATTTGAAACTAAGCTTGATGAGAAGACCAGGGAATGTGAAAATCTTGTTGAAGAAGTTCTCAAACTCAATGAGGAATTGAAAAATATAAAAGATCAAATTGATAATGGGATAAAACTCAAAGGTGGTAGCGAAGTATTGGATGTGGTTTTGAAAAATCAAAGACAATAAAGATAAGAATGGGCTTGGCTTTAAAGAAGGTGAAAGTTAAGGAAATGACAAAGATAAAGAAAAGGTTAAGGACAAATTTTAAAATAACTAAAGGTTTAAAAATGTTCAGAGAGCTCCTCATGTTCCTATCAAGTATTCTTCTTTTAATGGTAACTATTTTACTTGTAATAGATTTGGACATAGAGCTAGTGAATGAAAAATTCAGAACAAAAATCAGTCGAATGGTATGAGATGTTTTTCTTACAAAAAGTTTGGTCATAAGGCTATTGAATGCAGAAGTAGAGTAATAAGGAATGGATATGGAAATTTGAGTTATGCTCATACCTTTAATGGAATATTTTATGCTTGCAAAACATTTGGACACAAAGTTGTTTAGTGTAAGACAAACAAAACCTTTTCAAACATCAGGATGAATGATAGAAAACCTCAGAAAGGTCCGGTATGTCACAATTGTAACAAAATAGGTCATATTGCGAGAAATTGCAGAATAAGAATAGAAAGATCTAATGGTCTAGAGAAGAAAGTTGGTATCAGAAAGAAAAATGAGAAGATTCAAAGATGAAATGGGTGAAGAAGTCAAATGTTGAAACTGAAGAAAAGACTATGGATGGATCCACACCTTCTGTGAGTTCATGCCCTTCATCCGGTAACTAACTCAGATAGTTGTGTCTGAGAGGGAGATCTCAAAAGAGTTTCTTTCATCCCCTCTTGGATTGGTGTTGGGTGGATCTCAACACTATTGATGTGTGGTAGTATTTTTTGGTGGATTTTAAGCAACTTTGATGGTTCAGAACATTTTTGGCAATTGCGAGTGTACAGTGTATCAACTTTTTGGAAAAGCCTAATTGATGATTATATATTCCTTATTCAAGTGTCATTTGTGCAAATGTGATCGAATAACAGAAGAGTACAAGGAGAAGTGAAGAATATATGTTCAAGGTATTTCTCTTATTTGAATCTTTTCTTAGGTGGAAAATCCAAAAATTGTTAGTAACAATGAAAAGGATAGACCTAGTTTAGAATTTAGACCATTTCTTTTGTCGTCAGATGATGAAATTGGAGAATTTTTTGCTATTCCCAAAAATGTGGTATTTATGGAAGATCTTTTCAGTTATATTCAATGCCCCTTTGGAAGAATATGATCATAGCAAACTTAGGGATTTCAAGAGAACTCATTTGGTAGATGGAACACAAGGATTTAGGGATGAGTATGCTATTCTAGGGAATAAGGGTTTGGTTGCATGGGGTGACTTTACTATTTTTCATGATGAGGAGATATAAGAATAGTTTTGAGTAGAATTCATGAGGATTACTTGTGGCTAGATCAACCATATCAAATTTCAAAATTGGCCCTAAGCGATTTAAATAGTTTATGTCCATTTAGAACCGTACCTACTTTGAAATCTGTTAAGAATGATGAGGTGAACAAGCTAACTAGTGCTTGTAACAAAGGAAATTTGCTACCTCAAGGATGATGGATCCTTGATAATAAACTATCCCTTTGATACCTCCTCAAAATGGTGCTAGGATGAGCCAGGGGATGATAGAGTTATGCTAAAGTGTCAAAAATCCAAGAGGACTCTATGGACGGCTCCACTGTACCTCTGTCCTTGGGACAAGCGAGTAGAGCTGGGACACCAACGTGACACACTATTATCCTGTACAGACAAATTACAGAGTCCAAGCAAGAATCTCTAGATGCACTGACATAATGTATTAACTGATAAAAAGGTATTAAAATAAAGCAATGACATAGAGCATGAGACTAAACCAAGAGATAAAAAGGAATGAGAGAATGTTACACGTGGTCCACACTATGAAGCCTCCCACAAGTTAATCTCTTC
The DNA here is from genome assembly GCF_030272615.1 of Cryptomeria japonica. Lineage (NCBI taxonomy): Eukaryota > Viridiplantae > Streptophyta > Pinopsida > Cupressales > Cupressaceae > Cryptomeria > Cryptomeria japonica. The sequence continues at coordinate 607,546,214 of NC_081413.1, read as the reverse complement.
CTCACAATAATGTACCTACGCACATGCAAGAGAGAAAATGTTGTGGGTTGTGTTTTGGAGCCTGCCTAAGTCAGATCCCAATTTTTGTGTTTCTACCTCCATGAAAAAACCCAAGAAGCCATAGGAATAATAAAGGGATAAAGATAACAAAAAAGATGCAACAAGAGATTGGTAAAAGATATTGGAAAATGAAAGAGAGAGATAAAGGAAAATCCCCTTCCATGAACAATTGTTGGAAATGCTGGTGTAGAGTGCTTGAAATGTTGCAACAATGGTGATGCTTGTAGAATGCTATCCAAAGATAACCTCCAAGAGCTTCAACCTGCAAAATGTCATCCACTTGCCAAGAGAATCCCTCCAAATGCCTTTGAAATTGATAGATAAAGGCCCTGGAAGGAAACTGGACGTCGATGGGTGCATACAAAGGCATTACCATTCCTTCTGGGCATAGGCGTAATGTTCAAATGACCACTTGCGGACTGTCAGATTTGCGGTACACTAGTGGACCGCGCAGATGTCTCTGTGTCGCGCCTATGTCCCTAAAGGTGACAGGTTGGCAGTGTTGGTAATACTTCAGTTAGAGATGATAAGGATAAATCCGAATGGACAAAAGGACAAGGTGGTGAAGCCCGACCTCCTATGACATGGAGGAAGATGCCATTTATCACATTAATCGCAAAGGGGTAGGATTTTTGACATTACATTTTGCCCCCACTTTAGTGAGCATGCCTTTGTTGAGGGATGCAAAGCTAAAGTAGAGGAAGATACTGATAAAAAAAAGTTGCGACAAGGAGGTAGATATTTGTTGATCATATGAGGTTTCCCCCAACGAGATGATGCTAAGATTTGGAATAGATATTGGTACTTGGTGCATCACCAACATGCTAGCTATAGACTAGCTTGATGGATGGTAAGATAAAGGAAAGGATAAGATAACATAACAGAAACAAACCTCACCTTGGAGGAAAACCCCTGGTTATGGAAATATACGAGATAAGCGGTTGTCATTGGTATAAGATACATAGGTATGGGTAGCAAGATGTGTTATGCTAGATGACCATACGATAGGGTGTGATATGTTGGTATGGATAACCATACGATAGGGCAAGATGATTGCCAACATGGATAGTGACATGCTAGATGACCATGCGATAGGGCAGATAGGAGATAAATTTGCCGACGTGGTTAGTGGTATGCTAGATGACCATGCGATAGGGCAAATAAATTTGGTAAGTAGTAGATTGGCCCCTACAAAGGAAAACAAGAGAGAAAAAATTCAGAATGGTTTGGACCCCATGTAGGTGATATTTGGAACAGATCCAGTGGCTTTTGCCCCCACCTAGGCAATCTTGGAAAAGAAAAAGATCAAGTGTTTGGCCCCAACCTAGGTGAGCATGAAAAAGAAACTAGCACAAGAAAAAAATGCAAGAGCTAAAAGACAAAATGCAGCTATGGAGGCCCCCCCTTAGAATGATTTACATTGAAGGCATGTCATTCTAAGGAGAAGAGCAGTTGTGGCACATCAACATAGTGAGATGTTCCCGTGGAATGCCACCAAGAGAAAGTGGCACATAGATACCCATAACATCAAAAGATTCAATGCAAGAGGATAGAGGGATCTGATAGTCTTACATCAGAACCCATAGCAGCGTCAAAAGAATATATAGTATCACTGCGAGATGGGTGTATCGTCATAGCACCAAATTTATCAGATTTGAAGAAGAGCACATGAAGACAAAGATAAAATAAAATAAAATAAAAATTGGGGTCAACATGGAAGAAGGAAAAAATGCCCCCAATAGTTTGCATCGTTCCTGAATGTCGAAAAGCAAGATATGACAAATAGATGGAGATAGACAAATAGAAGAATATTAGTGACAAAAAATCCCCTATATCCGAGTGCCTACGGAGTAACTCGGGTCCGTCAGGGGAGCACAACAGATAAAGATAGTCAACCTCCCATATCCAAGTACCTACAGAGTAACTTGGGTCTCGCAGAAGGGAACAAACAGATAAAGAAAGCACGAGGGAACACAGTCATGCAGACAGATGTAGAGGAAAGATGAAAATCCTAACGATCAGCTCTTAGGAGGGGATTGTTCTTCAGGAGATCATCATCCTCAAGGAGAGCCTCATCCTCCCAATCTAGATCATAGTGAGAAGGGGAGCGAGATCGGAGAGGGACTATGGTAAGGGCCGCACTATGTGCCTCACCAGTAGTGAGAGCAATAGACGAAGCAACAATGACGTCTTCATCTACAGGCTCAGAGGAGGCAAGGGTGAACACTCATGTGAAGATCATAGACAAGGTCGGGATGTCCTCCAAGGAGGCGAACATGAAGTATTTTGTGGAGGAAGCAGGTGACTCATTTGGAGAAGATAAAATGAGAACAGGACTGGTGACCTCTGAAAGAGGGGCAGTAACAAATTTGGGAGAAGGTAGGGCCTTATCGATCATGCACATAGAGACAAGCAAAAAAAAAGGCACTAAGACAGGTAGAGGAATGGGTGAGGAACATACCTGTGAAGAATTGCATCATCGTAAGTCTGGGACAGGGCCTTGTTTGAACTTTCACTTACACGAGATAGGAGTGTCACACCTCCTAGCAACCATAGTGGGCTGAAGGATCCTAGGAAAACTCAGTTGCTGGAGCGGTGGTGAAACAGGTGGGGTAGACAGAGTTGCACTGGGAACCACCTGCATATGCAACATACTAAGTGTTTGGGACAAGGGAGGTATGTCTGGAAAAGAAGTGATAAGAGGAGGCTCCAGGGAAGGAGCAATGAAGACCTGAACCAGCTTAGGGGGAGGTTGATCGAAAGCCCTTGAAGTGGAAGGGAGCGAGACCAAAATAGATGTAGATATGGGAGCAACCAAAGGGATAGGCTCTAAAATAGCAATGCTAGGTGTCTGAGCCACACTAGTGGACTGCAAGGAAGTCTCAAGCTCTCAAGCTCAGGCCCATCGAAAACATTTATGCTCTTGCGCACGTTGGTTCTGATAGAGGTGAGGACCACCAATCAAAGTCGGAGAGGATTCAGGAGCATCATGCTCCATAGGAGAAGCCTCTAGAATTATATCAAGGACAGGGGAAGGCCTAGTCGATGAAACAAGAGGTGCATCCTGGAGAGGCACCACATGCACATCAATGGTTGCTTGATCTCGTTTCTCTTGAGGAGTGGTTGGAGGAACAAAGGGTGTCGACGTGGGCTATGAGGAAGGTGCAATAGGAGATGAAGAAACATGAGAAGAGCACCTCTCTTTCTCATAACGAGAGGGTCAAGGAATATTGGCCATGATCAGGAGCTCAAAGGGAGGGCAGGTTGCGGACTTCGACATCATGAGTGCCTTTCCCTTGGTTGTGCTAGGTGCAGTCACAGGAAAAAAAAACATCATTGGAGGCTGTGCGGTTTTAGGCGGATGCAAAGGTCTGTTCAAGGGAGAAGGATTATCTTCGAGCCCCGATGATGAGGAGACATGAGGCACTACTCACTCCAAGAACAAAATCGATGAAGGAGAGGTTGATGCAAGAGGCGACAATGAAACACTAGGTTGCACAGATGTAGGGCCCAACTCACCCATCTTATATTGATAATAAGCACGGTACATTAGTTCTCCGCAGGGAAGCATGGGCTCCACCGAAGCAGGCCAAAAGTAGTCCAACAAAAAATTACCATGGGCAATCAGGGGTTGATATCCAATGTCCTAGATGACATGCACCATGCCCTCATGGGGGAACTTAAGACATTTGTGGACAACTGAAGGGACCGCCTCCATGGAAATCAGCCAAGGAATGTCGAGCTTAACTCAGAAGAGGTCTGACTCGAGGATGATCACAAACATAGAGGACACAACCATAGGCCCTACAAGGACCATCAAGGTGATACTACCCAAGGGGCAGATAGAAAACCCATCATGCATCCTCAAAGTTGTGCAATAGTCATCATATGCTAGCCTATGCCAATCATTCACAAAGAGAGTCTCCTTTGTGATAACGTTGACTCTTCTCAATAGGTCAAACATCACACCTGTGATAGTTTGACCATTTAGTTTGGCAGGGACATAAAGAGGAGTAGGCTCTCCATAGTATGGGGCATCCAGAGGGGTAAATGATAGGGACAAAGCATATACCTTCCCCTTTTGGGTCAGAGGTGTGCTAATGGGGGTGATGGTGATCATGTTCACATATGGACCATCATTCGAAGGAGGATCCGGTTCAAAGATAAAGTTTGTTGAATGTGGAGGGAGAAGATCAGTATAAATTTGCAAATCGTTGTTGGTTTTATCAATAGACTTGTTTTATTTGTGCTTCCATGCATCCACCCTAATTGCACCACTATCGATGTGGTCTTGGACAACATGTCAAAGATGATAACAACACTCAATGTCATTACTAGGCAAATAGTGATAATGGCAAAACTTTGATCCATCATACCAACGGGGGTAGGGTCGACTATCAGACATCGGTTTAATTTCTAGAAGGGTGATGAGGTGTCTTTCAACAACTGTTGCATTATGCTCAAGTAAGAGTCATTCAACTTAGTGAAGACTCTATTTTGTTGTGGGGCTTGTGCAGTAGCCAAAGAAGGAATAGTCGTAACATTAGAGATGAATTTATTCTTTTGGGACCCATCCATGGATGTGCCTGCAAAGGTTCCATTGCGAGGGTTTGAAGAGGCATCTCTGAACTATGACATAGTGTGCTGGTAGTTAATGAGAGAAGAGAACATGTTAGCGAACTTCTAGTATCGATTAAAGGACAGTTTTTCCCCAAATGTCGGCTATAGATTGTCGATAAACATCCTCTATATATCATTATCTGATAGGAAAAGGGGAGTCTTAGTGGAGATTGTTGGTATTTTGGTATGGTTTTGTCATTGATGTCAACACCTGCTAAATACACCTACTTTGGAGATCCAGCAACATTCACCGGCAAACAGTAAACTGTGCAAACAGTTATCGGTATATGGTTAACCGAAAGGATATAATGTTCACCGGTACCTACATTGACATGGAAGACACTTGGTAATGTCGAATACATCATGTGGACACTTTACTTTGAAGTAATAATCATTGGTATTGTAGGTAGGAAATGTGGAAATCATCAAAGCAAGTAGCAAATTAGACTAGTTCAATCACGAAAACTCAATTGCAATGATAACAAAACCTACAAACATTCAATAGAGATATGGAAATGAAACATTCAATTCAAACACAAACCATCTCAAATGCAGATGTCTCCTCCATGATTCTCCATTGTCCTTCTTTCTCCTTCAAATAGCTTTGTTTTGTGGATCTCACCTTCAAGTGCATAAGCATAATGTGAAAGCAAGATTGACAAGATGGTGGTGCAAGAATACTAGAAACGTGATTGATTCGGGGATTTGAAAATGTGATCAATTGGGATCTTTGATTGAAGAAATTCATCCAATTTATAGACAAATTGGAGAAATGACAAGATTAGCATGAAGAGATTTGAAAGGAAATTTCAAATCAAGAATGACAAATATGACAAATTATGACAAAATTGACACTTCCTATGCAAAATTGATTGATTGATAATTATGACAAATTATGACAAAGTTGCTATGTCATTCCCATGAAATTAGGAGAAATATTAGAGAAAATATAAAATTAGATGAATTAGAAATTAGGAAATTAGAAAATTGATGAAAATTAGAAAATTAGGAATTAGGAGAAATTAGTAAATTGCAAAATTAGGTAAATTAATTAATAATTTTTCATTCATTAATTAATTCACAAAGAGAGAAGGAATTAGTTAGCCAATTAAATAAATATTTAATTGTGACAAGAAGACTTAGCATAAATAAATAAATTATTTAACCTAGAGGGAGAAATGACAAACAAGATTAGATGAATTAAATCATGAAACCCTAGAAGATGAATTAGAAATGCAAGGACGACAATTAGGTCTTGACAAAAGATAATTGATGTCGATTTGATCATGATTTTGATTAACAACAGGACCAATGCTGACAAACAATTTGATTGATAAATGTGTCAATTGACGAGGAACGATGACTAATTGCTCCAAATTGACATGATTGAGAAGGACGACAATCGATGACAAATCGATCGCAAAATGACAAGATTGAAAATAACAACGATCGATGACAAATCGATCGCAAAATGACAAGATTGAAAATAACAATGATCGATGACAAATCGATCACAAAACAACAAGATTGAAAATGACAACGATCGATGACAAATTGATCGCAAGACGACAAGATTGATGACAAATTGATCGCAAAATGACAATATTGACTAGAGGACCAAACCCTAATTCTATCATTGATTAGGATTGACGATGTCCAAAATGAAATCGCATTGACGATGTCAAAATATGCTAAATGAGCACGCACGTTGATGCGACAGGATAAGATCGACCAAAATCATGACTGAAGATTATTATCGACAAGACCAAATTCGAAAGCGAGACAAATGAAGAATGCAGAAGAAGGACTCGATGCTCGCAAATGATAAAGACCAAGTGCGCAACATAGGAGAAATGTTAATGCGACGCAAAAACCCTAAAATAAGGCAATGTGCAAATGTTAAAGTATGACTTCACAAGCGTTGACCATTTTTAGATGTCTACAGGTATATTCTCATTTGCATATTTGCTTTTACCGGCAAATAGGTCTAGGTTATTTAGGGTTACACCGATAGGTTTATCTTTTCCAGATCAACATGGCATGCTATGAAGATGATTTATTATTGTTATAAATGCATTAAGCCGACATGTTCAATCCGTTATTGCATCGGATATTGTATTGTTTGTAAAATGTTTTTTATTGTAATATCTTGTAGAGCCGACCTACTAAAATTGGTCTTAGGGTATGGTATAAATGTAAGATCTTATTTGTAAGATCAAGTGTGGAATGCAAAAAAGATTTAAGGAAGGGTATATGTGAGATCAAGCAGGGATATACATGAAGACATCATTTGAAGGTGAAGTTAGGTTATTGTAGAAGCATATCAGCATTACACCGGTACTAAATCCAGCATATGAAGATGCTATTTTGTGTAGTACATTCTCATTGGATTTAACCATCCAACTGTAGTCAGTGTGACTCCCATTTGTGATTGAGTAGTGAGCTCTAGGCTGTTGACCTTTCTACATGTGTAGACCCCTCTTTGTACACTTACTATCTGCAATAGTATCATCTATTTGTGGGTAAGGTTTCCCACCGTGGTTTTTCCCCTTACAGGGTTTCCACGTACAAATATTGGTGTCATGTGTTGTGGATGACTTTTTGCTTATGTTTCATGCATTAATTCTTACCGGTACAACAATTTTTTGTTAACATTGTCTACCGACATACTTAACTAATTTACTAGTATTAAGCATTAAGCTGGTTAATAAGTTTTTGGTTTGAATTTATTAGACAACTGATTCACCCCCCCCCCCCCCCCCCTCTCAGTTGTCTCCGGGACCTACAATTGGTATCAAAGCCTAGTCCTCTTTGTGCAGAAGTTTAACAACTTGAGGAGATCCAATGTCTACTAATTATTTCAGAAAGGATAGTCCTAAACTTGATGGAACCAACTATGGGATATGGAAAATCAGAATGGAGACACATCTGAATTGCATTGGTAAAGACATCTGGGAAGTTACTAAGAATGGTTATACTGCTGCTGTAGCTGGTCAGACTGCTCCCATTACTTTAGCTAAAGATGAAGAAAATGATTGCAAAGCTAGAGAAGCACTTTTGAGTGCATTATCAGATCAACAAATCATGGGATTATCAGATAGATCCATTGCAAAAGCTATTTGGGATCATTTGGAAACACTGAATGAAGGGGATTCCACAGTCAAAATTGCAAAACTTGAAAGCTTCCGAGTCAGGTATGAACATCTGAAAATGGAAGAAGATGAAAGGATTTCTGCTTTTGTGGAAAGAGGAAATGAAATTGTTTTGGGTATCAAATGTTGTGGAGGAACCTTGAGTGAAGATGAGATTGTTTCAAAAATCTTAAGAGGTTTACCACCGGCATATAAAATGAAGGTTATAGTTATAAATGAGTTGAGAACAATGCCTAATACATCAATAACTAGGGATACATTGATTGGAAAACTTTCAGCTTTTGAAATTGAGGAATTTGGTCCTGTTGCTACTATAAAAACTTATTTGGCCTTCAAAGCATCAACTTCATCTGCTCCATCCTTCGACAAATCAGACTGGAGAGCCTTTTATGCAAGAGAACTTGAAGAAACTAGGAAGGAGAATGAAGAGCTTGAAGAACTTGAAGCACTATTTGCAAGAAAAATGCCAAAAGGTCCAATTGGAAGTAAGTATGAAGGTAAAGCACCCTTTAAATGTTTCAACTGCAATAAGATTGGTCATATGGCTTCAAGATGCCTTGATAGACATTGTAGACTAAGAGAAGAAGCTAGAAGGACATACAAACCTAATCCTGAATATCAGAGATACAGATTTAAGAAAAACAAAGATAAATCTTGTTACATTGCTGATGAAGGTGTGACTGATGATTCTGATGAGGATCCAACAGACAATAGATGGGTCTTTGTTGCTATAATAGAAGATCAACTGGTACCTATTGCTCAATCGATAGAACAAGCCCTAGCAGCTAAAGTTGAATCAAAGGATGAATGGATTATTGACTCAGGATGCTCACATTACATGACTGGAGACAAAGGTAAATTCTTTAACTTTCAAGAATACAATGGAGGTTTAGTAAGATTCGGACATGACAAAGCCTGTTCAATCAAAGGTAAGGGTTCAATATCTCTTGATGGTAAACATAACACTGACAATATCTACTATGTTGAAGGATTAAAACATAATCTTTTAAGTGTTGGTCAATTAGTTGAGAAAGGTTTTCAGTTACAATTTAAAAATGGAAAATGCAAAATCATGAATAGAACTGGTTTGGAAATTGCAACCGGTAATCAGACTAGAGGTAATATCTTTCATTTGAATAACAGTGAAAAAGCATGCTTAATTGCACATATAGATGAAAGTTGGCTATGGCATAAAAGACTATGTCATGTAAATTTTGATTGCATGATAAAAATCAGTACTTCTAAGGCAGTTAGAGATCTACCTAAAATTGTGAAACCTCAGAATACAATTTGCAAGGAATGTCAATTTGGAAAACAAGTTAGAGCTAGTTTCAAAAGTATTCCAGAAAAATCCAATAATGCTGTTGATTTAATTCACACTGATTTATGTGGTCCAGCTAGAACTAAAAGCTTACAAGGTGATAGATATTTCATGCTAATTATTGATGATTATTCTAGAATGTATTGGGTTACTTTTCTCAGAGAAAAATCAGAAGCACTTGGGAAGTTCAAGCTATTCAAAGCAATGGTTGAAAATGAAACCGGTAAGAAAATTAAATGTTTAAGATCAGATCAAGGAGGAGAATTCACATCTAGAGATTTTAATACATTCTGTGAAGTAAATGGAATCAAAAGACAGTTATCAGCACCTCAGACACCACAACAGAATGGAGTTGTTGAAAGGAAAAACAGAACTATTTTGGATGTAACAAGAAGTATGTTATCAGAAGCAAATCTACCACATGTGTACTGGAGAGAGGCAGTAAGCACTGTTGTCTATACATTCAACAAAGTTCACATCAAAGGTGAAACCGGTAAGACCCCTCATGAACTATGGTTTGGTAATACTCCTACTCTTAAGTATTTCAGAATTTTTGGAAGTAAATGTTATATTAGAAGAGATGAGTATATTGGCAAGTTTGATCCTAGAAGTGATGAAGGAATATTTCTTGGTTATTCATCTAAGAGTAAAGCTTATAGATGTTTTAATAAAAGATTACAGAAAATTGTTGAAAGTACAAATGTAAAGATTGATGAACAATTCAGAGGAACTTCAAGGTATATAGACTCTGAACCGGTAACAAAAATTATGACAAATGAACCAACAGTAAATCCACCGGTACAGAATGATGATCCAGTTACTCCGGTATCATCAGAGGATTCCAGAGTAATTGAAGAACAACAACAGACTAAGACACCCTGGTATGTAAGACTAAATCATTCTGAAGATCAGATAATTGGAAGCAAATTTAAAGGAGTCATGACAAGAGGAAGATTGGCGAATGAAGAGGTATGTCTTATTTCTCAAATTGAACCATTATCTATCAATGAGGCATGTGAAGATAAATTTTGGATTAAAGCTATGGAAGAAGAATTAGGACAAATTGAGAAAAATAATACTTGGACATTAGTTCCCCGGCCTAAAAATAAAAATGTAATTGGAACCAAATGGGTATTTAGAAACAAACTCAATGAAGATGGTAAGGTTGTCAGAAATAAAGCAAGACTAGTGTGTAAGGGATATTTTCAGAAAGAAGGAGTTGATTACAATGAAACCTTTGTACCGGTAGCCAGAATTGAGGTAGTTAGATTATTCTTGGCCTTTGCAGCTCACAAGGATTACAAAGTTTATCAAATGGATATTAAATGTGCATTCTTGAATGGAGATCTTGAAGAGGAAGTCTATATTGAACAACCTGATGGATTTTCCTTGACAGATGACAATGATATGGTTTGCAGATTAAGAAAAACTCTGTATGGATTAAAACAAGCTCCAAGAGCTTGGTATGCAAGACTAGATAAGTATCTTTTAAAGATTGGTTTTACTAAAGGAAATGCAGATAGCAATTTATACTACAAAGTAACTAATGATGACATCTTGATTATGGAAGTATTTGTTGATGATATAATCTTTGGAGGAGAAGATGGATTATGCAAAGAATTTTCTCTTGAAATGCAGCATGAATTTGAAATGTCTATGATCGGAGAAATACAATTCTTTTTAGGATTACAGATTTTACAGACTGATAAAGGCATATTTTTGAGTCAATCTAAGTACTTGAAAGAACTACTTAAGAAATTTGGGATGGAGAACTCTAAACTGGTAAGCACACCTATGACTACAAATGACAAATTATCTCAAAGGGATGAATCTACACCTATTAATCCAACTAGATACAAATCTATGATAGGAGGTTTATTGTATTTGACACAAACCAGACCTAATATTATGAATGCAGTATGTATAGTTTCTAGATTTCAGAGTAATCCTAGGGAAAATCATGAATCAGTAGTAAAAAGGATTTTCTGGTACTTACAAGGCACATCAAATCTTAGATTATGGTATCCTAAAGATGAAAATTTTGATCTATATGCATACACAGATGCAAATTGGGTAGGAGATGTGGATGATAGAAAAAGCACCACTGGAGGAGCATTCTTTCTTGGAAAGAGATTAGTTTCTTGGTTAAGTAAGAAATAGAGTTGTACATCTTTATCAACAGCAGAATCAGAATATGTTGCAGCAGCAACAAACTGTACATAGGTACTTTGGCTTAAACAAATGTTGAAAGACATAAAGGTAAAATGCATGGAACCTATTACTATGTATTGTGATAACACTGCAACAATTGATATATCTAAGAATCCAGTATTACATTCTAAAACAAAACATGTTTCTATCAAACTGAATTTTCTAAGGGAAAAAGTTGAAGAAAAGGAGATAAAACTGGTTTATATGAATACTAAAGAACAACTTGCAGATATTTTCACAAAACCTTTGCCTAAGGAAACTTTTGAGTATCTCAGAGATTAGCTTGGAGTCTTACCTCCACCGGTAGAGACTTAGACAGTTGATGATTGTCATCAACCGCCAGAAATAAATGGACAAATCTTTTATTCCGGTATTTGATGAGGAAGCTACCTCCCAGGGGGAGTAGTTGGTATATTGACTTGGTTGGTATTTTGTATTTTGTGACTTTGACATTTGATGTCAAAGGGGGAGAGATATATGGAAAAACATTAGGGAGAGATGTATGAAAAATGCATTATCTTTTTGAGGAGAGATTGGTATGAGAGATTGGTATAAACACATATTACTCCCAGGGGGAGAAATGGAGATTGTTGGTTTTTGTACTTGGCATTTTTGTTTTGTCACTTTGATGGTTTTTCCATCTTATGTTTCCATCAATGCCAAAGGGGGAGATTGTTGGTATTTTGGTATGGTTTTGTCATTGATGTCAACACCTGCTAAATACACCTACTTTGGAGATCCAACAACATTCATCGGCAAACAGTAAACTGTGCAAATAGTTACCGGTATATGGTTAACCGATAGGATATAATGTTCACCGGTACCTGCATTGACATGGAAGACACTTGGTAATGTCGAAGACATGATGTGGACACTTTACTTTGAAGTAATAATCATTGGTATATTCTCATTTGCATATTTGCTTTTACCAGCAAATAGGTCCAGGTTATTTAGGGTTACACCGACAAGTTTATCTTTTCCAGATCAACATGGCACGCTATGAAGATAATTTATTATTGTTATAAATGCATTAAGTCGACATGTTCAATCGGTTATTGCATCGGATATTGTATTGTTTGTAAAATGTTTTTTATTTTAATATCTTGTAGAGTCGACCTACTAAAATTGGTCTTAGGGTATGGTATAAATGTAAGATCTTATTTGTAAGATCAAGTGTGGAATGCAAAAAAGATTTAAGGAAGGGTATATGCGAGATCAAGCAGGGATATACACGAAGACATCATTTGAAGGTGAAGTTAGGTTATTGTAGAAGCATATCAACATTACACTGGTACTGAATCCAGCATATGAAGATGCTATTTTGTGCAGTACATTCTCATTGGATTTAACCATCCAATTGTAGTTAGTTTGACTCCCATTTATGATTGAGCAGTGAGCTCTAGGCTGTTGGCCTTTTTTCATGTGCATACCCCTCTTTGTACACTTACTATCTGTAGTAGTATCATCTGATTGTGGGTAAGGTTTCCCACCATGGTTTTTCCTCTTACAGGTTTTCCACGTACAAATATTGGTGTCATGTGTTGTGGATGACTTTGTGCTTATGTTTCATGCATTAATTCTTACTGGTACAACAATTTTCTGTTAACATTGTCTACCGGCATACTTAACTAATTTACCGGTATTAAGCATTAAGTTGGTTAATAAGTTTTTGGTTTGAATTTATTAGACAACTGATTCACCCCCCCCTCTCAGTTGTCTCCGGGACCTACAAAGATAGATTGGTACCTCAAAATAATGTCTGTGATCTTCTCATTAGGTTTCCATTTACAATGAACAAGGTTAGAAATAGTGACCCTGCTACCAATGTTTGCCTGAAACTGCTTGAGAAATAGAGGCATAAGTTGATAGAAGGTACGAATGGAATGATCAAGTAGACAGATATACCATTCTAACGCTTTCCCCATGAGGGAACACGAGAATAACCTCAATAGAACAAAGTCTAGACTATGGTAATCACTACCATGAAGGAATCTATGTGCACATTCAGATCCCCATCACCATTGAACCTATCAAACTTTAGGGACGCAATGATAGTCGAAAGGATAGTATTCAGGATGGTAATGTCAAGGGGACTCTTTCGATAATACGCAGGCACAAATGATTGACCAGAGGCAAAGGCTAAGTTCGTCAGCTACAACTACAACTTTCCCATGTTCTGCAAGATTGTATTCAGGATAGGATTAGAAGGTAGAGGTGGTGGAGGTGGGCCAGATCCATCACCGCCTCCACTAGAACCTCTAGAAGGACTAGTACCACAAGAAGATGTAGTGTTGGTGCTAACCATAGACATCTAAGTTGTAGCAGAAGCGAAGGTCGAGTCACTAGACATGTCCATATAACGCGATAGAGTAGTACATGCATTGATACCATGAATAGTGGACCTAAGGTTGGCCATATGCACTTTCAAACCAGGTATGTCGACACTCAGCTGAGAGCCACAAACATCAGACTGACCATCCTAGGGAGAAGTATCTGCTAGGGGTACATGACTCTTCACAATCATGGACAACACTCTCAACATCTTTACACCTCTCTTATCTGAGATGAGCATATCCCTCAGGGTATTAACTACATTCCCTGCCTAGGGGACAAAATTCTCTTGATTAAGAAACCCTTTGAAATCTCTCAGGTTATCCTCTTTAGACTGGATCCGGTCAAAGTTAATAGTGACAATGGAATCATGGTCAACAATAGGAGGAGAAGGTGGTAGAGAGTTCGTTGGGGAATTGTTCTGAGAACTAGCAGCCGAAGAGCCACCCATGGAAGGGATCCTAAGAGCATGGGAAGTAAGAAAATCATTTGGGTCAAAAGAAGGTTCCTTGTTCATTGTGTCGGGTAGAGGAGGACTATAAAGATCAGGTGGGAAACTCCACCTAGATGACCTCGTAACTATGGCTCCTGCGACAGTTTGGGTCGTAAAGCTCATAGACAGGCTATATGACATTCAGGACCACACTACAGGGACATGGAAAATTCTAGAGTGATAAAGTTTGGGTCATAATGCTAAAGGGAAATGTAGAAATTAAACTGAATACAGATGCTTGTTTTTCTTTAGTTTTTGTTTTCTTCTCTCTTTTTTTTTTAGATTTTTGAACTTAAGAATTTTAAAAAAAAAGATTAATGCAACTAGATGAAATAAAAAGTAAATGATGCAAAGACAGTCCTAGTTCACGTCGGGTTCACAAAAATGTAACAGAGGAAATTTGTTACCTCAAGGATGATGGATCCTTGAGAAAAAACTATCCCTCTAATACCTCCTTGAACTAGAGCTATGATGAGTCAAGGGATGACAGAGTTATGCTAAAGTGTCAGAAAGTCAAGAGGACTCTCTGGATAGCTTCGTTGAGCCTCTTTCCTTGGGACGAGCGCATAAAGTTGGCACACCAGTGCGGTGCACTGTCGTCCTATACAGATGAAGTGAAGATTCCGAGCAGGAAGCTCTGGATGCACTGACAGAATGTATTAACTGATAGAAAGGTATTAAAATAAAGCGATAATATAGAACACGATACTAAACCAAGAGATAAAAAGGAATGAGAGAATGTTAAACGTGGTCCACGCTATGAATCCTCTTGTAAGTTAATCTCTTTCTCACGATAATGTACCTACGCACATGCAAGAGAGAAAATGTTGGGGTTGTGTTTTGGAGTTTGCCTAAGTTAGACCCTCGTTTTGGTGTTTCCACCTCCATGGACAACCCAAGAAGCCACGAGAATAATAAAATGATAAATATAATTGAAATGATGCAACAAGAGATTGGTAAAATATATTGGAAAATGAAAGAGAGAGATCAAGGAAACTCCCCTTCCATGAACGATTGTTGGAAATGCTAGCATAGAGTGCTTGAAATGCTGCAACAATGGTGATGCTTGTAGAATGTTGTCCAAAGATAACCTCCAAGAGCTTCAACCTGCAAAAGGTCATCCACTTGCCAAGATAATCCCTCCAATACCTTTGAAATTGATAGATAAAGGCCCTGGAAGGAAACTAGACGTTGATGAGTGCATACAGAGGCGTTCGATTCCTTTCGGGCACAGGCGTAATGCTCAAATGACCACCTGTGGATTGTCAGATTCGCAAGACACTAGCGTGTCGCGCAAACATCTCTACATCGTGCCTGTGTCCCCGAAGGTGATAGGTTGGTGGTATTGGTAATACTTTAGTTAGAGCTGAGTGTTAGGTCTAACTAGGAAAGCTAATGTACTGAGAGGGGAGGGGTGAATCAGTACTTCAAAACTTTTCTTTAAAAATAATTTTACTGATAAAAATAAACTGAATATTGTTGATCTCATAATATATAATGCTAAAACATAATCATAGAAATAACATCCATACACATTTCACTCCATAACTCAAAGATTTTGGTTACATAGAAACTCTTTGTTAGAGAGAAAAATTGCAATGGGGATGACACCCACAACTTCACTACTGCAATAATAAAGATTGCTCGGTTAGAGCTACATGTTTAGCTATTTCTAATAGCTTACCCTATTAGGAGTATCAAGATCTTTTAGATCTACCTTGCTAAAGGATTTTACAAACACTTTTACAAAATGCTATACCTGGTTAAAGGATTTACAATTTATACTTTGTTAGAGTCTTTTACCCTGTTAAAGGTTTCTAACACAACTCAATGATTTAGTCAAAATCTTTACAAAATATCTGCAACTTTACATCTGAAATGTTATAGTAGATTCTATGTGCTCAATATGAAATTACCTTGCTCATAGCATACCTCGGTAATTGATAAATTAACTCGGTGACCTCTTCTGTATACTCTATCCCTTAAACTGTTCTCAGAAAACCTTCTCGGTGACCTCTGAATATCTCTATCAATCTTCACATCTTATCTTCTCTCAAGATTTTCATTTTCAACTCATCATCCCCTTCTCTTGTCTTAGATACTCAAATCATTCTGTATATATAGATCTCTGAGATGGTGATCTGTGCATGCTTCGATCATACAAACATGTTTTATCGAATGAATAAACATAGAAATTATTTCATTGGATAAACTTCCTCAAAATAATACAAAATCTTTAAATGCAATTTCCTATGTAATAATGGTTCCATGTTCTTGAATCTTGTAACATGTTTCACATATGTGTCCAGGTTCATTAAATCTGGTATCACGTTTCCACTCGATTCAGATTAACTTGGTATACCTTCTTTGCTGCTCGGTAGGCATAAGAACTTTACTTGGTAGACAACTCGGTGTGTCTCATCTCGGTGACTAGCCTTTCTTTTGTAATTGACACCTTAGTAATTACCGACTGGACATTTTGGTAGTATTAACCGACTAGAGTATATAGGATGACTTTGGGCATAAAACTAATGACAACTTAGTAAATAGTAACACTGAGAAGGATAAATCTGAGTGGAGAAAAGGATAAGGTGGCAATGCCCGAGCTCCTATGACATGGAGGAAGACGCTATTTGTCACATTAATCACAAAGGGGTAAGATTTTTGACATTATAGTGTTGTGTCTAATAAAAGAGCCCTAAAAATTGACACTATTGATGACCTAGCTCTCAAATATGCAAACATGAGAATTTCATACAAAGTGTTTTATAGGAATCGGGAAGGTTCAACCTCTTCTACTGTGATGTATGTAGCTTACAAGATGGTAAAGGAGAATGATGACTATGATTCATGTGAACTGTTGAGGCGTCAATTGTTGGACAATCTTTGACTGACGAAGATAGATCTATATCACTTCTGGTATGGATCACTCATTGTATGTTTAGTATTTTACTTTCTTAATGCTTTTCCCAAAATGAACAATATTGCTTGGAGAAGAGATGTTTCGATTTATGTCCAGATAAAAAATATCTAGATAACTTGAATGATCATGATGCTACTTGTCATAAATTATTCTTGGATATTCGAAAAGAGTTTATTTTGAGGAACTAGATTCCTCTTAAATTTGTTGAATGGTACAAAGAGTATATAAATTTTTTGGTGGATAAGGACAATTGCTTTGTTGAGGCTATTATCCCTAGAACTTCATGGGTTGACAAGCTTACTTATGAGGTATCGAAAGACGAGTGTATGGATATTATGGAAATTTTCCTTAAGATGCCTAAGGATGTGAATGCAAAAAGGTTTGGAACCTGTGAAAAGATTATGTGTAAGTCTGGTGGAAGAAGACCTAGCAAAATGACATTGGTGCTGAAAGGAAAGAAATTGAAAAGATTAGCTGATGAAGCATCTGCTTCCTCCCCCAAAGTGTCAAAAGGTAACAAAATTGTAAAAATATCTAAAGAATTTTCTGCAATAGAAAGTGATGATGAAGAGAATGTTAATGTTCAAAAGAGTGCTTCAGTCGAGGAATTGGTAATTGCCTCTCCTAAAGGCATATTTGATGAAAGCAAATTTCTTGAGATGCTCTCTAAACTTAATGGTTTGAAAAGAGTAGATGAGTTGTATCTCACTATTCTATCCTATGATCAGGATACCATTGAGCATGATTTTTCTTATTACTTGCTCCAAAACAATCTTGTTCCTTTGAATGTTGTAGATGTTCTTCCAAAAGCATTAATTGAATTGTTGATTGAGAGAATGGCCACAATTGCTAAAGAATAAAGTGAATCCAGTGAGCCCTTCACTGAGGACAATGCAATAGAGAAGATGATAGAAAGGTGCCTGAGGGCACACCATGATCTCAAATTGTATCTGATTAACTTAAAAAAGATATTGTCTTACATGACTTGCTGCTACAAAGCAATTTAAGGATGAAATAGACTCTATTGAGTCTCATCTTATAGGGTTGGCTTTGTCCTTTGATATTTATAAAGATGCAAATGGTGTCATGAGAGCTAAATCTTGTAATCAAACAAAAGCAAAGGGGAGACTATGTGAAGCTATTTTGTGGACTTAAAGATGCTATGGAATTGTGGTTGTCCCTATTTTCTAAAATGTTGGGTGATGCAGAAAAAGTTGAACAAAGTGGGTTTAATTTTGATATCTTGTATGTAATAAATTTATGTGTTGACTGTGAGACTTAGAACAAGATGTTGTTTGATACTATGTGTGGTTAGAATTCATCTATTATTGGTTTGAAGAATCAATTTAAGGACATCTGTCTTGGAAATGTTTGATTGATATTTAAATTCTTATTTTGTTTTCTTAAAATTGTTCTACTGAAGAAGGTTGTAGTTTTGGTTTTGAATATTTTGTTGTTGTTTACCCTTTCTCATTGTTGTCAAAGGGGGAGAAATGCATAAATGGAGAAATGGAGAATGAATAATGGTGTTAGGGGAAGTGAAAGAATGGATACCTTTTTTTTTGTTTTGCCATCAATGACAAAGGGGGACATTGTTACACATTTGGATGTCATTATTGTCATTGATGTCAAACCTTTATCAATCTCAAATTACCTCGGTTGTTATTGGTGATCCGGATCATAGATAGGATCAGTTGGTGATCCAGATGCTTTTGTTTTATTGACATTTTGTTGATGGGAAGATATGAGATGATGTGTTTGTATGCTTTCAGATGTTTGGTGTTCTTCACTTGACTTGAAAGTAACTTTATTGATTGCTTTAGAGAAACTTATCATGGATTGGAATTAGTATTTGTTTTAGATATATTTAGAGAGATTATAAGTTATTGTTAAATTAAGATAGATGTCATGGTTCTTTTGGATCATGGAGGTGAAGAGGGAAAAATAAGCAAACGTAAGGAATGATGGTTAGTATTCAAATAAAACATTCAAACACATAAAAAACCACTTATACCTTGCTATCTTGCCTTCTCCTTCAGATTGGACCTTCGGTGAAGTGAAGAATGTGCCCCTTCCTCACTTGAGTGGATGTGGATTGCTCTCCTTTTCTCAACAAGAGGGATTGGATTTGATAGGATTTTTGGATGGATTTGGATTGGAAGATTGAAGGAAGAAGATAGAAGAGAAATGGGCAGCATGAGAATGCTATTAGAGTAAGTGGATCCTTTTGTGAGGAAATGATCCTCCCATTTATAGATTGGAAGAGGCCAATGAAGGGCCAAGATTTATTTCCTTATGGAGGGCTGAGATTGATTTAAGATAGAAGGCATGGATCAAGGGTGCCTTGGGAAAATAAATAGGAATATAAAATTCCTTGAGAAGACAGGGGAAAGGAAATTTGAATTTCAAAATGAGGAATTAAAAATTCCAAAATAGAGGATGCATGGAGGGATTCAAAGAAATTTGAATATAAAATTGTAAAATAATGATAAGTGGATTAAGAGAGATTCTAGAAAAATTAATTAGGCTAAGTGGGAATTAGGAAAAGTGATTTGTAGGAATCACATGATTAGGTTAATTAATTAAAATTAATTGACTGAGTAGGTTTAGAGGAAATAATTATTGGAGGGACTTTAGAAGAATTAGGGAATAATTAATTTATTTGATAAATTAATTATTGGACAATAGTGATAGGATTAATTAAATTAGATTTAATTAATACTGAGAAGAATAAGGATAACACAATTAAGTCAATTAATTATGTTGACAGGAATAAATTAATTAAATATTAATTTTAGGTGTCTACATTTTGCCTCTCTTTGATATAGCGTCGTGAAATGATGTTATATCAAAGAAGAATAAAACATAGTGGAAGAAAAGGATAAGGACTAGTAGCATGATGCCCCAGTCATAAGATGATGAAGAGTGACAAGGAGGAAGGATGATGAGGAAGTAGTTGTATGCCCCCTTGAGAGGACATGTGGGTTCAAAGAACATGGGTGTGCTCTCGAAATGGATTAGAAGATGAGGTGATGAAAAGATGAAGATGATGAAAGAGGGAATGAGATAAAGAAATTATAAATGGATTGGATTTCTCGTTGAGAAAATATAGAGAGAAAACCTAGGTTTGATATTGCCATGGATAGTCTACACAACTGATTATAAGAACTAGGATGATATGAAGATCTGAGGTGTGTACTAACACTCAGTCAAACAGGAATGCCTTGCACACAATCATGCAAGTGTTGATAAACACTAATGCAGGGTTGTCGGATCATACAAGGAAAACCTTGAAACACACCATGACATAAAACTATGCCCCATTATACACTAGTGAAGACATACCAAGATATAGGATGATCGAGGCAGTCCTAAACAAGTATAGTCCTGGGACACAAGATAAAAATTAAAGCCAAAAGATCAAGCATGCAATCAACATGCACATGACCAAATGACATCTCTTTCCAAGAGTAGGACATGGATTTGGATAAACTGTTGGACTAGGGAAGGAGGCATCCCGATGGGCAGGTGAGGGATTTGGATGAACTACCAAACATGGGAAGGATTCATCCTGATGGTGGGGTGTGGATAGATTGACAAAAGATAAATTGGATGTGAAAGGTCTACAGATGAGAGGATTGCCACTTGGATTTGATTAGCAAAGTATGGATGGGTGCTTGGATTAGGCACAAGTTAGTGTAAGCTCAGGTAGATGGTAAAATCTTAGTTTAATGGATTGGATAGGATTGGAAGAAGGATAAATGATTAGATAGGATGAAAAGGGGGATGGATGATTGAGCAGGATTGGATTGGGGATGAGATTAATGATTGAATTGGAAGAGTTGGATAATATGATTGGATGAGATAGGATTGGATTAAAAATATAATTGGATAGGATGGGATGGATTGGTGGATATAGGATAGATGGAGTGGAACTAATGACAAGGGAGAACCAAGGATTGGTAAGAGAATGGATGGATGGAGAGATTTTGTTTGGATAGGAAACATATGGATTGTGTGGATGGGTATGTATAGGATATGGAGGAATGGAGGGTAGGGTGATGGAGACACGAGGACTATGCTGCAAAGGAGTGAAATGCCCCATAATAGAGGTAGTGGAATTAAGGATGTAAGGATGGTGGATAAAGATGTATGAGTTTGAAGGATAATATGTAATGGATATGGATGGTAGAGGATTTAAGGCTTGTGTTTTCCAAAGCATGCATGCATATACATTATTTTTCCTCTATATGATTTAGACCAAAGATAAGAATGGAGGATTCATCTTGATAGGATGAGGGATATGAGATAGAGGATATGAATAGGATAGTCAAGATCAAAGATAGGAAAGGAGAATGGACTTAGATAGGATGCAG
This sequence comes from Cryptomeria japonica, assembly GCF_030272615.1. Classification (NCBI taxonomy): domain Eukaryota; kingdom Viridiplantae; phylum Streptophyta; class Pinopsida; order Cupressales; family Cupressaceae; genus Cryptomeria; species Cryptomeria japonica. Next base: position 607,524,727 of record NC_081413.1, on the reverse strand, counting down.
ATGGATGGGTCGATTGCATGGATGAAGCTTGCCCCCAAGTGTAGAGTGCAAGATGAGGGAATTACACATGATGCTTGTTTGCCAAGTTTTCATCATGGTACTTACCCAAGGCGCCACAAGAAGTGGTTTTCACCATTGGATGAAATTATTTTTCTTTACTTTTTTCTGATTTTTTTTTATTTTGTATTTTTCTTGATTTTTTTTTATTTTTTATTTTTTTTTATTTTGAATTTTTAGAATAGTTTGGATAGATAAGGATGAGGATGATTGGATAGGGAAGATAGTGGATGCGTGAAGGAGGAAAGGAGGACTCAAGCATCTAGTTCCATGGATGGTATCCCTTAGTATTGCTTTGAATTGGAGGTATGCTCATAGATGTTGATAATAATGAAATGGATAGGGGATGGGAGATAAGGATTTGCAAAGGATTGGACTAATGGAATGGGATTGTGAAAAATGGATGGTGGATAATGGATGGGGTTTTGAAGAATTTATGGAAGATCAACATTGGCACACACCTTGAAGGGTGGTGGAGTAGTGGGGGAGAGTGTTTGAATTAGATGGAGGATAAAGTGTGGATTTTGGGAAATGTGGACCCAAAATAGAAGAAGGGGATGATGGAGTTGGGATGGTGGATTTTGGGACATAAGGACCCAAAATGAATTTTGAAGATGGAGGAGTGTTCAATGGATGGTTGGAGGGCTTATGAATGGATGGAGCTTTCAGATTAGCAAGTTTGGATTCCAATTTTGAATGCACTGCTTCTTTGAGTAGTTTGGGAATCCACATAGTTTTTTATTTTTTCCTTTGGGGCCTTTGCGGCCTTTTTTTATTTTTCTTTCTTTTGGATCATATTTTTCTTTTGAGGATGTCATTTTGAGGGGACATGTTGATCCTTTGATTTTTGTGGATTTTCAGCTTTATGATTTTTAGATTAGGCATCCAAATTGCTTCCAATAGCAATGGGATGGATGCATGAGGATGAAGGGTTGATGGATTTTATGGATGGTGGGATGATGAAAGGAGAGTGTTGGGAGGCATTCAATGATGTGTGCCTTTGTTGATCTTTTGTAGGCATTATTTGAGGTGATGGAGTGGTGGATGGAGGGAGATAAGAACCCAAAATGGATGGAAGGAATGGAGGATTTAGCTTTGGAACATAGGGTCCCAAAATAGATGTGGAAGATGAGGGATGGCAGGATTTTTATTTGCATGAAGGAATTTTGGATTTAGGAGGAATAGAGGATGTACCAACATCTTGAGCATTAGCTTGAGGACCCTTATTATTTTGGAAACAAGATGTGAGTCCATTTTGAGGGGGATGAGATGTGGAAGGAAGATTAGGATCTTTAGATGGATTGGAATCATGACATGGAGATGGAGGGATACTTTGATCTTGATTAGGGAGGGTACAATGAGATGGAGTGGGAGGGGTGATTGGATCATGAGATGGGAGAGGATCATGCAATGGAGGGAGAGGGTTGAATAGAGGAATCATATGATTACGAGAGGAAGTGGAGGGAATGATATCATTAGATGGAGTGGAGGGAGATTCATCATGAGATGGAGAGGATTCTATGCTAGCATGCTTTGGAACAAGCTTTTGGTACGTTTGGTGTAGTGGGGATTGTGTGATGGAGGAGGATATGGAAGCTTCGATATGAGTAGATGGAGGAATGGGGGTATCATGAAGTGTGGGATATTGAGATTTGTTTTGAGGTGGAGGTGATTGGGGTGGATGGAGGACTTGAGGAGACTTGGTAACTTTGTTTTGAGGTGGGGATTTTGTCTCCTTTGCTAGCATGTCTTGGATAAGATAATGGTTGATGGATTTGGAGGACATGGATAACATGGATTTTGGAGGATTAGGATTGGATGGAGAATTGGGATTAGATGGGGGATGAGGATTGGATGGAGGATTAGGATAATGGATTGGGGAATAAGGATTAATGCTTGGAGGACTATGGAGTAAAGGATTTTGATGGGGAGTAGAGGTAATGAATGTATTGTAAAAGGATGGGGATTGGGATGTAGATGGGAGGGGAGATGAAGGTATACCTATTGGGTTAGAGGGGTATGTGGGTGAGGGATAATATGGAGAGGTGGATGGGGAATAAGATGGATTTCCCTTGTCAAAGTTAGAGGAAGGGTAAGAGATATGATATACATTGGGATTGGATATAGTGTGTTGAGATGAAATGGATGGGGATATGATAGATGGATGGGATGTTATGGGATTGACTTAGTAGGTAGGTTGAGGTGGTTCATGAACTTCCATGAGCATCTGCTCATACCAAGCTTTGAAATTCTGGGTAGCCATGTTGAGAATGAAGGATTAGATTGGAATTGGATGAATACGAGGATTAGGACTTGGCTTCAAATGATGATGGGTTGGATTGAGGATTGATTGGATTTGATTTGGATTGGAATTGATTTGATTGGATTGGTCTTTGGATTAGGAATTGATTGGATTGGATTGGATTGAACTGGTCCTTAGATTATGACTTGATTGGATTGGATGATTGATTGATGATGGATTGGACAACCGGATTAGAAAGATGGATTGATTTGATTAATTGGGATTTCTAGAGATTTGATTGGATTAGAGGAAGAATGATTATGGAAGAACAGATAATAGGAAGAATAAAGGGGGAGGCTACCCAAAGTCAGATGAAAGATTTGGACAAGAATGTTGGCTGAGGAAGGATGATTGTTTGAATATATCAAAGTGGATTGGGGATCAGAGAATTACTTGGATAGATAGAAATGGATTAAAGATTTGATGATGACAAGATGGAATTTGAAAGAGGGAGGATTGATTGGTTGGAGGAATGATGGACTTGGCAAGAGATATCAAACAATGAATACATGTTGGCCAATAACGCACATAGAGAATCCAAACATAGCATGCTATCCTAGGAAGTTGGATGAGGAGGAAAACCTTTGCTTGCTGACTCAGGTACACACCCAATAGCTAATCAAAATATGGCCGCCGAGTCTCATGCAATGGATTCTGAACACCGTATTAGCTAACTCCAAACGCTAATGGGGGTACAATATGGCAAGTCTCTTGGGGGAGTTACTATCTCCCTTACACAAAGATCATCCACCTTTCGAAGGTGGACCAGGTGGCTTCATTTCCTAGGGTTTTTAGTATGGATTTCCATTTGAAGACTACTCCTTGTAGTCGCACAAGTGCGATTGAGGCCTATAGCCTTACAAAGTACTAAGAAAGATGTAGTCACACAAGCATGATTGAGACCTCAAGGGGCCCTACAAAGTGCTCATTATGAGAGTGAACTCTCAAACACAAAAAGCAAGAGTTATTTTTCCCCTAATTAAATCTAGATGCCTAGAATAAAAATATTAAGAAAAACACAATGTTTAGTTGGATTTCCTTAGGCAACCTGCAGAAAATAAGATTAGTAGTTTTGTTTATGTCTTTGACCACTTGGGTAGGACTTGTAAAACTCAAAAATCTGATTAGTAAACAAAATTTTGCAAAAATAGTACTCGCCCTATTTTGCAGTCACCTGTGCTGAAGCGCTTGCGCAGGCACTGAAATGTCTACGTATGCGCTGTAGGGGTCCAAGAAGAGGAAAAATGGAAAATGCAGAAAAGTACTAAGTTTTAAAAAAACAAAATATACTTGAGGTGAACACGTTGTTCTAGTGGTGGTTGCGCTGAAGCGCCTGCGCTTGCACTGAAGCAGGTTAGCACAACCAAAAAATTGAAATTTAAAAATAAAATTAAAAAATGAGCGGTATTCTACCAGAGCACCCGTGCTATTCATAGAGCACTCACGCTAAAGTGACACTTCAAAAATAAAAAAAGGTAGCTAGATACAAATTTAACTAATTTTTTTTATTTTCTAAGTTTTTCCGCTTTTTAGTGTGTTTTTAGGTACCAATTTTGGAATAAAGACAGAAGATGGAAGAATGGAAGAGAGGAGAAGGAGTAGGATGACATTGTAGGCAGACGCGCTATTCTTGTGGTGCTTGCGCTATTGTGTAGACCTACAAAAGGGCGGGTTAAAATTTTTAAACTTCAATCCCACGAGCTAAAGTGCGTGCGCACGCACCAAAGTAGGCAACAGTCGCACTGATCCCATAGCAATCGCGCTATTTTGCAGTTGTTCACGCTGTTCCAATACCTGCGATTAAAAAAACTTGCAAAAACTCCAAAAATGATTAAATTAGGGACATTGGTCCCATCGGGCATGCCAGAATGAAGAGGGGAAAATGAGCAAATGTAAGGAATGATGGTTAGTATTCAAATAAAACATTCACACACATAATAAACCACTTATACCTTGCTATCTTGCCTTCTCCTTCGGATTGGACCTTCGGTGAAGTGAAGAATGCACCCCTTCCTCACTTGAGTGGATTGGTCCTTGATGGGGATATGGATTGCTCTCGTTTGCTCAACAAGAGGGATTGGATTTGATAAGATTTTTGGATGGATTTGGATTGGAAGATTGAAGGAAGAAGATAGAAGAGAAATGGGCACTTGCTTTTGTGAGGAAATGATCCTCCCATTTATAGATTGGAAGAGGCCAATGAAGGGCCAAGATTGATTTCCTTATGGAGGGTTGAGATTGATTTAAGATAGAAAGCATGGATCAAGGGTGCCTTGGGAAAATAAACAGGAATATTAAATTTCTTGAGAAGAGGGGGGAAATAAAATTTGAATTTCAAAATGAGGAATTCAAAATTCAAAAATAGAGGATGCATGGAGGGATTCAAAGAAAATTGAATTTCTTTGAGAGGCTCAATGTTGGTGTGACATGAGTGGGGAATATAAAATTGTGAAATAATGATAAGTGAGATTAAGAGAGATTCTAGAAGAATTAATTAAGCTAAGTGGGAATTAGGAAAAGTGATTTGTAGGAATCACATGATTAGGTTAATTAATTAAAATTAATTAACTGAGTGGGTTTAGAGGAAATAATTATTGGAGGGGCTTTAGAAGAATTAGGGAATAATTTATTTATTTGATAGATTAATTATTGGACAATAGTGATAGGATTAATTAAATTAGATTTAATTAATACTGAGAAGAATAAGGATAACACAATTAAGTCAATTAATTATGTTGATAGGCTTAAATTAATTAAATATTAATTTTAGGTGTCTACAAGAGGCTTCAATTAGTAAACCTAGGTTATATCACATGCGTTCATGGCATACTAAAAAATCCTTTTATTTTCAAAAAATATTGCCCTAAGCTCCTTTTTTGTCACTCCCTCCCAATACACAACATGAATTAAAAACTCCCCTATTTTTACCAGATATTGTATTTTTTCATAGCTCGAATTAAAAACCCCCCTATTTTCACCAAATAAGCAATATATTGTTTTCAATTTTTAGGATATTAAACCCCCCAATATGAATGCATTTAATATAATATTGCCTAGCTAGTGAAAACCTAGTGCCTTGGATGGACCACTTTATTTGTTTTTTGGTCTAAGATAAATAGTGTGTTGCACAAAATAGATTTATGGTACTGTTTTATGCTTTTTGGTTCAAGCGGTTGAGTATAAAATATCTTTAATATTAGTTGGAAGGAGTGCCAACTTGGTACATATTCCTTTAACCTTCTGAATAATATATATTTGGGTCAATGCTATATACATGTCACATGCCAGCTTGGCCGACCTAGTGATGGTTGTTTTTGGATCTGATTAGTGTGTGTGTGTGTGTGTAGGTTGTAATAGGTGTGATATATATGAAAAAGAGAAGGTATATGAAGAAGTAGAAGTAATGCAAATATATAATGGATAGATGAAAGGTAGATGCGAAATGAGTAAGAGAAGTGATTCCAAGGTATACAAAGTAGTTAGATGAGTATATTTAGAGAATTGTTATCGACATTTTAACAAATGCTTTTTGTATACAGTTCAATCTATTATTCTTATTACTTTATGGGATTAGTATTGTACCTTGTCATGAAGAAGTGATCTTCAATAGAGCAAGCCCCTTTGTATCTTTCCTGAGGTTGTGCATCTCAATCTGCAATTTCAAAGCAATAAGCTCTTTTGGCAGGAATCCTATTCTATTGTAAAATTGTTACTATATATATTGTAATTTCAATTATCGTCATAGTTTTTCCCAGTTTGGGTTTTTCATGTAAAAATTTGGTGTCATTGTATGGATGATTTGTTGTTATTGAAATGTACTTTTAGCTCATTAATATTGATAAATGATGAAGTTAGAATCACTTTAGTTTGATAATATTTTGTGAATGTTGATTCACCCCCTCTCTCATCGTCCAATAGTGCTCAACAAATACTAGTACCATAAACATTTCAAAGAATTTGGTGATGTATTTAAGGACCAAGCACATTTTTATTTGGTATCATTTATTAAGAGAGAAAGTTGCAAAGAAGTCAAATTTGAGTATGTACCTACCAGGATTAGAATGTAGACACATTCACTAAGGCACTCTTGAAACGTACTTTTGAGTATCTCAGAAAAAAGATAGGGGTTATTTCCCCTCCTTCCAACTAAGATGCATATATTGATGCATCCATCTAGGGGGAGAATTTAAAAAGATATATTGTTTGTCCTAAATTGATGCTAATTGCTGCTCTCAGGGAGAGTAGATGGTTGGTTTGTTGCTATTGAAAGACAAAGTACAGATGGATCTAAATACAAAAATATGTTGAGATATACACCCTTTGTCCTTGATGTCAAAGGGGGAGAGATACTGTGGAAGAGGTATTAATAATGGGGGGAGTGAATGTAGATATGGAAGGAGAGAACATTGCATTATGTATACATCAGTTAGTGTTTCCATCAATGACAAAGGGGGAGATTGTTGGTAATATGTGTTGTCATTGATGTCAACCTGATGTTTGACACTATATATTGTCCTTGATTGTTGTTGTCATTAATGATATGACAACTGGTTGGATAGAGAAATGTTGTAGTTGTTGAGGAAGTGATGATGGAGTTGTATGCTCATGTTTGTTAGTATATAAAGAGATTGTTGGCAGGTGATTGTGATTTATTATTATTGTGCTTTGTATGACTGATATGAATATATTGATGTAAAAAATAAATGCTTATTGGTTGTAGATGGTTTGTGGATGTCCACCTTCCTAGTATCCAATGTCTATACTAAGTATGCTATACTGATATAGTTGATGATATTGATAAATGTGGTTGATGTCAATGATAGCATGATAAGGTTTACATAACCTAAGATATTAAGATGAGGATTAGGTGCATGACAAAAGAACAAAGATATTGTACTAAATGAAGAGGTTTAAGAATAAAAGAAACAAGGGTACATTTACTTATTGACAAAAGAAACAAGGGTAAATTTACTTATTCACAAATATGTTTAAGCAACCCTTTAGTTTCATGGTTTAGCCAAAATCTGATAGAATTTCTCTTAAATAAATTAAAATTTCTTAAAGATTAATTAATATTATATAAATCATTTGAATTCATTATTCAATCTATTGGTCTACAAACCACAAGGTGACTTATCTAGTTTTTGTTGCATTTAAGGAGAAAACCACTAATATCTTCCTTAATAACCCTTTTACAGTCTTTATTTGAGGAGAATTACACAAATCCACCTAACCATAATTAGATTAACCTCCATCACATGGTGTGCAGAATGGGTTCCACAATGCCCACTTGAATTATCTTCTTTCCCTCACTCTTTGGAAATGGGAAATGTGCTTGTGATGATGTTGCATGTGCAATGTTAATAGGTGTGCACATGATTATATCATGTTGAGATGATAAGAATTCAAATTTTAGAGTTTTGAGAAACAAATATTAGTATATGTTCATTTTCATGTATTAAAATAAGGCCATAACATTCCATAGCTCAAAATTTATGCTATTAAATCTTTCCATCTCTAATACTCTCCCCCTTTGACAACAATGACAAAGGGCACTACAAATCATTCATATACAATTCTCACACAATTCACTTCTCATCCACACACAATTCATCCATCTACACATCTTAAATATGAGATACAACATTGAAATCCCAATTAAGGGTCGACCAAGATAGAATAAGCAATATTAAACAAAATAAGCCACCCAGACCTAAAATATTTAGATTGGTCTACTCTAGGAGAAAGAGGGAACAAAAACATATCACAATACATCCTTCCACGATTGATCCAACAATATGCACACACTAACACATACTCCAAAGGTATTACAAAATGTAACATGTAGACATAATCAATCAGTTGGCCACATAACGACTTCTGATGCAAAATACTCCATGTGAATATCCACATGCCATGGTGAGACCCAAAATAATATCTCAATGCATCTTCCCACACATATCTGAACCAAAAGAATATGATCCACTAAACCACAATACAATTAGCAACATATCTAGAGGGCACCAAAATAATTCCAAACCACCTTGAATATAGGATGATACAACCAACACCAAAACCATATTCGAACCAACATCCATCCAGATAACCAGGTTTGATAAAGAATATCTGGACCAACATCCATCTGGATAACCAGGTTTGACATTATTGACAACCATATAAGCTCATGCTATCAAAAAACTCCAACAATCTCCCCCTTTCTCATTAATGGCAACACCAATAAACAACAACACCAATATAATCTTAATAATCTCACAACAACTCTCTCCTCACAATAATCTCACAACAACTCTCTCCTCAATCTCACAACAATCTCACAACTCTCTCCCCCTTTGATAACAATGACAAAGGGATCTACAAATCATACTGACCAACTCACACCATTTCTCCCCCTAAGAGAAGCAACAACATCATTCCAAGAGACAAGGATAAATGCTAAGTCTCCCCTTGGAAAGATGCACCACTGAAAAATGCATCTAGTTAAAAAAAGGAGGGGCAAGAACCCCTAACTTCTACTTGAGATACTCAAAAGTATCCTTCACCAAAGCCTTATAAAAATGTCTACTACTTGCTCTGTTCTAGAACCGTATTTCATTTTAAATTCTTCGTCTGCGACCTTCTCTCTTAAGAAATTATAATGAATTGAAATATGTTTAGTTCTTTAATGCATAGCTAGATTCTTTGATATTCTTATAGTATTGGTATTATCACACATAATAGGAATAGCTTCATCATACATTGCTCTGATATCCTTAAGAGTCTGCTTCATCCACAAAAATTGAGTACAACAAGATGCCACAACAATATATTTAGCTTCTGTAGTGGATAATGATGTTGATTAAAGTATCATTATGTAGAATCAAATTACTTTATTTCTCTAAGAATAATCATCTTTATGTTTTATGTAGAATCCCTTAAGTTCTTTGCTTATTCTTTTGATCATTAAAATTTTAAATTTTTATAGTTAATGCCTATTTTAAAATTCTTGATAGATGTTATCTATTAATTTATTTTTTGTTTCAATGTGGAAGGCTCAAAATAAGAAGAATTGAAATATTTTACATCCATATTCATATCCTTTTGTAAGTGTTTGAATATTTAATTCTACGTTGATCGCTTTTTTTTTTTTTTTACATGCATCTTTTTAGTAGTTTAAATACAAGTCAAAGTGCAAGAACAATGTAATAGCTTAACAATTGCATGACCAACACTTTCCACTTCATTTTGGGCTCAATAAGGTTATCCTTAGTGCAATATTTAGTCTACAAGTTGTGTATTCTAGGAAAAAATTGTAAATAACCTAAACCTAATGTGATTCCATCTACACACTTCAAATATCCTTATTCCTAGCCCATCCATCCATCTTAGGTCAAATTTGTGGTTTAACAACTAACCCACTTCAATTATACAAGTGTAGAAATAACCATATAACTTCTAAATTTCAATTTTTGATATGGAGCCTTGCCAAATCCTTCCAACTATCTGTTATGATTGGAATCAAATATAAAATCCCTAAAATTTTGTACTAGGTTGTTGTATCCAATGATAAAATCTTAATTTAATTTAAATCTATTAAAGAGAATCTATGAATATTTGAGTATGAGGATTCAAGATACATTTATATCATTACTATTGCATCGTAAACTTACACCTACATCCTGAATGCTACTATTTGTTTACTTTCCATATTTTCTCCTCTTCACCAAACTATAATTGGTAATAGGGTTTGACCAAAGAGAATAATCATATCTAGGAAAACTCCTAAATGGTGTTTGTCAACACCGCTCCTTTTAGAAAATATTGAAAGCATCAAGTTGAATGGGTTCCTAACATCATGACCGATGAAGTTCAGATTAGGTTTAGATTCATGTGAAAGGTTCAATTCCCTAGACATAAAGATTAATTCCATAGATGTTGAAATGAGTTTGAGCAATAGACATTTTTTTAGTCATCTAATCAATCGTAATTTTTGATAGTGTAAATGTATTCGGTGAAAATGTATTAATGGAAACAACAATATTGAAACACTAACAAGGATCAACCACAAAAACCCTAGCCTAACAATGAAAATGATCCACCATACACAAATTAAGATACCTAAGACCATGCAAATAAACAAAATAAACCAAGATATACCATTCACATGTCTAGTAGGGTTTCAATCCATTGATCTTGTTTGATATATTTGCTCTCAGATTTTATGTGTACACAAGAGTTCAACAAAGAACAGAAATGTGGTTGATAGTGTGATTGCAAGAAGGCTTGATTGCATAAGAGATTTGACGATTAAACGATTAGGGTTGATAATGAAGAGGGCTTCCTCTTATATAGAGAACACTGTAAGAAATGAAGGGATAAGATTGAGAGGTGTAAAGATAAATGGTCGGCTAGGATTAAAGGGTAGGTAGAGGAAATAATTAAATGATAAAGGGGGTAGGTAAGAGAAGAATTAAGAGATTAGTGACATGTGTCATGGGTAGAAAAGGCTAACGAATTAATTAATTAAATAAAAATTTATTTAATTAATAGATGAAGTGGGATCAATTAAATAAAAAAAAAAATTATTTAATTTAGGAAAAGGACAATTTAAATAAATAAAAGTATTTATTTAAATGAGAAAAGGATTAGAAGAGGATTACTGAATTAATTAAATAAATAAGAATTTATTTAATTAATAGAAGACTTGGGATACAATAAATAAATAAAATATTTATTTAATTAGACAGGATAATTTTAGGTGTCTACAGTAAATATAGTCATTGTCAAACTAGCTAGCTAATCATATTTGTAGTTAGTGACCTATTCATGCTTAGCTTAACTTAGATTTGTAATGATTTTGTCTCTCTTCATAGCATTGAGACATGTGTCCTCATCACTTGAGACACTTATTGCATGCATATTTGACACTTAGACACTTGTCAAGTGAGCTCACAAATGTTCCATCTTTGGAGGGTTAGTTATTTGTTTAGTCCTACCTTCCCACGCCATCTACTTTTCCTATATATGTAAGGCTTGTATGTACATTTTATATACACTTCATTCATATGATAGATTATCCTATTATATTTATCATTTTACTATAGAAATTTGTTTCCATACTTTCATATTCGCAATTTTCTCCAACAATTCTATAACATATTAACAAATCAAATAATTATGCTGAGAGGCATCTAAAATGACAACAAAATGTTCGTAAACAAAAAACCAATTTTGAAACAATTTGAAATGCAAATGACGGCCAAATGCATGAAATATGCCATCTTTTGGTTTTTGTGGAGGTGTTATTTTATTACTCGAAATAAAATAGAACCCTCACCACTTATCTCCAGCTATATGAAACCGTTACATTCAAATGATAGTGGAAGAGTGTCATAATATTTAAAAGGGAACACTCAATAAAATAAACTCTATTATTATCCATATTTTTGAAACTATTGTATAATACTAATATTGTTGCAATCCTAGATTCCCTTCTATTATAAGATATCTCTCAACATAATTTACCTATATTTTTTAAATATAGATATACTAGTTGTTGGTATTATGGATGACTTCGTCATGTGTTGCATTGGTTTTGTCATTTATGTCAACACTTATCTTTCTGGAGGTCTACATTGTTGATTTGGCACTCTGGTTATATTGGTTTGTTGTTGAACCGACACATTGTGGTCCTGACATGGATATTGGCTTATACACAATCATCGGTATATGTTTCACCGATAGCTCAAGAAGTTGATGATGACTTGTTATCATCTGGAGATCATTTGGTTATGTCGAAGACATGGATTGGATGTTTTCATTTTGTGTTTTTCTTATTGGTCTAATTGGGTTCACATATTTGCCTTTACCAGTAGATAGGTCTAGGTTATGGACTGGTACAAGATACCATGTTCTAGATCAACACGACATGTTTTGGAAATGGTTTATTGATTGAATAATGTGTAAATATATTGAGGCCGACATATTGTATTGCATCAAGACTTATTTTGTAATTGTAATATCTTTAGTGAGCCGAGCTAATCATAAGGTCTTAGGGTTTTGTATAAATAATTGTAAGATCTTATTTGAAGATCATTATGAGTGTGTGTGAGTATTGCAGATCCTTGTGCGAATCATGCAGATATTATCTGAAGGTTGAAGGAAAGGTTATGAAGGTGTTTGACACTCATGGTCAGAGCTTAAACCGGTACTGAATCCAACATTGTAGATGCTATACTGAAGCAATACATTGTTATTGGATTTAACCATCCAATTGTAGTTAGTGTGACTCTTATTGTGTGATTGAGCAGTGAGCTCTAGGTGGTTGGCCTTTCTGCATGTGCAGACCTCATTATTGTATTCACTTACTATCTATAGTAGTATCATCTGATTGTGGGTAAGGTTTCCCATTGTGGTATGTCCCCTTACAGGGTTTCCACATCAAAATCTCCATGTCATGTGTTGTGGATGTTGTTTCTTTTTTTGTTTCATGCATTAAGTTGTACCAATAATACTATAACTGTTAATCTGTTTTACCAGCACTGAGTTTTAAGTTGGAATAATTGGTTTTGGGTTGTAATTTATTGACAAATGATTCACCCCCCCTCTCAGTTGTCCTTCCCAATTCCTAACAATTGGTATAAGAGCTAAGTCCTCTTTTTGCAAAAGCCTAACAACTTGAGGAGATCCTATGACAGCAAATATTTTCAGGAAGGACAGTCCTAAACTTGATGGAACTAACTATGATATATGAAAGATCAGAATGAAAACACATTTGAACTGTATTGGAAGAGATATATGGGATGTTACAAAGGATGGCTATGTTGGTCCTACTTCGAATAACCCTCATCCATCGACATTGGCTAAAGACTTGGAGAATGATTGCAAAGCAAGAGAAGCACTTCTAAGCGCATTATTAGATCAACAAATCATGGGATTATCAGACAAATCTACTGCAAAATCTATTTCGGATAAACTGGAAACATTGAATGAAGGAGATACCACTGTCAAAATTGCAAAATTGGAATGTTACCAAGTCAGGTATGAAAATTTAAAAATGGAAGAGGATGAAAGAATTTCTGCATTTATGGAAAGAGTTAATGAAATTGTTTTAGGAATACAATGTTGTGGAGGATCTTTAAGTGAAGATGAAATTGTTTCTAAAGTTTTAAGAGCTTTGCCACCAACTTACAAAATGAAAGTGACTACTATTAATGAGTTGAGAACAATGCCTAATACATCAGTATCTAGAGATACTTTGGCTGGAAAACTTTCAATATTTGAGCTTGAAGAGTTTGGTCCTGTTGCTACTGTCAAAACTGATATAGCTTTCAAAGCACCATCATCAACATCATCATCATCATCATCTGACAAATCTGATTGGAAAGCACTTTATGCAAAAGAACTTGAAGATATCAGAAGAGAAAATGAAGAACTTGAAGAACTTGAAGCACTATTTGCAAGGAAGATGCCTAAAGGTCTAGTAGGAAGTAAGTATTTGCAAGGAAGATGCCTAAAGGTCTAGTAGGAAGTAAGTATGAAGGTAAAGAACCTTTCAAATGTTTTAATTGCAATAAAGCTAGTCATATGGTGTCTAGGTGTCCTGATAGACATGCAAGACTAAGAGAGGAAGAAAAAAGAACATATAAACCTAACCCTGGATATCAGAGATACAAATTTAAGAAAAATAGAGATAAGTCATGTTACTATGCAGATGAAGGTGTTACAAATGACTCTGATGAAGATCCAACAGATAGTGGATGGGAATTTGTTGTATTAAAAGAAGATCAATCGACACCTATTGTCAAACTGGTAGAGCAGGCATTAGTAGCAAAAATTGAAAAAAAGGATGAATGGATCATTGATAGTGGATGCTCGCATCATATGATTGGTGATAAAAGAAAATTCTTATCATTACAGGAAATTCTTGGAGGTCTAGTAAGATTTGGAGATGACAAAGCTTGTTTAATCAAAGGAAGATGCACTATATCTTTAGATGGTAAGCACAATACTGGCAATGTTTATTATGTTGAAGGTTTAAAGCATAATCTTTTGAGTGTTGGTCAGTTGGTGGGAAAAGGATTTCAATTACAATTCAAGAATGGAAAATGCAAAATCATGAACAAAACTGGATTGAAGATTGCAACCAGTAATCAGACTAAAGGTAATATCTTTCATTTGAATATCAGTGATAAGATATGTTTGATTGCTCACATTGATGAAAGTTGGTTATGGCATAAAAGAATCTATCATGTGAATTTTGATTGCATTGTAAAGATTAGTTCAACCAAGGCAGTAAGGGATTTACCTAAGATTGTGAAATCTCATAATCCAGTATGTAAGGAATGTCAAATAGGAAAGCAAGTTAGAACAACATTTAAGAGCATTTCTGAGAAATCCAATAATATTCTTGATTTAATTCATATTGATTTATGTGGTCTAGCAAGAAAAAGAAGTCTTCAGGGTGATAGATACTTTATGTTAATAATTGATGATTATTCTGGAATGTGTTGGGTTACTTTTCTCATGGAGAAATCAGAAGCTTTTGGGAGATTCAAGATATACAAGGCAATGGTAGAGAATGAAACCGGCAAGAAAATCAAATGTTTGAGATTTGATCAAGGAGGAGAATTTACATCTAGGGAATTCAATGCATACTGTGAAGAGAATGGAATCAAAAAACAACTATCAACACCCCAGACACCCCAACAAAATGGAGTTGTGGAAATGAAGAATAGAAATATATTGGATGCAGCAAGAACCATAATGATGGAAGCAAATCTACCTCATATGTAATGGAGAGAAGCAGTGAATACAACAGTTTATACTTTCAATAGAGTTCACATCAAAGGTGAAACTGGTAAGACCCCTTATGAACTATGGTTTGGTCATACTCCTACTCTTAAATACTTCAGAATATTTGGAAGCAAATGCTATATTAGGAGAGATGAGTCTATTGGCAAATTTGATCCTAGAAGTGATGAAGGAATATTTCTTGGTTATTCAACTAGAAGCAAGGCATATAGATGTTCTAATAAAAGATTATAGAAAATCATTGAGAGTACTATTGTGAAGATAGATGAACTTTTTAGAGGAGAATCAAGATCTATAGGTTCTAAACCGGTACTAGAAATGGTTATAAATGAACTAGCATGGATTGCACCAGAAGAGAATGAAGAACCAGTCACACCGGCATCATCAGAGAACTCAACTGTGACTGAAGAACAACAACCTATAAGTGGAAATCAGAATAAACCTAGGTATGTAAGATTGAATCATTCAGAAAATCAGGTAATTGGAAATAAAAATCAAGGTGTTATGACTAGAGGAAGATTGGCAAATAAAGAGGTATGTTTAATTTCTCAAGTTGAACTAGCATCATTTGTTGAAGCATGTCAGGATAAACATTGGATAAAAGCAATGGAAGATAATTAGAATAGATTGAAAAGAATAGTACTTGGACATTAGTTCCCTGGCCTAAAGACAAAAATGTAATTGGAACTAAATGGGTATTTAGAAATAAACTTAATGAGGATAGTGAAGTAATCAAAAACAAAGAAAGATTAGTTTGTAAAGGTTATTCTTAGAAAGAAGGAATTGATTATAATGAAACTTTTGCACCGGTAGCTAGAATTGAAGCAGTTAGACTATTTCTTGCATTTGCAGCTCACAAGAACTATAAAGTTTATCAGATGGATGTAAATTGTGCATTTTTGAATGGAGATCTTGAAGAAGAAGTTTACATTGAACAACTTGATGGATTTTCATTAATAGATGATAAGGATATGGTTTGCAGGTTAAGGAAAGCTTTATATGGATTGAAGCAAGCTCCCAGAGTTTGGTATGCTAGACTGGATAGATATCTTCTAAAGCTTGGATACACAAAAGGTAATGGTGACGGTAATTTGTATTACAAAATCACCAATGATGACATTTTGGTTATTGAAGTATTTGTGGATGATGTCATTTTTGGAGGAGAAGAAGAGCTATGCAAAGACTTTGCTCACAAGATGCAGGAAGAATTTGAAATGTTTATGATTGGAGAGATAAAAAAATTTCTATGTTTGCAAATTTCTCAAACAAATAAAGGTATATTCATATGTCAAACAAAACACTTGAAGGAACTTTTGAAGAAATTTGGAATGGAAAACTCCAAACCGGTAAGCACTCATATGACTACAACAAATAAATTGACATTAAAGGATGATTCAGCTCCTATAAATCTGACAAGGTATGTAGTACCCCTACCCTAGTCAGCTTTGTAAAACCGGTTTGACCTTGGTTGACTTTTTATGTGGCAATCTTGAATGGTTGAATTACCATGAGGTAATGTTGTAGTCAGATATTATGATTATTGTGCATACCTGTTAATGTGCTTTCACATCAATTCTTATGTAAGTTTAATTGTTCTTGCAGGTACAGTACCGCCTTGGTGTGAGGTTCGTCTTCACCTGGATTCGCAGGGTTGAGTATACCTCTTTCATCCTTAGAATTTGGGTTAGGTGGTTGTAAAACCTTTAGTTTACCCTAGTCATGCTCAAGTGAGCGTTGCCTGTGGTTCATCAGTTTCCCTTTTTCATTTGGGTTTGCGGGTCATGTATTTGGTTGGTTTTCTTGGGTTGCATGCTTGGCGTGTGGTAAATGGAGTATTTATCCCTAAGTATTTATTTTGATTTAATGTGTTCATTTACGCATTAGTAATTGAGAAATTAAAATAAATAGGTTTCTTTTATGCGATTAATTATTAATTAAAAAGATCACTCTACTTATGTTTGTAGCGAGTTTAATTTAATGGTTAATTCTAAATAACGAATTTATTCAGTTTATGCATTTTGAAAAGGAAAGATTTAAATTTATTCGAAATAGAAATAATTTAATCTCTTTTTCTTTTGGGAATATAAAGGTTAATTTTAATTATTTAAGAAAATCAATTTTAATTAGAAAAACAAGTTTAATTCATATATATTTTATATAGTGTGTAAGATTGATTTTGAGAATTTAATTTAATTAAAAATATTTTACCCTCATTAATATTGTGAAATGCAACTATTAGCTTTGTTAATTAAAAATTAAATGAGGGAGAAAAGCATTTTGTTTTTTAATTAGAACAACAAGTTTAGATTATTTTAATAGTTGAAAAGAATGATTTTTCTTTTATTTATTTATTTTTATGCTTTTTATTCAAAAGTGGTTTAAATTCTAAAATAAGGGATTAGGTCAGGGAATTCTTCTATTTAACCCTAGGTTTGGAAATATTTTTGGGGGATTATTTTTGGGAGAGCTTTTTGGAAAATATTTTGGGAAGAAGGATTTTTGGGAGGAGATTTGGGCATTTTGGAAGGGATTAGATTTTTGGAGCTTGTAGGTTGGGCTCTTCTTCAATCTTGCCAGGATTGCTGAACCAGGTAGGCCTCTGGTTTATTTTATTGGTTTCTTGTTTTTAAGAAATTGTTTTGGATTTTGAAGAAATCTGTTTGTGAAGATTAAAAAAAATCTCATTTATTTGGGGAAAATGAAACAGTTGTAATTTTATTTCCAATCCAAACCCTTCTTGTTTTGTTTCCATTCCAAGTTTAGATTATGGTTGCTCTGGTTGTTTTAAAATAAAAAATAAACTTGAGATTGGCTGTTTACAATGAAAATTTGTTAAAATTCCAAATAAATGCTTTAATCAGAGAGATCTGTTGTGCTTGGTTAAATGGAAATCGAAGTATGAAAGAAATTTTACCAGTCTCAATATTTGGGGCTTTTTGGTGTTTTCTTTTAAAATAAAATAAAATATGTTTATGCTGGTCTTTTATTATTTTGGAAAATATCCCCATTTTGTTCTCAGAAATTTTTTGAGTATTGTTAAAAAAAATATATATTACTGTTAGTCTGTGTGTACCCAACAACTGGGGTTTTAGTTTTATTTGTTTTTTTAAATACTAATAAAACTCAAAAATAAAAAATAAAAATAAAAAAATAATACAATTTATATTTGCGATTTTTAGTTTTATTTGTTTTTTTTAATAATAATAAAACTAAAAAAAAATAATGCAATGTATATCTGCGATTTTTAGTTTATTGGAGGCTGCGTGGAGAACCATGGCGTGGGGAACCATGGCATGGTCTCCACACAACCTTGGTTGTGGGGAGACCATGTCATGGTCCCCACAACCCCTTCCCAAAGGAAGAGGGGACCACGTGGTTCCCACTTGGTGGGGCCCGTGGGTTTCCCCATGGGAGGGGGGTTAAAAGTTTTGTTAAGTTTCTTTTTTTAATGTTAAAATAAAAGTTTTTAATTTTATTTTTAGTAAAAGGTTTTTTTAAATATAGTTTTTAATTAATTATTAATTATTATTAATATATATTTATTAATGAAGATTAATATATATATATATATATATATATATTAATATTCAATTTGAAATTCGAACATTATTAAATTATTATTAATGTATATTTTATTAATGAAGATATATATATATATATATATATATATATATATATATATATATATATATATATATATATATATATATATATATATATATATATATATATATATATATATATATATATAATGGGGAAGTATCTTTTTGGAAAAAGATAGAATATTATTTTAATCGGAAAATTGTTGAAATAAAATATAGTTATTAATTGATAATTTTTACATAATATTTTATTCAAGAATATATTATTTGAGTAATTAAAAGAATGAAATATTTTATCATGGATATTTTGAAAATTTAAACGATATACTATTGGAATTATTGGAAATTTAATAATGTATCGTTTGGAAAATTGGTAAGTTAATGAGATTTTCATTTAAAAAAATAAATAAATGATTTAGTTTATATTTTTCCTTTGTATTGAGACATAGACAAATGGACTATTGCAATTGTGGTGTTGTATTCACCTTGTAATGGTGATTTTTCTATTAATGTATTTTTGAAAACTTAGATCATTTAGAAAACTTGATTGACTTTTATTGTTTAAACCAATAGGAAAGAAGATTGTCCTTTTTCCGGTTATTGCCTATGCAAGTTTAATTTCTGTATTCGCTTTTTTTTAAGTAATGGCAAGGCCTTGATATGTTTGTTTGGACCCTGTTGTTTGGTTGATTTGGGGTACCTGTTTATGTCTTCAGTCTCTAGTTTGGTTGTTGCCTTGTGATGGTGTTATAACTGGTCTTGTCCTTTATGCGGGTGTCGAGTGTTGATTTGTGGTTGACCATAGCAGGTCAGGTCTCTAGTTAGAGTACTGTCGGGCAATGGACCTTGTATTAGCTTTTAATATGTTCAGTTGGATCCGTTTCTATGTAGGGATCATTTATGTAATTATTGACTGATGTGGTTGGTTGTTTATTGGTATGATTCGCCTTGATGGAAGGAATGTAAATGATGTGAACCTTATGTATCCTTAACTTATTTAAATGATCAGAGGCATCTTGCAGTTGAGTAGACTCGAAGATGTAGCCCTTTAGGGGTGAACTCCGATATCAATTTGGTGTTATGTGTTGCTTTTGTTCTTATGTTTCATGTTTTAGTGTTAGCATGTATGGATGGCATTTTGATAGAATGTGTAAGTGGTTTAGATGAAATTAATTATAAATGCATGTATGCAGTCGTCTTTTAAATGCAGTAAATTGGATCATGAACGAATGTAGATTAGAATAATGGAATTTATATTTAGTTATTGTTAAGGAAATTAAGTATGCATGGAAAGATCTCGTTAGTTTATGATGAAATTCAAGTGTGTTATTAAATTGGATGCATGACTCAAATTTTAATGAAACGTATGAACGAAAGGTATGAATAAACCTTAATGAATGACCTTTATCTTGTGATCTATATTTTGTCTTATAGAAAGAAATTATCCTTGTTTAAGAATTATCTCATTATTAAGACAATCGGCTTATTGGATTAATTAGCGTGAGTTAAGTTAATTGTGTAATTACGTAATCACGTTGGGAAACTCTTTAGGTGTTAGATGATGTCTTCCGCTGTGTAATTTGAACTTTGATATCTTGTTGTATCTTAATGTTGTGTTTAACTTTAAAACAAAATTATTGCACTCCATTCGTGTGTTTTAGCTTTATCCCTTCGGGGTTTCTTGGCGGTGCATTACAAGGTACAAATCTATGATTGAAGGATTACTGTATTTGACACAAACCAGACTTGATATAATGAATGCAGTGTGTATTGTTTCAATATTTCAAAGCAATCCTAAAGAAAATCATGAAAGTGCAATAAAAAGGATTTTCCGGTACCTACAAGGCACAACAAATCTTGGTTTATGGTATCCTAAGGATGACAATTGTGAGTCATGTGCATATACAGATGCAAATTGGGCAGAAGATGTGGATGACAGAAAGAGTACCACTGGTAGTGCATTCTTTCTTGGCAGAAGGTTAATTTCATGGATCAACAAGAAACAGACTTGTGCATCATAATCTACAGCAGAAGCAGAATATGTTGGAGCAACAACTAATTGCACTCAGGTATTATGGATCAAGCAAATGTTGAAGGATATCAAGGTAAAATGCAAAGAACCGGTAATTATTCATTGTGATAATTCAGCAGCAATAGATATATCAAAGAATCCGGTATTTCACTCTAAAACAAAGCATGTTTCTATTAAGTACAATTTTTTGAAAGAGAATGTTGAAGCAAATGAAGTGAGATTGGTTTATGTGAATACTAAAGAGCAAATTGCAGATATCTTTACAAAGCCTTTGCCTAAGGAAACATTTGAATATCTCAGAGAGCAGCTTGGGGTAATTTCCCCACCGACAGAGACTTGAATGATGAAGATTGGCATCAAACCAACAGGGACTAACAAAAAAATCTTTTTTCGGCTTGATGAAGGAGAGATACTGCTCGGGGGGAGTAGTTAGTTGTATGTTATGTTTTGATTCTTGACTACTTTGGCATTTGATGTCAAAGGGGGAGAGATGTCTATGGAAAAACATTGTACTTTGAAGATTGGGGAGAGATGTATTCTTGGAGAGATGTATTTTGGGTTTTGGTTATATTGTTTCTGTTTCTGGTACAAAACTTTGTATTGATCTATTTTGGGAGATTGTTGGTATTTGACATTCTGTTTTTGGCACTTAGATGTTTTTCCATCTAGTGTTGCCATCAATGCCAAAGGGGGAGATTGTTGGTATTATGGATGACTTCATCATGTGTTTCATTGGTTTTGTCATTGATGTCACCATTTATCTTTCTAGAGGTCTACATTGTTGATTTGACACTCTGGTTATATTGGTTTGTTGTTGAATTGGCACATTGTGGTCCTGACATGGATATTGGCTTATACACAGTCACTGGTATATGTTTCACCAGCAGCTCAGGAAGTTGATGATGACATGTTATCATCTGGAGATCATTTGGTTATGTCGAAGACATGGATTGGATGTTTGCATTTGGTGTTTTTCTTATTGGTCTAATCAGGTTCACATATTTGCCTTTACCGGCAGATAGGTCTAGGTGATGGACTGGTACAAGATATCATGTTCCAGATTAGCACGACATGTTTTGGAAATGGTTTATTGATTGAATAATGTGTAAATATATTGAGGCCGACATATTGTATCGCATCAAGACTTATTTTGTAATTGTAATATCTTTAGTGAGTCGGCCTAATCATAAGGTCTTAGGGTTTTGTATAAATAATTGTAAGATCTTATTTGAAGATCATTATGAGTGTGTGCGAATATTGAAGATCATTGTGAAGAGCAAAAATAAGCAGATGCTTGTGCGAATCAAACAGATATTATTTGAAGGTTGAAGGAAAGGTTATGAAGGTGTTTGACACTCATGGTCAGAGCTTAAACCGATACTAAATCCAGCATTGTAGATGCTATAATGAAGCAGTACATTGTTATTGGATTTAACCATCCAATTGTAGTCAATGTGACTCCTATTTTGTGATTGAGCAGTGAGCTCTAGGCGGTTGGCCTTTCTTCATGTGTAGACCCCATTATTGTATTCACTTACTATCTACATTAGTATCATCTGATTGTGGGTAAGGTTTCCCACCATGGTTTTTTCCCTTACAGGGTTTCTACGTCAAAATCTCTGTGTCATGTGTTGTGGATGTTGTTTCTCTTTTTGTTTCATGCATTAAGTTGTACCAATAATACTATAACTGTTAATCTGTTTTACCGGCACTAAGTTTTAAGTTGGAATAATTGGTTTTGGATTGTAATTTATTGACAACTGATTCACCCCCTCTCAGTTGTCTTTCCCGATTCCTAACACTAGTAACATCTATTATAATAAAATCAACTTAAAAATTTAAAATTATTACATTATTTATTTAAATCTCATACATTTACTCAATAATATTATCCAACCTTTCAGCATTGTTTATTCATTATAAATTGATTAATCTAATAAAGTATGTGCTATATATACTTTTCATACATGATACAAAAGATGTTCTTAAAAATCCATAAGAGAATAAGTTGAGAATTATAAGATAAATTATTATATTATGAAGGTCCTTTTATGGACTTTAGTTGTGATATTTTAGACTTTTATGATATTAAAGTAATTACATTTAACTCCTTTAAGTACGTTATTTCCAAAAATAATTTAAAAATTTAAATTTTTCATATTTTTTTCTCTAAAAAAGTGGACCAAAAGGGAAAA
Source organism: Cryptomeria japonica (assembly GCF_030272615.1). Taxonomy (NCBI): domain Eukaryota; kingdom Viridiplantae; phylum Streptophyta; class Pinopsida; order Cupressales; family Cupressaceae; genus Cryptomeria; species Cryptomeria japonica. Next base: position 607,501,729 of record NC_081413.1, on the reverse strand, counting down.
ACACTAACATGTGGAAAATTTAACCAAAAATGAAGAATCAAATCTTTGGGGAGAATAATCTAATGTAAGCATTCCATTATGTTTTAAGATAAAATACTTTTATTTTATTTTATTTATTTATTATTATTTTTCTTTTTATAAAGGATTGTTTATAGTGCAATAGGTCAAATCATATGAAAGTAACGTTGTAAGAGCATATTAGAAGCATGTCTTATATTAGAGTTATGCTAAATGCTTGAGTACTAAATATGAAAAAAAGGGGAAAATGATAATATAACAGTTTTATTATTTAACTTAAAGTGATCTATACTATATTGATAAATAAAGATCATCATCATTAATTTTTGGGAAAGACAAGAATTTTTTTATTAATCCAGAAAAAACAATACAAAGAGCATAAATGGATAATAATAAAAGTGGTTAGTAGTTATTAATAGTTTAATAGATAGAAGCATCGGAATAAATTTCAGTTTTATATTTTAAAATGATTAATAATTAATTTAAAATATATTTAAAAAATTTATATACATCTTTATAATAGTGAATGATTACTTTTAAGTAGGAGAAATAATTATACAAAAAGATTTTTTTAGTTTTTTTTTTGGTTTAGAGTTTTTTATTTGTCTTTGGTAACAAGAATAGTATAGATGTCTTACATAAATATGGATTATTTTACTTTATTTTATTTCTTATATATTATTTAAATATATAATTTAATTTTTATTGGAAGAAATATTTTTGATAATATAATGTTTTATACTATTGTAGGTAACTTTTAATTTTGCTTTTTGAAAAGCCACCATTCATTATTTGGATAATTATTTTGTTTTATTTTTGCTTCAAAAAATAGAGTAAATATTATATATTTATGTGTTACTTTTAGAGCTTTCATATTGATATATATTTTAAAATTTTGACATCTTTGTGCTTGAAGAGTTTAAGTAGGCTCTAAAAATATCTTTTCTTTCATGTTAATGACATTAGATGCTTCTCTCCCTTTTTATCATTGTCGGTTACACCTATCAATATAGTAAATAGAAGAAAAAATGGCTAAAATTTCTAAACTTAAATTGATGAATGAGTTGAATAAAACCACCAAGGAGACTCTAACCATACAAGTAGAGAAATGGTAGAGGGCTTTGTGTGAAAGGACTCTAAAGTTTTCTCATTGAGAAGGCATGTTCATTGTGAAATGATGATAGATTAATCACATGTTTTTATGTAAATTTTTATACAGATTATGTGACAAATATCATTTACGAAGGATGGATTAGTCCAATGGATATTTTTAGTGTTTTTGTAGGACTACATTCATTATTTAGGTAGGTTCTTGTTCATTGGTATCTCCTTTTGAATGCTTCACTGAAATTTGACTTTAAAAGATGTTTTAATGGTTGGGTATTGGTTTTCTATAGTTCTTATTGTTAGATTTTGTGAGAAGCAAGAACGAGCCAAAATCTGATGTTGGACGTAGATCACATGCAACTCCAAGAAACAAATGATCGAAGATCAAAATAGATGAATGAAGAGAAATCTAAAATGAGAGAAAATAGAGACAAAGAAGAGAATTTTGGGAATACTCTCACCGAGCTATCACTAAACTAGTGAAGGTGAGAGTATAGTGCTTATTATATAGAAAAATAATAGCATATAAATCCAAGAGGTACATTAAATCCCACTTCCCATAAAAGGTGGAAGGTTTTGCCTACTTGGTAAATACCAAAACATGTGACATAACCTCCTTACATAAAAACAAAAAAGGAATTATCAAGGTGGCACATAAAGCTGAAACAAGGTGAGAAACCTAACTACCCCATAACCCACTTAGGAAATGACAAAATAGTGGTTATGAGAGGTGACACAATATGCCAAAAGAGGGTGTGTAACTCAACTACTCATTTGAGCGGGACAATTACACATGTAGTTGAAGTATTTTGCCACGTGTCCTCATATTAACCACTACTAATAACCTAAGCAAGCGTAAATAATGTGTAGAAAAATAAATACCTACACTAACACCCCCTTAAGCGTGGCTTAGGTGGGTGAAAAAATCAGACCCAACAAATGAGGCCATGTTAGGTACCCATGTACATAGAGATTCCCCTCAAGAGAAGACGTCTATCCATAAGAGGAATAGCCCCCCTAAATAGAGAGAAAGTGCCCCCTCCCAAAGTAGAGAGAGAGAGAGAGAGAGAGAGAAGTCCCTCCTGAAGTAGACACTTGTTACATCCCAAGCAAAGCTTGCAAATGAAGGAACTTGGTTTTGGTGAAGATGTCTGTAGTCTGCTTTGATGTAGAATAATACTTAAGATCAACGATGCCTTCCTAAATAAGATTTGAATGTAGTGCATATGTATCTCAATGTGTTTCATCATTTGGTGGTGAATTGTATTTCTTGAAATTTGTATAGCACACTAATTATCCCAAAAGATAACGGTAGGATTTCTGATTGGAATACCAAACATAGTGAGAATATTTTGAATCCAAATAGCCTCAAAGGTGGCATTGACTGCCCCTCAATACTCAGCCTATGTCAATGAAAGAGTAATTATGAACTGCTTCTTTCTTAACCAACAAACTAGACTAGAACCAAGTGAGAAGCAATACCCTAAAGTAGACTTGTGATCTTAAGAATCACCTGCCCAATTTGAATCTATATATCCTACAAAGTCAATATCCATGCCTACTGCATATTGAATTTCATAATTGTGAATACCCTAAATGTAGTGGAGGATCTACTTAGCTACTTTCCAATGCAACTCATGTGGCTCATGCATGAATCAAGAGACCATGCCTATAACATATGAAATGTTGGGTCTTGTATGAGTCAAGTAGATGAGACTTCCAACAAGTTGTTGATATAAAGTTCCATCAACAAAGGGTGAAGAGAACTTATCATTAAGTTTAACCCCTGACAAAAATGGAGTCGGTGCAAGGTCACAATCGACCATACAAAATATGAAGAGCATATCAAGTGTATACTTGCATTTTCCAAGGAAGATACCTAAAGATGACTAAGGGATCTCAATCCCCAAGAAGTAATGCAAAAGACCCAAGTCTGACATCATAAATCTATCATGTAGGATAGTTTTCTCTACCTTTATGGTGGATGAATGACTCCTTGTGATCAACAAGTCATCAACATAGAGAACCAAAAAAGTGATAGTTTCATCCTGCTATAGAATGTATACATTCAAATTAAAATGGAATTGAATGAAGCCAATTATTAGAAGGAATGAGTCTATCTTGGCATACCAAGATCAAGGAGCCTCTTTGAGTCCATAAAGATACTTTCCAAGTTGACACACAAGTGAGGGATCCTAAAAAAAACCCTACGGTTCCTCCATGTAGATTTCCTCCTAAGGTTACCATGAAGAAAGGAACTCCTCACATCCATCTGATGAACTTCCTAATGATGGGCTGCAACTATAGCAAGGACAAGCCGGATGGAATTCATCTTAGCAACTCATGCAAAAGTCTTAGAGTAGTCAATCTCAAGAACCTAAGAGAATCCTTTTGCTACCAAGAAAGCCTTATACTTATCAACTAACCCATATAATACAAATTTTATTTGATAGATCCACTTGTATCGAACAAGTTTCCTTCCTTTAGGAACAAGAACTAAATCCCATGTTTGATTCATTTGTAAGGAATTGAACTCTTCCTTCATTGCAATATCCCACTCAATAATACCTAAAGCCTCTAAAAAAGACTATGAATCAAAATTTAAAGCAATGAAGGGATGTGAAGCTCAATGAAATTGTGACCTTATTCTTCTTGTTTCAAATGGATTGCCCAACTAATCACCTGTTAAATTAAATGTTTGTCGAGCCCAAAGATGCACTGAGGTTATTCTGGGGAGGATAATCAACCTTTAAATGATGACTATGCGAGGAATTTGAATCTTCATCATCACCGTTTCCATCTAAAGTGGAGGAATAAAACTCCTCATCAAGATTAGGAAAATGAAGATCCCCTAAAGAATTTCCATCATGATGCAATGTCTCCAATGTGATGGTGTATGGAAAAGTGGTATGAGAATAACTGGAAGAACTCTCCTCTCAATGAATAACTCATGAGTGGTTGGATGGATAAGTCTATACCCTTTGACATCATCTAAATACCCACTAAATATGCAAGGTTTGATTTGTGAATCCATAATCTCATGTTTCTCTATTGGAATGTGGGCCCATACAAGAGAACCAAACACTCTAAAGCTCTTAGATGTGGTCTTCTGACCAATCTAAGCTTGAAAAGGAGTTACCCCCTTCACAACTTTGTAAGGAACTTGGTTTTGGATATAACACACATAGTTGATGGCCTCTACCCAATACTAAGGTGCCAAATACTTGGAGTGTATTATACAATTGGTCATCTCCTTCAAGGACCCATTGATACAAGAGCATCCCCGATCTATGAGCAATCTTGTATCAACCAAAAATATTTCCTTTCAGTTTAGTTCTTGTTCAGTTCAATGTGCAATTTTATGTGTTCTTACTTGTACTGGTTGTTTCTTGCTTTTCATTGTAGATCCTATTTTCGATTTCCAAGCTAGTTCATGTGCTTAATTCCATATTTTCAGTTCATTTGGATTCCTTCCAGGCTATTTATCGCTCCCAGTTGACTGTTTCTGGCTTCTGGGATAATTCTTGTGCTTACTGGTTAACTTTCCTTCATTACTAGAGTGGTTCTTGGCATGCAAATCTATTTTGGGTCTTGTTCGATGTTCTTTGGCATGTGGCCGACCTTCCTGCTGATCCGATCTTCTTGGTTGTTATTTTTTGAAAATATTTCTTTCATTCTTAGGGCCGACCTAGTTACACGTTCCACTTTCCTGCATTGGTAAATGCAATCTTTTGAGGCCGACCCAGATTTGTTCCAAAGGGTATTTATATGGCACTATGTAATCATTTATAGGAAAAGGAAGTAGAAATAAGAATAAGGATCGAGATTCGCATTTAGTGATCTAGTTGATTCTAAGAGTCCCTGTTGGATTGTATCTGGCTTGTAGCCTACATGTAACCAGTTAACTACTAGATGTTCTAAGATGATTGTATGATGATAACCGGTTGGTTGCCGGAAGTTCTAAGGCAATAATATGGTTTGTTTTTGTAATTTTTCTATGTTTTATTGTTGCTTTCATTGTGTTACTCTTGTTGCATAAGTCAGTTAATTCTCTTTGAGGGTTTTTCCGGTTATGGTTGCATCAAGTGGTATCAGAGCTGGTTATGAACTGGTTAGTGGAAGAGTTGTTTGTGAACCTTGAGGCATTACTTTGGGTGGATAGATCATCGATTGAAGGTAGGCTACATGTGTGTTCAATAGATCACTGAGGAGAGGCAATTGAAACCGGTAGTCAGATCATCGAGTTGAGGCAATTCACCAGAGCGGAAGAGGAGATGCCGCCTAGAAGGACAAACCCCCAGAGGGTACAACAGATGATGGAGGACTTCAAGAATGAAGTGAGGAATGAAATCCGAAATGCTTTGGTTGGTTTGTAGAGGAACCCTAAATCTGAGGATGAGTATGAAGAATTCGGTGAAGAGCTTGAAGCAGAAGAGGCTGGAGGACCGGAAGATGAAAGAGAGGAAATATTCCTGAGAGAAGTGGTGCAAGAGAGTAAAGTTCAGAAAGTGGAGGTTTCAAACTTTTCTAGAACGCTGAACCCGGAGGATCTGATTGATTGGATTGGATAGTTGGAGATTTTTTTTTTTAGGATGTCAAGGATTCGTAGAGAGTCTGGTTGGCACATACTAAGTTGAAAGGGCATGCTACCTTATGGTGGAAATAATTGTAGAAAGACAGAGTGGAGAATGGTGAAATGAAGATCACTCGGTGGAGACAGATGGTTGCAAGATTGAAGGCGAAGTTCATACTAGGAGACTATGAGTTGGAATTGTTCAAGAAGTTGCAGAACCTGAAACAGAGAAACATGACTGTGAAAGAGTACACTAAGTAATCCTACAAGGTGATCATTAGATCTAGACATAGAGAGATGGATATAGAAAAGGTGGCGAGGTACATAAATGGACTTGCATTTAACATTCAGGATGAGATGAGTATGTTGAGGGTTTCCACAGTTGAAGAAGCTTACCAGTATGCTTTGAAGGCTGAGGAGAAGATGAGAAGAAGACAGTTGAATAACCCTAGAGGGAAGGAGAGATTCAAGGAACATATGAGTACAGAGAAGCAGAATGTTGAGGAATGATCAAAACCTAAGTGGAGTAAAGAACCAGAACATAAAATACAAAGGAAAGGCAGTGGCAATATTGGTAGAGAATTTCCTGGCAAATGTTTCAAGTGTGGAGAAACTGGACATAGATTTTATGAATGTAAGAAGGGAATGGCAAGAAGTTATGTGGCCAATGAGGAACTGAAAGGTGAAGTCACTGGACCTTACTATATACCGGAGCAAGGAGAATCCCTTATGTTTAGAAGAGTTGTGATGGAGCAAAGCAGTGAGGATACCAAATCTACTCAAAGAAAGAGTTTTTTTGGATTGTGTGTAAATCAGGTGGTAAGTGTTACAAGGTTATTGTGGATAGTGGAAGTATTGATAATTTGGTATCTGAGGAGATGGTAGTGAAGCTTGGGTTGAAGAGGCTTGAGAATCCTTGTCCTTACAAGGTAAGTTGGTTACAAGATGATCAAAAGATAGAAGTAAAGGAATAATGTTTGGTGAATTTGAATATTGGGCCTTTTAGGGATGAGGTCTTGTGTGATGTTGTATCTATGAGTGCTTGTCATGTCTTGTTGGGAAGACCTTGGCAGTTTGATAGAGGAGCTATTTATGACTGTAGAAGAAACCTAGTCACTATTGAGAAAGATGGGCAAAAGTTCACATTGACTTCTTTGAAGGAGAAAGAGAAGGAGGTGAAGAATCTGAGTCTTGAGAAAAGTTGCAGTACTAAGAAACTAGTTGCAGAGGTAATACCAGAAGGTGGCATGAGTTTGCAAAAATATCTTATAAATAAGCCTGATGGATAGATAGAACCAGATGACAAAGAGCTTATGGTGACAAACCGGATGAAGTCTTGTGGCAGAAACAAATCAGAGTTGTAGAAGAAAGAGAGCAATAAATAGAGACAATGCACAAATATGAAGCAAAGGAAGAGAAACAAAGAGAATCAGAGGTTAGAGAAGCCGGTTGAGATCCTGGAGGAGCTAAAGAAGAGGTTGACAGATAAGGAATATGTTTAGATCAAAAATGAGCATGGGGTCTCTATCCCAAATCCTTTTAGATGTTCATGAGTTGCCTCTCATGGAACATATTTTTCTACCTGGGGTGTTTGATGCAAGAGCATCCCCGGTCTATGAGAAATCGTGCATCAACCAAAAATATTTCCTTTCAGTTTAGTTCTTGTTCAATTCAGTGTGCAGTTTTCTATGTTCTTACTGATAGTTTCTTGCTTTTCATTGTAGATCATGTTTTCGGTTTCCAAACTGGTTCATGTGCTTCATTCCAGATTTTTCAGTCCATTTTGATTCTTTTCTGGCTAGTTATCACTCCCGATTGACTGTTTCTAGGTTCCAAGACAGTTCTTGTGCTTATTGGTTAACTTTCCTTCATTACCAGAGCGGTTCTTGGCATGTGGATCTATTTTGGGTCTTGTCCGATGTTCTTTGGCGTGTGGTCAACCTTCCTGCTGATCCAATCTTCTTGATTGTTATTTTTCAGAAATATTTCTTTCATTCTTAGCGTCGACCTAGTTACATGTTTCATTTTCTTGCATTGGTAAAGTTAATCTTTTGAGGCTGACCCAGATATGTTACAGAGGGTATTTATATGACACTATGTAATCATTTGTAGGAAGAGGAGTAGAAATAAGAATAAGGATTGAGATTCACATTTAGTGATCCGGTTGATTCTGAGAGTCCCGGTTGGATTGTATCTGGCTTGTAGCCTGCATGTAGCCGGTTAACTACTGGATGTTCTAAGATGATTGTATGATGATAACCGGTGGGTTGCCGGAAGTTCTAAGACAATAATATGGTTTGTTTCTATATTTTTTCTATGTTTTCTTGTTGCTTTCATTGTGTTACTCTTGCTGCATAAGTCGGTTAATTCTCTTTGAGGGTTTTACCGATTATGGCTGCATCACCCATTCTTGCATTTTGTGACACCACTTTGTCGAGGATTGTATGGAATTGTGTGTTGAATATTGATACCTTCTGAAGCACAAAATTATTTAAAGTGATTATTGACATATTCACCTCCATTATCTGTACACAAATTCTTGATGAACTTCCCAGATTATTTCTCTACAAAAACTTTGAAATATAGAAAATTTTCAAGACCTCAAACTTTTGTTTGAGAAAGTAAACCCATGCATATCTAGAAAAGTCATCAATAAATGTCAAGACATATCTAGCCCTGTTTAAAGATGGTTGTGGAAATGGTCCTGTCAAGTCACTATTGTAAAGTTCTGATGCCAATAGCTAACAAGATAAGAGGGGGGGGTGAATCATACAAACTTAATCTTCCATAAAATCAATAGATTCAACCTCGGTAACTTATACTTCAGCAATATAACCAAAAACTGCTAAACATGCTAACTCATAAACACATAATCATCATAACACATATAACACTAGATTTAACGTGGAAACCCAAATAGGGAAAAACCACTATGGGATTTCAGACCCACTAAGAAATATACTCTTCTAGAGTATGTTCAGTTAAAAGCAAATCCTATTAAAGATTACAAACACATTGCTAGATGTGACCTTGTTAAAGGATTTCCCTTAGATCTATTAGGATCTTCACTTTGTTAGAAGTGACCTTGTCAAAGGATTTCAAACACTCAATTAGAATGTTACCTTGCTAGAGGATTTACAAATAAGACTGTTAGGTCCACTCGGTTAAGAGATTTCCTGTCTATTACAAAATAAACAACACTAAAAATATATTTGCAACTTCACATCTAAAATGCTAAAGCAGATTCTTATTTGCTCAACACTGTCTAGTCATAGGACTTATCTTGTCCCTCTGCTGGGCTCCCTACTTTGTTATTCAAATAGGTCTTCAAGCTTCTGTGCTCGGTAATCACTATGTAGCATCCCTATGCTTACACTTGCCCGCATACATTGTTCATCAATAATTTTTTATTTATAAACAATTTTCTAACCGCTAAATCTCCTTGATCACATTTCCCATGATCAATCATAGCCATCAGATCTTCAATCTTGACTAGGTTCAATGTATCCTTCGATCTGAAAAATGTTTTACTTTGCCTAGGAACTTGCATCCTATTCTTGGAACTTGTGCTAGGTTAAGCGGTTCAATCTGTGTTGTAGATCTAGCTCCTGAATTTTCAAAGCCATAGATCCTTAACAAACTTCTTGCATGACATATCAATCATTTAATCAACTTTAGCTAATAAGCTTCCTTCATTAAATAACGCTTTTATTCATCCAATGCATTCTGTCATAACTCGGTTGCATCTCGGTAAATACTAAACTTCACTCGGTAGACATTCCGCCTTCATTAACCGATATCAATAACCTTAGGGTTTACCGACTAGGTTTCTTAGGGTTTACTGACTAAGTTCTTTGCTCGATGACATAGTATAGTATTAACCTTACAATAAACAACATATGTAGGATATCAAAACAATCTAAACATCATGATCTCATCATTGTCTAACTCAGTAATAGTTGCCCATTGAATAACTTATTTCTCCCCTTATTCATCACATTCTTTATGTGTCTTTTACCAACATCTTAATTCTCTTCAAATCAATCTTCTCAAGATATGGCAACATCATACTGAATCAAAATATCAATTTCATGACATCAATGACAAAATAATGTTATAAAGATAGTTATCATCCTTCTTCAGTTATATCAATAATCTTCAACAACCTTCTCAATATCCTTAATGAATATCAACAATCTCCTTCTATTGAAATGCCAACAAATATGCACCAACTCCAATAGCTGTGTAGCTCTCCATGATCTTTATTTATCATAATTTTCTTTAGGATGCTTACCAAGAATGCATCCTTGACAAACTTCATCAGAAAATCGAATAGAAGACAACCCTGAAACCATGTCCTGATGACTAAGTTGTTGCAAGTAATGGTAGTTCAAGTGGCCAAACAATTGATGCCATAAATAACTCACCTCATCTACATAAGTGAGTAAGACTATCAAAAGATATATAGGAACAAAATGAGAAAAGTGATATTGTCTATATTGATGATTTGTTTTTCCCACAACAACAATAGACCCATGCATTTCACTTATTACCATTGTATCTAGTGTGAAATCAACTCACTTGCCTGAACTAGTGTGAGTGATTTGATAAACAGATAGGATATTAGTTGATAAAGATGGAATACAAAGGATATCCTCAAATGTTCCTTTTCGTCCACATCAAAAAATTTCTCCCATGCATTTCAATAAGAGTATCATCACCCATTAGTATGTCAGGCATAAAAAGTGGCTTTAAAGGGGTGAAATAATATTTTGAAGAAGCCATGTGGTGTAAAGTACCCGATTCAGTGATCCAAAAATTTGGTTGTGAAGGAATAGCAACTCGGGCCTTACCCTTTCCTTTTCCCTTACTTTTGTCTCTATCCTTAGAAGATCCTTCTGATGAACTTTGTTTGACTGAATCCAACACCTTGAGATTGTTCTTTTCTAGAAGATGGGAAAGGTGATCAATTTGTTTCTATAAAAACTTATGTTCATCATGGCCATGCCTGTTATAGTAACAACACTTGACCTTCTCCTTATTAGGTTGTTCACCTTTTGATGAAGAGGTATGATTATCTGCTTTTGAAGTAGCAAATCTTTGGTCTTTCTTCTTCTCTCCTTGGTTCTTTTGTTTCTTAATTTGCTTACTAAACCATTTATGTTCTTTTGTGCCTTGATTTATAGCTAAGTTATGTGACTTAGAGGGTTTTATTGTACCCATTTGAACCAATTTGTACTACTCCCTAGTGAGATCTATAGAAAATTCAGCTAGAGAAGGAATTTTGAATATGGTACCTAGGGCACATTTTGTAGCATAGAATGTAGAAACAAACACAAAATAGTTAGGACCAAGTTTAGAAAGAATGTTCAAGATCATTTGCTTATCATCCTTCTTAATTCCTCATTGTTCCAACTACAATATTATAGATTTGAGCCTTGTAAAGAAGTCTTGTATAATGTTAAAATTGGTTGGAATCAACCCTATGAGTTCATTCTCCAATGGATGACCTCTTAACTCATCCTTCTTACCAGAAAGGTTTTCCAAAGTGGTCCGCACTCCATTTGGTGTAGTGGTAGATTCAATGTGAAAAAGAAGGTTAGGGGAGACTTACATACACAGAGTACTAAAGGCTTCATCATATTTGTTAAACCATTTTATTTTTTATGAATCATCTTGAGGTTAATTTTTAAGTCCCATAGTAACATGATGATATCCATGTCTTTTCAGATATATTATCATCTTAGATTTCCATTCAAAATAATTATATAGTGTTAAAAGAGGAATTGTAGATGCATCCATAATAGAAGAAAAGAACATTGGAAAGAATCAAGAAAAAGTGCAAGAAAGAAGACACACAAGACACCCCCCCTTTCCAATAGTCTCAAAAATCACCCCCCAAAATATTACAAGGTTGGCACTTTATAATTAGTGCATTTACAAGACCTTTTATCATATTACAATGCTTTCTAGGGCTCTAATGGCGAAAAATAGAAAATTTTGATATAAATAAATATGATGCAAAATTTTAAAAAAAACATCCACATAACTATGTAACTCTTCAATATCTTCCAAACACCTATTCGTTTTTAAAAAAATAAAATTTTGAGGTGAAAGATATGGCTTGTTGAAGAAAAAAGATGCAACTAATTCAACCTACAATATATGATGAAAAATGACAAAAAAAAATCAATGAAACCCACATTATATGGAAATTGCTTGTTTCTATCCGTCAAGTAATTTATGAAAATCTTACACCCAAGGCAAAAGTTATGCAATTTTTAAAAAAAGTTATCAAATTTGCTAGCCAAAATGGCTCACACTTTATTCAAACTCAATTTATGCAGAATGTATTGACTTTATGCAAAAATTAAGAGATACATAGATGGTTTTTTGATGTTGGTAAGAAAAACCATAAATTTATTTTCTTGATAAGGAGTAGAAGCTATATTTTCAAAGCCAAAATGAAAACAACTCTAGTGAAATTTTAAAATTTTCACTTTGATTTTTACTATGTCCTCCAAACTCTGATTTTGGTGAGATACAAATCACTTTTGACTTTCTTAATAATTCTGGACGCTATGGAAATGCTGAATACTCCTTCAATATTACCAAAAAGTTTCAATCACCTAGATCTCACATATATATATATAAACCAAATTAACTAGAGGAGTTTATTTTCCTTTAAACTATTCTAATTCTCTAGGTCGCATGAGATTGCAAGAGAAGAACATACTTGGTTTTTAAGAGAAATATTAGCTATCTAATAGTCTCAAACCTCTATGAAAAATTTAGAAAAATAAAGAGCTATACTAGACAACACAACTTTGATACGATGTTAGATTTTGTGAGAAGCAAGAACCGAGCCAGGATCTGATGTCGTTTGTAAATCACATGCAACTCCAAGCAACATATGGTTTAAGATCAAAATACATGAATGAAGAAAAATCTAAAATGATAGAAAATAGAGACAAAAAAGAGAATTTCGGGAAGACTCTCATGAGCTATTTGTTGGCATTTTGAGTTTGTTGGTATTTTGCATCAAGATTGCATTAATGATATGTTGTCATTGATGTCAATTGAATCAGTAAATGGTATTCCTGTTATTGCTGATATTGTTGTTTTTGATATTAGCTAGTAACCGGTAAGAAGAGATTTGTGGAAGATGTTGTAAACCTGCATGTTAAGTTTGTGAGTTGAACCGGTGTAAAGGGTTAAACCTTTCTATGTAATGTAACTAGTAAACCCTATCAATTGTTAAACCCTAATCGACTAAGTTTGATGGTTTGTTATCTGATAAGCGGTAATGATGGAGACACGTGTGATTATTTGATTAAGGAGATATTCAAATATTTTTGGCACGATTGTTCTTGTCTAGGGAAGGAGCAAAGTGGATTGCTTCTAATGCACAATGCGTGATGAGTTACAAAGTCCAATAGAGTGGTGATCATGGAGTGGTTGAAATTGTCTTGAAGAATGTGAAGAGATTGTCATAATTTCTAACGGTCAAGATTGTACCAACTTGTTTGTAATCTTGATGATGAGAATTAGGTTTTTGTTGTGTTACCGACCTAATTGATTTCTATTTAAGGTCGATGAAGTTGTTTGTTAAGGTTGTTGGCAAGGTTGGTAGAAAGCCTGTTGAGTGTGTAGTTGCCAAATTGGTGAATGGATCTGCACTTTGAGTGAAGGCAGACTGAATGTTATAGAAGGATCTGATCAAGCAAAAGTAGTGCTATTCAGACAGATCAACTAAATTGTTGTTTTCTAACAATTACAATAGAAGTTAAATCCCTTAACTGAGTAAGCTCTAACAAGATTGGTTACTCATTAAACCCTCTAACAAGGTGGTCCATTAGCTTGGATTCTTACATCCTCCAGCGAGTTTACTCCTAATAGGGTATTATGCTTCTGACAAGGCATATTTGTAAATCCCTTAACTGGGTGATTCCTAACCGGAATTAGTTCTTAACAAGACTTATTGTAAAGCTCTAACAGGCTTTTTGTTAGGATTCCTAAAGATACTAAGAGGGGGGGGGGGGTGAATTAGTATCTTACTGGTTAAGAGATTTTCTAATCTTATTAAACAAATTGCATTCCAAAACAGTGTACCGGTAAACCATAAATAATGCAGTAAATAAGATCAATAACCACAACATAGAAAGCACACCATAACACAATATTTTTAACGAGGAAACCCAATGTGGGAAAAACCTCGGTGGGATTTGTTACCCACAATATTCACTCACTGGCCAATAAATGAATATTACTTACAATAGGGGCCTGCACATGCAGGAAGGCCAACTGCCTAAAGCTCACTGCTTAAATACAAAAAGGGAAGTCTCATTGACTTACAAAAATGGATTATGCAAATCCAATGTCATGTACTACTTTGGTTCAACATCTGCTATTCCAGGTTTAGTACCGGTTTAACCTCATACAACTTCCATAAACCTTATTCCAAAATCTGCCTTAATGTTCCTATCTACCTATTACATTCTTACTTACTTGCTTACACAAATGATCTACAAGATCTCATACTTATATGAGTCCTATTACAATTCACCTTGTTGGCTTACAAAAGATTTTATAATTAAATACAAAATATAATAAACAAAATCTTGTCGGCTGGGGTGCTGGTAATCATCTTTGCCGGTGTCGATGTCGGTGCCTGTGTCGGTGCTTCCCACTACCATAGGATTGCAAGGTTGCCATCAATGATAATACCTTCAATCACCTACAATTTCTCATTGGAGTGTGTATTTTCCAACAATCTCCCCCTTTGGCATTGATGGCAACACTCATGAGAAAAAGTCAAAATTGTATCCAAAAATGTGTTGTCCAGAAATCTGCCCAAAACTATCTTACCAAAACCGTGTGCTCCTCCTGAGCAGATGATCTCTTCTGCTAATCATTTTTCTCATTCTACTACTCCCCCTTTGACATCAATGACAAGGCTATCAATTAATGTCAATTGAGTGTAGTTTTTTTCAGGATCCCTGTAACCAGTGGGTTACAATCTAATATAGATCCGCTAATACAAAATTCAAGCTGTTAGTGAATTGCTTACTATCCTTCAATGTTGCTTTTGTCCTTTGGATGGTACTAGTGAGTGTGTACATTTTATCTTCTAGTGTCTTAAGTCTTGGAACAAGTGCCTCGGAAATCTCTTTTCTCAAAGAGATGAGGATGTCTAGTTTCAAACCAAGTCTGCATTTGAGTTCCTTAGCCTTGTATTTTATTCTTTCCTTCTCCTTTTCCAAATTTTCAAGTTTCTCCTCAAAACCTGCTATCTCTTGCTCTATAAATGATATGGGTTCTGATGAACCAATGAGATTGTCATCTATATCATTAATTTCCTTTTGTGCTATGCTAATTTCCTTGTCAATATCCATTGTCAGAAGATCAGTCTTCCAGGTGTCTCTCTACAACTCCTTAAATTCCGTTAAAGTTTTGTTTAGTGCCAGTAGAAGGGTGTCAATGTGTTTTGTGCACTTCTTTATTGTCTCTTCAAATAATTTTTTATTTTTCCTTGTTCATTTTCTCAATGAATGTCTCCTCATTAATCTGATCAACTGTCAAAATATTGCTGGTGATGTACTTAGACAATGTGTCTAGTTGACTCAAAGAATCTTTGTTTTCCACATTGCACTTGGGTGCAATCAATTTCAATAAAGGAATAGTGTCATCAATATCCTTATATGCCTGTGCATTACACTCTTTAATTTTCTTGATGGAATCTAATAATACCTATGTTACATTTGTCGGTCTGAATTCTGTTAAGGAGGAACTAGATGATTGTCCAACTGCCTTAACAATCTGTAATCCGCTGGTGTGACTAACCTCTTTGCTTATGTTGACCTTTGGTAGGTCAGTTTGAGTCTGCATTTCTACTAGAAAAGGTTTGGGTTTCTCAGCTGTTGTCAATGGCACTGTCTCTATCTGAAACTTTTCCTCTTCATGTTTCTCAGAATGTACCTCTATCAGTTTCTTTGTGCTTTCCACTGCTGGTTTTTTTTATTGTGTCTCTGTGTTAACTACTGGTTTTTCTAATTGTACCTTTGTACTATCTACTATCAGTATCTCAACAGATTTATCAGTAGCCAGTTGCTCAGTGTGTACATCAATGGTATTTGTCTTTCCAATATCTAAGGGATCAGTTGATTGTTCAGTATGTGTTTCAATCCCAATCTCAACATTTCCAACTGTATCCTCAACATTTGTCTCAACTACAATGTTTCCTGTCAGTGGCTCAGTTGCCACATCTCTCTTCTTAGTTGTTTCCTTATCAACCACAATGTTGACTTCTTGTGTGTCAATATTCATGGTATACAACACCTCTGAATCAGGATTGGTTTCTTCATGTGTTGTCTCCATACTCTCAACATTATTTGTTACCAGTGGTGTATCAATATTTACAACTATTGGGGTATCAGAAGAAGGTGGGGGCAAGTTATCTGTTATCTTTATGCTCAAAGGACCACCTACCTTACCTTTACCTTTATCTTTTTCCTTTTGATAGAATTTAAAAGTCTTTGGTCGTTTAAGCTCTTCTTGCTTTTCCTTTTCTACAAAGAAGATATCCCATTTGTTCATTGTCTCTTCAGTGATCTCATTTACTCTGCCAACCATTAATGCTACATGCCGGTGACCAATGGAAAATACAGTCCTATTTTCTCCACTTATCAGTTCATCAATTTCTTCTGCTGATTTCACTGGGTGAACTTCAAGTAATTTTTCTACCTTAATCTTTTTGTCCAGTTCCACAATTGCTAACCTTTTTGCATCTAACCTTCTGTACAAGTCACTGGGTAGATCATCTACAACTTCTATCAAAAATTTCTTATAAATATCCAAGTGTAGAATAACACTATTTTATATGCTTTCCTTTTCTTCATTAGTGAAAGTGTTATACGACTTGCTAATATTTGACAAGTTACCATCTTTAGTTTTTTCATTCAAAAGATTATCAAGTGGGGGGATAACTTGTTTGTCCTTTTTCTTCCTTGGGGTTATTTTCTTTGTCAGAGGCCTTACTACCTATTGTTTCTATCTTGTTCTCTTAGGAGTAGGTGAGGGTACTGGTGAGGGTTTTCTTTTCCTTTCAACTCTCTGAAACTATGTCGGTATTTTACTATTAGAGGAAGTAGCAACCGGTGAAAGATGTGTTTCCGGTTGTAATCCTTCCAAGTCACTCTCCTTAATACCAGTCATATTCAATATGTTTTCCTTGATTACCTTTGCCTCTCTTGTTGCCTTTCTAATTGTTTGTTCTGTTTTCTTTATTCGTTTCTTTGATTGAACTTTGCTTTTAATAGTATCTACACTACCAAATATTTCTTCTATTGGTTCTCTAGGGGCTTCTAGAAGGGCTTTAGCATATGTTTCTATTATGTTCTCATCAGCCTCATAACCCATCTCTGTAACCCAAACTGTCCTTGGAACCACTACCTCCATCCAGATTTCATCCTTCTTTATAACAAAACATATCTCTTTTTGATATTTATCAACAATGGATTGAGATATTCTTTCCCTAATTTTCATTCTAGCCTTTAGTGCCTAAAAGTGTTCAATTATGTTCTTCTCCCTATCATCTCCCATGTTATTAAGAATATCCAAAAGTTGTTTTCCTACCGGAAAGTCAAAACCAAAATCCTTTCTGCCAATACCAGGAACTTCCTTGGTGATATACAGTAATAGACATACAAGTAAGTTACCAAATCTGAATGTGCCTTTCTTGTCACCCTTAAGTTTCTTTAGATTGTCTATCAACTCATCTTTTAACCATTCACATATGTCAATCTTTGCATTACTATTTACTAAGTCATAAGCACTCTTGATACATAAACTAGAAATAGAGTTTAATCTGTTGGCATGTGTAGCTTTGTATCCAAGAATCATGCTAATGAATCTTACATTGATATCCTTTACATCATTGACTCTCAGGGATCTCTTATCATAGGTTGCACTGGTTAGGGTCATTATAGTGTCATTTGGAACCTTTTTAGTCTTGTCAGGCCTGCGACGGGTGGAAGGTAAGCCTATCACTGCCCTAACTGCTTATTTTGTTATCCTATGAATGGAATCTAGCCAAAATAACTCCCCATGTACTCTGCTCAATACAATCCTTATAACCTCTTTGGGAAAATCAGGAATGCTAAGTATCTCCACAAAACCTAGGGTTTCAATTATCTTGTGTTCCGGTTTTACATTACCATTTTCATCACATATTATTGTCCTATACATGTTCATAATCTCATCAGCACCTAGTTCTTCAATATGACAATGTATGTAAATTCTAGGTTCCTCAGCATATGCAACTCCTTTGGGTATTTTAGAAAATGCTCCTAGGTTATCATCCTTCTTCGCTACTTCAGGAATGATTTTAAATATAGGCCTAGGGCATTTAATCACTTCAATTACTATAGGGTTTGCAAAGAATTTAGGTGCAGAGGAGGAAGCCATTGTATAAATACCTTAATCTGCCTTTAGGTTTGAATGCTTGAATGATTTGCTTCACTTCTCATTGTGGATGCCTTCACTCGGGTTTTTCACGCTCTAAGGAAATTTGAATGCTCGGTGAGTGAAAAAGAGTGAAAAACGCTTCCTTATAATGTCATTTCCTTCAACTACCACATTAAATGCTTGCCGGTTAAGTGAAACTTAACACATCTGCCGGTAAAGAAGTAATTCAACTTCTTACCATCAATCGAGGGTAAACTAGAATGTTTTTCAATTTGTTGCCATACCTCCAAAAGGATTTGTTTTCAGTTAGATGAAGAATCTCCTGCCGGTGGAGTGATACTCTATTCTACCGGTGAAGGAATAGCTTCATTAACATTCTGATATGACTTTCTAATCCATTGTTTTGAAAATTCTTGCTTTACTTCTTCAACCTTCTCTTTACCTTTCAAACTGGGTCCTTTGTTATTTGTCGATGATGCCTTACTTCTACAAAATTTTGCAATATGTCCAATATTGTTACAAGCATAACAAGTCACATTATTTTTCTGAATAGCTTTTCCATATCCTATGTCGGTATGTGTTCTGCATTGATTAGATAAGTGTCCAAATATTCCACAAACATAACACCTTACATTCATTCTGCAATTTTCTGAATTATGACCAATTTTGTTGCATTTAGAACATTGACCGGTGGGTGCATTGATGTTCTAATAGTTTCTAGATCTACACTGATATTCTCTATGACCATACTTGTTACAGTTAAAACATTTCCCATTAAATTTGTAGGCATTAGGTTGTCTTACCAGTTTACTGTGATCATGATTGTTTGCAGTACCAGAGCTTTCACCAACTTCAAAGCCGAGACCATTAGTATCTCCATTAGGTTTCTGATTTTTCAGCATGTCATCAAGTTCTTCTAAGCTTTTCTTGAATTTCTCCTTGTGTTGATTTGTAGTAGCCAACTCATTTTCTAAGAAATCTTTCTATCTCATGAGTTCAGTTTTATCATGCTCCAAGTGAATTATATATGTCTTCAACATATCATTTTCATGACTGAGTCTTAGATTTTCATTTCTAGTGTCATTGATTCTCCTAGTCAAGTAATCTTCATTCTTCTTTCAGTCTTCAATGTCTTTACAAAACCTCATAGTCATATCTTGCATCTCATTCCTCAAGGTCATGTTTTCTTGCTTCATCTTGCTTACAAGATCATTAAGAGTTTCTTTTTCATCATCATCACTCTGTATCTTTTCATGAAGTTCTCTTCTTTTGTTCCTAGCAATAGTGAGATTTTATTGAAGTCCTTGAATGATTTCCTATGTAGCCTTCACACCATCTTCAAGTTTCATATTTTTCAACTTTTCTGCATCATAATCTGCAAGTGTTGTTTCCAATTGCTTTCTCAGGTTTTCCATCTGTATCGGTGTCAAAATATTCCTCAAGATGTTAGGCTTTTGAAAATAGAGGACCAAGCTCTGATACCAATTGTTAGGATTCCCAAAGATACTGAGAGGGGGGGGGGGGTGAATCAGTATCTTACCAGTTAATAGATTTTCTAATCTTATTAAACAAATTGCATTCCAAAACAGTGTACCGATAAACCAGAAATAATGCAGTAAATAAGATCAATAACCACAACATAGAAAGTACACCATAACACAATATTTTTAATGAGGAAACCCAGTGTGGGAAAAACCTCGGTGGGATTTGTGACCCACAATATTCACTTATTGGCCAATAAATGAATATTACTTACAATAGGGGCCTGCACATGCAGGAAGGCCAACTGCCTAAAGCTCACTGCTTAAATACAAAAACGGAAGTCTCACTGACTTACAAAAATGGATTATGCAAATCCAATGTCATGTACTACTTTGGTTCATCATCTGTTATGCCAGGTTCAGTACCGGTTTAAGCTCACACAACTTCCATAAACCTTATTCCAAAATTTGCCTTAATGTTTGTATCTGCCTATTACATTCTTACTTACTTGCTTACACAAATGATCTACAAGATCTCATACTTATATGAGTCCTATTATAATTCACCTTGTCGGCTTACAAAAAGAGTTTACAATTAAATACAAAATATAATAAACAAAATCCTGTCAGCTGGGGTGCCAGTAATCATCTTTGTCGGTGCCTGCTGGTGTCATAGGATTGCAAGGTTGCCATCAATGACAATACCTTCAATCACCTACAATTTTTCATTGGAGTGTGTATTTGCCAACACTTTGGCTCGTAACAGGGTGAACTTCGAAAGAGTTTAGATAGCTATCCTTGTGAGTCTCATCTCACCGTAGTTTTTACCTATTTGGGTTTTCCACGTATAAACATTTGTGTCAAGTGGTGAATGCTTTTGTGGTTGTGATCTTATTTGTTGATTTGGTTAATCTTTGATAAGGCATGTTAAGTAGAAGCATTAAGAGATGAATATGTTGAGTTATGATTAAGCATTGTTGATATTCACAAGATTGAAGTTGTTTACTGTTAAAGTTGTCATAACAGTTAAACCAGTTGATGTCAAGTATTCTTATGAATATTGATCTTGACTGGGATATGATTACTTTGTTTGACTGAGTTTGAGTTTGGGAACTTTGTATCAATTTTTCAGTATACTGATTCACCCCCCCTCTCAGTTTTCTACTAGATACATATTCTTTCATCATACCATCAATTGGTATCAGAGCATCTCAGGTCCTCTTAAGCTAAAAGCCTAACAACTTGAGGAAAAGATCTTGTAAATCATGATGAAGAAAGAAGGTCCGAAGTTCAACAAAGTAACTATAGAATATGGAGTGACAGAATGAAGATTTATATTAAGAGTCTTGGTAGTCAGTATTGGGAGCATATAGAAAATAAGTATACTACACCTACTGGACCTCTGACTGATGATCAAAAGAAAGAACATCAAGAAAATCACCAAGCACTAGAAGCTATTATCAGTTCCCTGTCCGATGTTGAATATGTAGATGTTCATGGTCTTGAAATTGCATATGAAGTATGGAAAAAACTAGAAGAGATTTATAGCGGTGATGAACATGTTAAGATTGCCAAAGAGGAGAGTCTAAGAGGCAAGTTTGACGACATGAGAATGTCTGAAGGTGAGAATATCCAATAGTATGGTCAAAGGATTAAAGAGATAGTTGGTGAGATAAAGAGTGTAGGAGGGAAAGTGGAATATGCCATAGCAATCAGTAAGGTATAGAGAACCCTGCTACCGGTCTATGCTATCTGAGTTGCAGTTATTCAGGAGCTGAAATCTATTGATAAGACAAAGGTAACTCTTGCTTCTATTATTGGCAAACTTACTACTTTTGAACTAAATGGCTATGATCGTAGTGTACAGAAATCAAAATTTGCATTTAGAGCTTCTATCTCTAACCCATCTGTGAGAAGAAGTAGAGATATCGGCCATAACTATGAATCTAGACCCAGGAGAGATGTTGAAGATGAAGACAACTTAGTAGAACTTGAAGCATTGTTGGCAAAACGACTGCCTAGAGGCACTGGTAAATATAGAGGTAAGCTACCTTTAAAATGTTTTGCATGCAACAAGATTGGTCATATAGCAGTAAATTGCCCTAATGGTGAAAATGAATACAAGAGAGACAAATTTAAGAAGTACAAGGGTAAAGGCAAGAGAGATTGTCTTGCAGCTATTGACAGTGGTGTTACTAATGAAGAATCAGATGATGATGCTAGTGAAGGTATTGTGTTTGTAGCAATTAAGGAAGAAATATCATATCAGAAGGCACTAGTATCCAGAATGGATAACTCTAATGATTGGATCATTGATAGTGGTTGTTCACATCACATGATTGGTGATCAGAGAAAATTTCTTTCCCTAGAGGAATTTGATGGCAGTGTTGTCAGATTTGGCAATGACTCACCCTGTATGGTTAAAGGTAAGGGATTTCTTTCTCTTAATGGGAAAAGTAGTGCTGACGATGTCTATTAGGTTAAAGGCCTAAAGCACAATCTTCTTAGTGTGGCACAACTTAATGAAATAGGATACCCACTGGAATTCAGAAATGGTATATGCAAAATCTTTGACAACAAAGGAGAATTGATTGCAATTGGTAAACATACCAGAGGTAATCTATTTCATCTCAATCCTAAAATTAGCAATTGTTTGATTGTGAAAGTGGATGATAGCTGGCTCTGGCATAAGAGATTTTTTCATATTAATTTTGACAATATTATTAAAGTAAGCAAGTCTAGACAGTAAGAGGTTTGCCTCAGCTAGACAAACTGGTTAATGCTCTTTGTAAAGAATGTCAACTAGGAAAGATGACTTCTTCAACTTTTAAGAGCAAGTCCTTCTCAACAGAGCACTTGTTAGATTTGGTTCATACAGATATATGTGGACCAATAAGAACAAGAAGCATTCAAGGTGACAGATACTTCATGATCTTCACTGATGATTGTTCAAGGATGATGTGGGTCACATTCTTGAAGGATAAAAATGAACCTTTTGGTAAGTTCAAGGCATTTAGAGCCTTAGATGAGAAAGAGAGTGGCAAAAAGATGAAATGTCTAAGAACAAATCAAGGCGGTGAATTCACTTCTGTAGAGTTCACTAAATATTATGATGATAAGGGTATCAAGTGGCAACTTTTTGCACCAAGGACACCACAACAAAATGGTATAGCAGAAAGAAACAATCGGTCAGTGGTTGAAGCTGCTAGGACTATTTTGATACAAGGTGGTGTATCAATAACATTTTGGAAAGAAGCTATAAGTAAAAATGTGTACACAATGAACCGAGTTTTGGTAAAAAGAGGTAAGGACAAGACCCCATATGAAAACTGGTATGGGAGATCACCTAATGTTAGCTATTTTAAAATATTTTGTAGAAAAAGTTTTATTAAAAGAGGCGATTACATAAGAAAATTTGAAGCTAAGAGTGATGAAGGCATATTTCTTGGCTATTCTACCAAGAGTAAGGCCTATAAATGCTTCAACAACCGGACACAAAAAATTGTTGAAAGTGTTGATGTTTGTGTAGATGAATGTCCCGAAATTGCAGAAGGAACCAGTTCTAAGAAGAAGGATGAAGATCCTTGCATTTTTCTTTTGGAACCTGAAACTGCTAAATCAGAATCTGGTAAAGCAACTCCTGATGAACTTGTTCAATCGCAACAAATGAATTTAGAGGAAGATGACAATGATGAAGTTGAACCTAAAGAGAATGATCATGTTATTCCTAGGTATGTGAGACTGAATCACAGTCCTAAACAAATAATTGGGGATAACGATGCTGGAGTACTAACTAGAAGGAGAATAATACAAAACTCTTGCATGATATCCACCTTTGAACCTAGAAGTGCTAAAGAGGCATTTGGTGATGATCACTGGGTGAAAGCTATGGAGGAGGAGTTAGATCAAATTGATAAGAACAACACTTGGACCCTGGTACCCCGACCGGTAAACAAGAATGTTATAGGTACTAAATGGATGTTCAGAAACAAGTTAAATGAAGATGGTGTTGTAGTTCGGAATAAGGCAAGATTAGTATGCAAAGGTTATGTACAAGAAGAAGGAGAAGACCATGGATAAACTTTTGCACCAATAGCAATACTGGAAGGTATCAGAACATTGCTTGCATTTGCAGCTCATAAAACATTCAAGGTATACCAGATGGATGTTAAGTCTGCATTCTTGAATGGGATACTGGAAGAAGAGGTCTATATAGAGTAGCCTGATGGTTATGCATTGACAGATAAGGAAGACATGGTATGCAAATTACATAAAGCCTTGTATGGATTAATGTAGGCACCCAGAGCATGGTATGAATGACTTCATACTCATCTGATGAAGATAGGATTTATTAGAACTGTAGATGTCTAAAAATGGTCAACGCTTGCGGAGTCATACTTTAACATCTGCACATTGCCTTATTTTAGGATTTTTGTGTCGCATTAACATTTCTTCTATATTGCGCACTTGGTCTTTATCATTTGTGAGCATCGAGTCCTTCTTCTATGTTGCGCACTTGGTCTTTATCATTTGCGAGCATCAAGTCCTTCTTCTACATTCCTCATTTTTCTCACTTTTGAATTTGGTCTTGTTGATAACAATCTTCAGTTATGATTTTGGTCGATCTTATCCCGTCGCATCAATGTGCGTGCTCATTTATCATCATTTTGGACATCGTCAATCCTAATCGATGATGGAATTAGGGTTTTGTCCTCTTGTCAATCTTGTCATCTTACGATCGATTCGTCATCGATCCTCGTCCTTGTCAATCTTGTCATTTTGTGATCGATTCGTCATTGATCCTTGTCCTGGTCAATCTTGTCATTTTGCGATTGATTTGTCATTGATCGTTGTCCTTTTCAATCATGTCAATTTGGATCAATTAGTCATTGTTCCTCGTCAATTGGCGCCTATCAATTTGATCTCTTTGTCAATCTTGGTCAATTTGTCAACCAATCTCAATCGTTTATCAGCATTGGTCCTTTGTCAATCAGAATCATGATCAAATCAACCCTACATCAATTATCTTTTGTTAAGACCTAATTGTCGTCCTTGCATTTCTAATTCATCTTCTAGGGTTTTATGATTTGTTCATTTAATCTTGTTTGTCATTTTCCCTCTAGGTTAAATTATTTATTTATTTATCCTAAGTCTTCTTGTCACAATTAAATATTTATTTAATTGGCTAATTAATTCCCCCTCTTTTTGTGAATTAATTAATGAATGAAAAATTATTAATTAATTCACCTAATTTACTAATTTCTCCTAATTCCTAATTTTCTATTTCTCCTATTTTCTTCAATTTTTCTAATATTTCCCCTAATTTTATGGGAATGGCATTTCAATCTTGTCATAATTTGTCATAATTTGTCAATCAATCAATCTTGCATGTCATAATCTTGTCATAATTTGTCAATAAATCAATCTTGCATAGAAAGTGTCAATTTTGTCATAATTTGTCATATTTGTCATTCTTGATTTGAAATTTCCTTTCAAATCTCTTCATGCTAATCTTGTCATCTCTCCAATTTGTCTATAAATTGGATGATTTTCTTCAATCAAGGGATCATCTAATCATATTTTCAGAAAATCAATCACGCTTCTAGTATCCTTATGCTGCCATTTCATCTTGTCAATCTTGCTTTCATACTATGCTTTTGCATTTGTAGGTGAGATCCACAAACAAAGTAATTTGAAGGAGAAAGAAGGACAATGGAGAATTATGGAGGAGATATTCGCATTTGTAATGGTTTGCATTTGGTTTGATTATCTTGTCTTCATATCTCTATTGATATGTTTTTAGGATTTCTTATCATTGCAATTTAGTTTTTGTGGTTGAGCTAGTTTAATATCTATTTGCTTTGATGAATTCCAAATTCCTATCTACAAGAACTAGTGATGACAACAACATTTATCTCAAGTCTGAAGGAGATGAAATACTGGTCAATGAAGTATTTGTAGATGACATTATATTTGGAGGTAATGATGACATGAGTAATTGTTTTGTAGATGTAATGGAAAATGAATTTGAGATGTCATTGGTAGGGGAAATAAAAAATTTCATAGGCTTACAGATACATCAGATGAAGAATGGTATTTTCATTACTGAATCCAAGTATGTGAAAGAGGTTTTGAAGACTTTCAGTATGAGTGATTGTAAACCAATTGGAACCCCAATGGTTACAGGTTGTAAATTATCCAAGGAAGATGCATCTAAGTCTGTAGATGAAAAGGAATACAGGTCAATGATTGGTAAACTATACTATGTTGTTCACAATCGATTGGATATTGCCCATGCAGTTGGTATTGTTGTTAGATTTCAGAAGAATTCAAAGGAGACACATCTGATGGCAACTAAGAGAATTTTTAGATATCTGAAAGGTACTGTTGACTATGGGTTGTGGTATCCATATGGTGGAAATTTTGATCTGAAAGCACACACAGATGCTGATTGGCTAGGAAACATTGATGACCGAAAAAGTACTACTGGTGGAGCATTCTTTTTAGGAGGAAGACTAGTCTCTTGTAGTAGTAAAAAGAAGAGTTTCCTTCACAATCTACTGCTA
This sequence comes from Cryptomeria japonica, assembly GCF_030272615.1. NCBI lineage: Eukaryota > Viridiplantae > Streptophyta > Pinopsida > Cupressales > Cupressaceae > Cryptomeria > Cryptomeria japonica. The sequence continues at coordinate 607,475,519 of NC_081413.1, read as the reverse complement.
AAGCTAAGTATGTAGCAGCTTATATGAATTTCACACAAGCTATGTGGACAAGGCACATTTTGGAAGGTTTGAAGATAGAAATCTTAGAACCTATAAAGATTTTGTGTGATAATACAAGTGCAATAAACATTTCAAAAAATCTTGTTTTGCACGCAAGGACTAAGCACATTGAATTGAAATATCACTTCTTGAGGGAAAAAGTTCAAAGTAAAGATGTTATCTTGGAGCATGTTTCTACCAAGGAGAAACTTGTAGATATCTTTACCAAACCTCTGCCTAAGACCACTTTTGAGTATCTTAGAAGTCAATTGGGGGTTGTCCCTCTTCATGAAGTTAGTTAAGAATGATGTTGATTGCATCACTCCCTGAACCACTTGTAGAATCTGATATGGATTGATGAAGGAGTGGATGTATTCCACAGGGGGAGCATCAACATCACAGTGAGAGCATAATTACATGTTTTACTTTCACTTTGGCATTGCTGTCAAAGGGGAAGACGTGAACCAGCGGCAGGTTGAAGACGGACAGAGTAAGGTGAATATTTGGTAATTTAAACCAGGATTCCTATTCACCAATCTCACCAATCTCAGCAACAATCAGAGGTGTTGATATTTGTATTGCCATCAATGCCAATGGGGGAGATTGTTGGCATTTTGAGTTTGTTGGTATTTTGCATCAAGATTGCATTAATGATATGTTGTCATTGATGTCAATTGAACCTGTAAATGGTATTCATGTTATTGCTGATATTGTTGTTTTTGATATTGGCTAGTAACCGGTAAGAAGATATTTGTGGAAGATGTTGTAAACCTGGATGTTAATTTTGTGAGTTGACCCGATGTAAAGGGTTAAACCTTTCTATGTAATGTAACCGGTAAACCCTAACCTACCAAATTTGATGGTTTGTTATCTAATAAGAGGTAATGATAGAGACACATGTGATCATTTGATTAAGGAGATATTCAAATCATTTTGGCGTGTTTGTTCTTGTATAGGGAAGGAGCAAAGTGGATTTCATCTAATGCACAACGTGTGATGAGTTACAAAGTCCAATAGAGCGGTGATCATGGAGCGATTGAAATTGTTTTGAAGAATGTGAAGAGATTGTCATAATTTCTAACGATCAAGATTGTATCGAATTGTTTGTAATATCGATGATGAGAATTTGGTTTTTGCTGTGTTTTTATTATGGAAAAACAGGTTTTGAGGGGACCCGAAACCCCTTACAATAGGTTTTGGAGGGACCTGAAACCCTCAGATTTTACCAAGATTTGGAACCCAAAGAACAATGTTGCCAAAGAAAATAAACCA